>NW_027040498.1:1607500-1940000 GCF_037179485.1 Ochlerotatus camptorhynchus | reverse complement strand
GAACTGTGGCAAACGTACCATCTGTAACCCAATACTTTGCCTGTTCATTATTGTCATCGAAGTCAGCAATCAATAGACGGTCCCCATTATCATCCTTCTGGAATTCATCGGGTGGATTATGCCTAACGTCCTTTATGCCCAACGTCCATTATGCCTATCGTGCATTGTGCCTAACGTCCGTATGCCTAACGACCGTATGCCTAACGACCGTATGCCTAACGTCGTGTACCCGTCGAGGATAACACCTAAGTCTCTGACTTGATAGGAAATTTGGATTGTTTTCTGGCCAAGAGTAATTGTGTTGTGTATTACAGCGTGCTTTCTTGTGAACGATATAGAATTGCATTTATTAATATTTAGTTCTAACAAATTTTTCTTACACCATGTGTAAAAAACGTCAATTTCATGTTGAAATATTTGAAGATCAGGTGCTTTAGATATCTCCATGAAAAGTTTCATGTGATCAACATATATAGAAACATGCAGAAATTTAAAAATATGTTCTATATCGTTGACAAATAAAATAAACAGTAATGGACCAAGATGTGAACCTTGTGGCACACCAGATGTTCCATTAACTATGGTGGACAGATTTCCCTCAAATCTTACCTTTTGCGTCCGCCTTGATAAGTACGACTCGATCCATTTCAGTAGCCTAGGATTGAAGCCTAATTTGGAAAGCTTAAAAAGCAAGAGTGGTATATCAACTCTGTCAAATGCCTTTATCCAATGAGTTTAACAAATCCGTGCTATTTGCTAGTAATTACCAACCTAATCTGTAAGAATACATTGTCATTAATGATGGATTCGAATAATTTAGGAATGCTTGATAATATAGCAACTCCACGGTAGTTTTTTATATCAGACTTTTTACCACTTTTAAAAATTGGAATTAAAAATGATTCCTTCCAAATCGGAGGAAGTACGCTCGACTCCAAGGATAAATTAAACAGCCAGAACAAAGGCTTTGCTAGCTCCTTCGAAAGTTACTTTAAAAAAATTGGTGGTAAACCATCCGGTCCAGCACCTTTTGAAGCATCCAAGGTTTCAAGACCACGTATAATTTCCTTGAGAGTTAAATTATCCACTGCGATGTTCTTCATTGGCTCGGGGAGATACGAAAAATATTGATAATCTCGCTCATTCCCATCATGAATTGTATAAACGTCCTGAAAGAAGTCAGCAAATAAGTTACTAATCTGACTAGGAGTATTGCCCAACCTACTGTCTAATTGCATTTTTGATGGAAAGCTCTTGGATTTTTGCTTTTCTTTAACATAGTTAAAAAAGGATTTTGAGTCTGACTAAATGTTAGTTTCAATCTTTCTATTGTGTTCTTCATATGCATTTTCAATTTCTAAATTAAGTTGGTCACAAATAGTAAGATAAAAGGTAAAATTTTCATCATTTTTGCTTCTCTTGTACTCTTTATGAGCTTTCTGCTTTCTTTTTCTAAGATTTATTATCTGTCTATTGTACCATATTGGTGTTTTTGCATTGACTTTTTTCTTTTGCTTCATGGGCACTGTCTGCTCTAGAATAGAATAAATAATCTGATAGAATACATCAACTGAATGTTCTGCATCATGATTACGGATTACAAGTTGCCAATCTATACTGTTCAATTTATTTTTGATAGCTCCATAGTCTGCCTTACTGAAATCGAAATAGGGATCTGACAAATTATTATCCACCATTGCGGTTTTTTCAAGTATCATTATGGAATATTCAATGGCAGTGTGGCACACTTTAATTTTCCAAAGAGGAGAAGGTGACTCTGATACGCCAAAATCATCAGTCATGGTAGTAAATAGCAAATCTAAATAGCAATTATTTTGATTTTTTATATGATTTACTTGATTCAATCCAATTTCTGCACATTTGTCAAACAAAGTATGAAGTGTTTCATTTTCCCCCATTATCGGAATTAAAATGGATTCATTTTCGTCATCTACAGTAAAATTAGCTGCCCTTTGATTAAAATCTCCGTATGTGAACGTTTGCTTCAGCCTCGAATTCCGACATAATACTGCTAGCAAGACAAATTTTTTTTCAAATGCCTCTTTTTTGGAAAATACACAACAGCGAAAATATGAACACGATCACCAATAATTAATTTGACCCATACATGGTCAAACTCCTTGTTTTTGCAAGATGAAATTTGCTCAGATTCATACTCCACACTAACTGCTATTAACACACCTCCACCGAATTTTTTGTTGGATAATAATTTATCGCGATCATCTCTAAAACGATCACCGAAAACTTTTTCGTTTTTAACACTAGAATCCAAATTTGTTTCTGTTCCTACAATCACAGGAAAAGTGCAAGCATTAACTATCTTGTCACTTTGGTGACGCTTCTCATTCTATTAAAATTCTGACAGTAAATGACCAACTCCTTACTTTCATCATTACGAAGCAATTCCAAAATTTGTGCTTCAGTACTAGGTGGCAAACTAAAACTATTTAAATTAATTACCTCTCCTTCCTGCTGTCGAGAGGTCGTCAAATCGTGAAAGTTGTCCAGTTCTTCAAGAACATTGTCATCGTTGGGACTTTCCTCTAGATGACTCGTCAATTTAGTCGAAGGTGTATGCTGGTCACAAGTGCCGTGCCAAACTGATTTCCTACGCAATTAATCAATCTTTGATGTGAATTTCGCTAATAAACACGAGGAGCATTTCTTATAGCAAAACTTGCCATAACAAAATGGGCATAGTTCATTTTAGTAAACAAACTAACACTTCTTCCGACTGTGTCACCTCTCTTACTCGCCTAGCCTCGCATGCAGTAGCTGAAATCATCCGGTTAGGCGCAGGAATGGTACATGGAGATTCGCTCTCCGGATATGGGTTTAGAATTTCACCTCGATGAAATTGCATCGTTGGACGATAATTAGTCGGTGGCCTGGAGAAGCGATCTTTCGATTTTTGTTTAAATCTTAACATTTGAACCAACACCAATGAATTTTTACACTTAAAGTCCGAGATGTGCAGCGAGCATTTCTCACTTCATTTTTGCAACGCAAAGACAAATACAGTTTATTACTAAAATTAAAATCTACTTTTTTTACGTATCTATAGCAAGCTCAAACTCTATTCTATCACCTGCTTCAAACAGAACTATGTTTCGTCAACTGTGTGCAAAGTTATTAGCAAATGAGCAGTTCGTGACCAAAACTGTGTATGCCAAGCATGGTTGCAGCTTTTTCGAAATAACGACGAGGAAAAAACGACCCTAATGCACTAGGAAGGTTTAAAGATACCCAATCTCGCATCTAGGCGAGTAAGAGAGGTGACACAGTCGGAAGAAGTGTTAGTTTGTTTACTAAAATGAACTATGCCCATTTTGTTATGGCAAGTTTTGCTATAAGAAATGCTCCTCGTGTTTATTAGCGAAATTCACATCAAAGATTGATTAGTTGCGTAGGAAATCAGTTTGGCACGGCATTTGTAACCAGCATACACCTTCCGGTCGTATGAAACAGGTCAAAAACTGTCCAAATCCACAGATAAACATTTTTGTTTTGAATTTCTGTATGGCAAAATAGTGAACTTTTCGTGAACATTAACGGCAAAGAACTCACCAACACTGGGAGACCGTGAGTTCCTGCCCACCTGTCATTTCCCATCTCGATCTCGCATGGCATTCGGACAACCTCGCACAATGTAGTCGTATCGCCTGGGACCGAGATGGGAAATGACAGGTGGGCAGGAACTCATGGTCTCCCAGTGTTGGTGAGTTCTTTGCCGTTAATGTTCACGAAAAGTTCACTAATTTGCCATACAGAAATACAAAACATTTTTTTTTTTCGGGCGGATTTGGACGGTTTTTGACCTGTTTCATATGACCGGAAGGTGTACGTGAACATTAACGGCAAAGAACTCACCAACACTGGGAGACCGTGAGTTTCTGCCCACCTGTCATTTCCCATCTCGGTACGGGATGATTTTAAGGGACTAAAAATCGTTTTATATCAATATCAAATATGTGAAGAGTTTCTTTGGGTAATGCGTGTATGTGTAAGTGTTATTATTAATTAACTGAGGGTTCTTCCCATTTGGTATAAACCTTATACATGTTTGAGATTGCGAAACACTCTGTTTCGAAACCTGGTGGTTGAAATAATCTTGTAGGAAAAGAGCGTCATTTTTGCGGTTTGTCAAGGGCAGTCTTTTTGAACATCGTTCATTACTTTTTAATATAGAAAGCTAGCGTTAGGTTCAATTATTGTTTTCAGTTAATCCATTTTAAAATAGATCGATTAATGCTGGTATTCTCCCATTCAAACTTCAAAAAATTTGCACCGTTGAGCCACATTCCGTGTTTTTACTGAAGATTCACTAGGGTGCGTATCTCGAGTGCACCTTTAGTGAAAACACAGAGTGTGGCTCAATGGAAGTTTGAAGTTAAGTTTGACCGGGAGAATAGTATCTTTCATCCATCTATTTTAATATGGATTAACTGAAAATTCAATTTGACTTAACGTTAGCTTCCTATATTAAAAATAATGAACGATGCTCCAAAGATCGGTCCATCCCTGGCCAAGGGCGTAGCAAACATTCACTACGAATTCTCTGATTTTCAAAAACTTGAAACATTCTTCCTATGGAATTCCTTCCCTGCTGGAATCTACACGATAAATTATATCCCAAACTAGTCCAAAGGGAAAACTTAACTCCATCTCTTGCACTCCTTTAGAACGACAGCAGAAATTCAATCGCGCACTCCTAACAAGCTCACCGCGGACATCGTTCGTCTAATAACTTTGTCAGATCCTTTTTTGCCTGACGGCGGCAGCAACGACACGATAATTCCAAATCCTACATTCTCACCGGTTGATCCGTTCGCTGCACGCCCCAGGGCATAATTAAAAGCGAAGCATCCAGCAGACGTGAAACTTTGCTGCAGCAACCTCAGCCCGTGAAAATCCGAGGACAAATATTTAATGAGAATTTACGGCTTCACGTTCGTTCGTTCACTCTCGACGCACATTTCTGATGCGGGACTTTTTGCAAGAATCCCCTCCTGTCTCCCCCCCCCATCTTTTGCGCAGTCAGTATGATGTGCAACCGAAGTCCTCCGGATAACTTGATGTGAAAAGTTGTTGCGAGGAATAGTGGCTGCTGGAAATGATTTCCCATTTGCAAAACCCAATTAAAACATTCTAACTAAATGGTGCAGCTGGCACACAGTCGAAGACGATGCAACTTTCTGATACGGTGGGTGGAAGGCTAATCTCTATCCGTCCATTACGGTTGTGAAGCAGCCGCTGTCGAAATTCATTCGATCAGGAATAATGGTAATTCCAAGTTTCCACCTGAGCTTCATCAACTTTTTGCCAATTGGAAATGCAAATATTAAAAAGCGATTTCGGACGTCCGACGAGTTAGTGCACTTCCAAGTTTCTACTGTAAATTGCTTTTTATTCCGATCTTGAATAATGCAAAAACTTTCAATCATGATTCAATTTCTCGATTTCAGCCGCAACCGATATGTAACTTGGAAGACTTGACCCGCGTCGTGGTAAACCGAGACGATGACGTGTCCAACACGGTGACCGTGTTCATCAACCCAGACCGGGTAATCAATTTCTCGATGGAAGATCGAGATGCCTGTGAATTTGCCATCGTTCTCGCCGGATACTATCGACTAATGGCCGGTGAGTCCAGTCTATTGCCAAGAGTTTAAACCCAAATATCTAAAATACATTCTCCACGTCCCATTCCAGGCAAAGAGCTCCCACTGGAGCAGGAGCGTGAAATGACGGTGGAGGAAATCGCACCACCATATCTCTCGCAGCATACGGTGCTGCACGCTAGCTGGAGTTACCTTCCGTCGGAGAAGCAAACCCACAGTATGGCCTTCCTGATGCCGCCGCCGTACCATTCGACCAAAACGGTGTACATTCCTTCGAAATCGGACGATTGCGATCGGAACATGAACAATACGTTGACGTCGAACAAGAACCTCAAGCTGACCGGTGGTGACGAGTATGGTTTTGAGCTGCACAACCCACGGGTTTCCAGGGACGGGCTGGAGCGAGCCGGTTCAGGTGGATCGTTGAAGCATACCATGTCCGAAGCGCGGAACGAAGAAGTCTTACGAAGAGTCGCAGAGATGCAGAAGATGGTGGAAAGTTCAGAGCGCTATCTGAACGAGCACGGAGAATACTGCCACGAGTTTGACGTGCGACCTGGGAAGTTGAACCTGTGGCGTGAGACTTCCGTTGATGTGGAAAGTGACTGTGAAAGCATGAACAGCAGTAAGCAGTCATCGAACGAGGATGCTCCTGGAGTACTCCGGCACAGTGACTCGCTCACTTTGCTCTCCGAAACGATCAACCAAGGGCTGGACGGTATTGCTAAGGGATTGAATTCAATCTACACTGCTCCGTTCAGTGAAGTCAACGGACGATTGGACAACCCCTCCGCGCAGAGTACTCCTAAAGGTCAACGGAAGGTTCAAGGCCTCAGCCAAATCCTGAGTGATCTGCAAGCACTCGGAAATGATCTGTCTCAAAGCGAGAGTGATTCGGAGTCGTTGTACACTCCGAACAGCTCCCCAATCCACAATAAGAATACGAACCAGTTGCCTCAAACTAGCCTAAGGAGCAAGACTCTCCGAACGAGTTTTGGACTACACAGTCCGGATAGCTCGATTCTTGGTTGTGATACAAAAGATATAAATCTGAAGGAATATCTCCGACAGCTAAAGGAAGCCAGCAGCGGAGACAATGCAGACAATACGGATCTGGCTGCTAAGAAGATAGCAGAACTGTACGGTTACGAAATCGGTGAAGATACAATCATTGAAACCGACCCGGATATCATCGATCTTCGCTCGATACCTCCTCCGCAAACTCCGGACGAACTGGACAACCTAAACGTACTGAACGTGCCTCCGACAGGATTTGATGACCAGCAAAACCCTCCCGGCGTAGACTCCGTCGTCGGTGACCTGGAGGAGTTCCTCAAACAGGTAAAAATCGAACCCCCAACTCAGAAGATCACTCCAGCCGTAGAATTGACCCCGGAGGAGATCTTGTCTTACATAATTCCTCCTCCACCGGGCCTTGCCGATACCGATCCAGGCACCACGCAATCCAAGCCACCAGCACTGAAAACCAACCCTCCCAGCATCCAGCAACTAGCGAACAATAACACAACCAACACCAAGAACCTCAACCATGTCACAGTCGAGCCGCCAGTGCCAAAGCCTAGAATCAGCACCGAGACCAACTCGATCAATCTGCTGGCCAAGTATGACAAATCCCGATTCGAAGTCTACTACCCTCCCGAAATACTAGAAGAAAAGTCGACCGAATATGACCTGTACAGCAACAGCGAAGCGGCCAATGCCAACACCAACAAACCAACGACCAACTCCGAGAAAACCAATGGACACGTCATCGAATACCCAACCGTAGATAGGAAAGGACCCTTCTCGTGCTGTACAAAAACGAAGAAAGAAAAGACTGAAGAATCCACGGACCAAGAAGCTCCCAACGGGGGAGTCCCCAACAGCGAACCCAAATCCAAAGAACTTGCGCTTCCCCCGAAACGCTGTCCTCATGTCGCAGAAACGACTCCTCCTCCCAAACGACCTCCGAAGAGCGCTGAACTTCAACTCAAGCTGAACTCCCCCGTTCGATCTCCAAACTACGCAAAAACCAACGGCAACTCAGGAAACTACTACGAAATTAATCCACCCTCCCTTCCACCACGGTTCGAAAAGCAATCCTCCTCTCCTCCTTCCGTCACGCTCTCCACCCTGCCTCCCAGGAAGCCCCCACTACCTCCCATTCCCCAGAAACCCTGCATTCGTAGTCCGGTGCCCATTCTCAAGAACCCCGTAACATACACCCTGTCCAGTTCGGCCAATAATTCTCCGATTCGAACGGCTGGCATCGGTTCTCCTCACTTTCACCGCAATCCAAACTGTTATAGGGAAATTGAACGAGCATTCAACCGGGATGACCTGCCCGAAAAATCCTCTCCGGGAGCGCATTCGATGTCACCGACACCAACCAGTCGCCAAAACGGACACTACCGATCACACAGCGACTGCCCTCCGGTATGTCTGAAGAACCCTTCCGCCGAGAACAAACCTCAGCTCTCGCTGCTCTGCTCACCACAGATGTCCCGTAAGACCAACCTGAGCAACCCGGGAAGTCCTATCCTATCGAACAAGAATGGCCACATCATGAACGTGGACACACTGATGGCGAAAACTGACGTCGCCATGGCCGGCCTTCTGGTCAAACTGGACCAGGTGGCGGCCATGTGCTCCGCTGCCCAAACTGCCGGTGGTGGCACCAGCATCGACGAGGAGAAATTCCAGCAAGCCAAAGACGAACTCACCGACCAATCGCTGCACCTGGTCACATCGTCCAAGCACCTGGTGGTATCGATGTCCGATGCCAATCTGACCAACTTGCCCGAACATCTGACGGCTTGCCTTTCGTCGCTCCGTAGGATCACCGAGCTGGCACAGGATTTGACCCGGTACACCTCGGCCCCGCTTCAAACCCGCAACATTGTGCTGAAGGTTCACGATGTGGCCTCCAGCTTCCGGGAGCTGGCCTGCGTTCGGGTCGGACCACTCGGGGCCGGTCAACTGGCCCTGCATGCCGAGTGTCTCGCTAACGTGCTGGCAACACTGCTCCGTAGCTTGAGGGTTTTCTCCCCCTAGGGGTTCGCCGATGGTGACCGCGAAAGCGGCAGTGAAGGGTGTGGCTGTTTTCGATGTAAATAGAGAGGGAATTGGGGTGAATAGCTGTTTTATTTGGATGTTATGTGCGGTTAGGATAGTGTTGTTACTGTTTTGTTTTTAAATATGGTAGTGATTTCGTTGAAGCATGTCAAACATTTTAGGGAAGCCTATTTACTGGAGGTGTAATTGTTATTTATTAGACTTTTAGATGCATTGAAGAATTAGGTCGTTGTATGAGTATTGATTTGAGTTGGTTTGCACGTGTGGGTAGAACAGTGGAAGATTGATAAAAAGAGATGTGGATAAAATGTGTACGAAATTCGTCCTCTTACTCGATTTGAATATTGTTATGGGTCACGGGGGACAATTTTGCTCGTAAGGGATTGTAACTAAAAGTTTCTAAGAAACTTTCAGATAGTTCCGAGGGAATATCCAAAAACTTCCGAAGAATCTCCAGGCAAGCTCCAGACGATCCCCAAGGAACATGACGAAAATTTCGGTGGAATATCAGGAAAATTCCGGAAAAGCTTCAGTAAAGTTCCAAGGGAACTGCAATAAAGTTCCAAGAGAAGTTCCGAGAGCTTCAGGGAAGTTTCAAGATAAATTTAGGGAGGTTCCAAGAGAATTTCAAAGAAGATCAAGGGATCTTTAAAAATGTTCATGGTGGTTACTCATAGTTACTCGGTGATTAACGAGCTCCGAAAACCGATGTAGTCTTTTTTAATCCTTATAAACAAGAGCAGAAAAATTGGACGCCAATCCATTACTTTGCGGTCAAATGGTCAAAATTGAAACGTCTGGAAAATTTAGAAAACATTATGTTTGTATTGAGAATTTTTTGGAAAATCCAAAAAAGTAAAGGAAATTCCGAAAGCTTCAGGGTAGTTCCAAAATCTTCAAGACCATCCAGAATCCAGAAAATTTGAGAACTCCAGGTATAATTCGAGAATATTTGGGCAGTTTCGTTAGATTCATTTTTTTACTTGGGCCTGTGAAGCCAGGTACATAAATTTTCAAAGGAAAATTTTCCCTAGGTGCCAATTTTCACTAGGTGCTCTCTAAGTGAAGAAATATTGCTCCACTTGAAAAGAAAAACTGCTAGTTGGAGAGTCTCCAAAAACTTCTGGAAATTTTTGTGAACATCTTTCGATTATCTTCAGAAAAAAACAATGCTGGAACTTTATAGGTACTGCAAGAACAAAGTACAAAAGACATCCAAGAAGTTGAGAGTCCCGTGAAAGTCAGAAAAAATAGTGAAAACATTATTGAATTTTAGTGAACTTTTGGAAAATTTAGAAAACTTTATGTTTGTTCTGAGAATTTCTTGGAAAATCCAAAACTGTAAAGGAATCTCCAAAAACTTCGGAGTAGTTCCAAGATTTTCAAGAGCGTCCAGAACTACGGGAAAGTTTAAGATCTTTTAGGGTGAGCTCCGATAGTTTCAGGCCAGTCCCACCCATTTCAGGAAAATTTCTGGAAATTCAATGAAGATCAAAGAGCTTCAGGGCAGTTCTATTTACCTCAGGAAGTTTACAGGAGTAGCCAAAACTTCAGTTTAGTTTGAAGATCTTAAGGAAAGTTACGTTCCAGTTCTAAGAGCTCAGGGTGGTTCCATGATTGTAAGGAAAATTGTGTGAACTTTAGGGAAATTTCGAGAATATTTGGGCAGTTTCATTAGATACAGGGAGCCTTCTAGAAGTTCTAAAAAATTAAAGATAGAACATCAAGGTAGTTTAGATAATGATAGAAAAGTTTTGCAAACTTCACAGAAGTTGAAATAAACTTACGTAAGTCCAGAAACCGTTGGGAAGTTAAGAAACTGCCATAACTTTCATTAATGTTACGGCAATTCCAGAAACATCATCAGAAGAGAAGTGAGAATTTCCGGAAAGTTTTAAGAACTTCAGGATGGTCCAAGAGCCAGTGATGGTATAATCATTAGCAAATTGATATTTTTCCGCTATCTACGATCTCCATACCATGCGTGATATTGGAACAAAATATCATGCTTGATATTGATTTTAGAAGCTCCTTTGATATTGTGAGACTATTCACAACGTGTTAAATTGAAGCTGAAATTCCGCTGCATCTCGTTTTCTTAGAAAGCGAAGGTATAATAATGCTTTCCCATTTTAACTCATCGCCGATGGAAGACACGAAGGGACTGCTGCCAGCCGTTATGGATGTTTCGGTTGCGTTCGGGTGTAAAGCCAAAATCATGAAACTCAATCTCACCACAGTTTGTTGAGATTTGCCGCTGGTGAGTTTTGTTAGCTGTATATTCCGAGCTGCGATATCACAGCTTACAATATCAACCACAGTTGTTTGCTTGTTGATTTTTGTCTACCAAAATCAAGCGTGATCTTGTTCTTTGGTGAGATTTGATTTTTTGATATTTTAGTCCAGAGAATTTAAGAAAAATCCAGAGTCCAGAGAATTTAAGGAAAATCGTGGAAACTGTGAAGAAGTTTCAAGAACCTCAGAGAAGCTAGGTACAGAGATCTTCAGGAAAGCTCAGAGATCAATAACTTCAATAAAGCCACGCTTAATAATTTCAGGAAAGTCCAGACATTCATGGAACCTTAAATATCTGTAAAAGATATTCTGCGTAAAACCGTCTGTAGAGAACGATTTGCTGGCTCTCAACTTAGTGTTCTAGATACACTTCCACGGTTATTAATTGAGAGCTTTCTATACCAACCACTCCATGAATTTGTATATTGAGTGGCAAGCTCAATGATATTCTTTGCCCAGGGAAGTCAAGATTTCCTCGGGAATCAAACCCGCTTTGACTTGGTAATACATTGCCTTTACTGACTAGGCTATTTAAGGCTCGAATCCGTAAATGTTATTTTTAATCTGCAAAATTTTGAAATACTTTATGAAGTTCCAGGAATTTCAGAGAAGTCCAAAGAACTTCGGAAAAGTTTAAAAAACTACTATCATATTTTGAGAAATTTCGAAAAAAAAACTCGGGCATTACCGGAAATTTAGCAAAGTCCAAAGAGAAATTTATACCATATAGGCAGATTCATTATTTTAAGAGATTTTTCAAGCATTTCGAGTAATATCAGAGAACTTCAGAGCAATGTTGTTACATTATTGCAAGAACTTTCAAGGAGTGTCGAGGAGTTTTGAAACATTCCGAGAATTTCAGGAACGCTCCAAAAAATTAGGAAAAATGACGGGCTTCAGGAAAAATCCACAAAATTTCAGAAAAAAAAATGTTGGAACTCAAGAAACGTTCTGAGAGTTTTTTGAAAATTTATGGAAATTCATGAAGGAATGAATACTTCAGGTAAGTTTAGAGAACCTCAGGGTAGTTAAGAGATTTTAAGGGAAGTTCCACGAGCGTCAAGGAAGTATCGAAAATCTTCAGGAACATTTCGGGAGCTTCAGGATCGATGAAAGAATTTCAACTCCAGGAGCATCATCAGAAGAGTACCGAGAGTTTCAGTGAAATTCCAAGAATTTCCGGAAATATTAGAGAAATTCAGGAACATTTTAGGAACTATAAAGAATTTAAAAAATGGAAGGTTTTCAGGGAAGATTCATGAACGAACTGCAGGATAATAAGGGAAGTTCAAATTAATTCTATAAAATTTCGGGTACTTTCCTGAAGTTCCCTTGGTACTTTCCTGAAGTTCCCTCGGAACATTTCTGAAGTTCCCTCGGAACTTTCCTGAAGTTCCCTCGGAACTTTTCTGAAGTTCCCTCGGAACTTTCCTGAAGTTCCCTCGGAACTCTCCTGAAGTTCCCTCGGAACTTTCCTGAAGTTCCCTTGAAACTTTCCTGAAGTTCCCTCGAAACTTTCCTGAAGTTCCCTCGAAACTTTCCTGAAGTTCCCTCGAAACTTTCCTGAAGTTCCCTCGGAACTTTCCTGAAGTTCCCTTGGAACTTTCCTGAAGTTCCCTCGGAACTTTGCTGAAGTTCCCTCGGAACTTTCCTGAAGTTCCCTCGGAACTTTCCTGCAGTTCCCACGGAACTTACCTGAATTTCCCTTAGAACTTTCCTGAAGTTTCCTTGGAACTTTCCTGAAGTTCCCTCGGAACTTTCCTGAAGTTCCTTCGGAACTTTCCTGAAGTTGCCTTGGAACTTTCTTGAAGTTCCCTTGAAACTTTCCTGAAGTTCCCTTGGAACTTTCCTGAAGTTCCCTCGGAACTTTCCTGAAGTTCCCTTGAAACTTTCCTGAAGTTCCCTCGGAACTTTCCTGAAGTTCCCTCGGAACTTTCCTGAAGTTCCGTCTGAACTTTCCTGAAGTTCCGTCGGAACTTTCCTGAAGTTCCCTCGGAACTTTTCTGAAGTTCCCTCGGAAATTTTCTGAAGTTCCCTCGGAACTTTTCTGAAGTTCCCTCGAAACTTTTCTGAAGTTCCTTTGGAACTTTCCTGAAGTTCCCTTGGAGCTTTCCTGAAGTTCCCTTGAAACTTTCCTGAAGTTCCCTTGGATCTTTCTTGAAGCTACCTTGGAACTTTCCTGAAGTTCCCTTGGAATTTTCCAGAAGTTCCCTCGGAACTTTTCTGAAGTTCCCTCGGAACTTTCCTGAAGTTTCTTTGGAACTTTCCTGAAGTTCCCTTGGAACTTTCCTGAAGTTCGCTCGGAACACTCCTGAAGTTCCCTTGGAACTTTCCTGAAGTTCCCTCGGAACTTTCCTGAAGTGAACTTTTAGCAAGTGACGTGTACTTGTCGGAAGTATCATAAGCTTCTCAGAAATTCTCGGAAATTCTGTGCAATTCATGGAACATCCGAGAGCTTCCCGAAACATTAAAGCTCATGGAAGCTTCGGCAAGTGGATGAACTTCTGACAAGTTAATTGAATTTCCGAAAAATTCACGGAACTTCCGAGATGTTCACAGAATTTCCGACAAGGGCAAGTTCACAGAATAAACTAAAAGCTCTCTGAACCGTCGACCAGTTCAAGGAACTTTAACAAAAAGTTCATTTTCACGAATCTTTCGAGAAACTCACGAAAAAACCGAGCTAACGGACTTTGTAACTCACTGAACTTTGACAGAAGTTCACAGAAATTCCAAATTTTCAAAGTGTTAATGAGATATTCAACAAACATTATTACTTTTGGGTGCCACATAGGAAAACTAATGGAACCTAAAAGAACTGTAAACAAATTGATATAACTTCAGAAATGCAACTTAAAATAATTTGAGGAGCTTGGTTCCGACTATAATACTTAAAAAGTGAACTTACATCCCTTGGAACGTCTCCAAACTCGAACAAATGCATTGAACTTCAATCACACTAACCAAATTTTAAATAAAATAACAATATCCTAAAAAAGCAGCTCCACTCCAAATGACGAATCGGAAAAACTCGACTTTCTGCGATTTGCATAAAATTTTAAATAATTCACATTTTTGCAAAACATCGGCCATTTTGGATCTCGTATTTTCGTCATTTTTTAATAAATTGTAGCATGAATAACGTCTGAGAAAACGTTGTAGGGAAAATGTACACAGTATTTTGTTTTAGTAATTTTGAGTAACAATTCCAATAAAGTGTTAAAAAGTAAAATACCTCAAAAAGTATAACTTCAATTTAATAATTATTTAAAAAAAAAGATCATAAAAAATGCATACTTTCAGAATATACAAAACAATGGAAACTTGAAAATTGACAGAACTTGACCAGAACTTTTGATTAACTTTTTACTAGTACGCTTGTTTGTGTAATTTAGAAGTAACAAGGTAGTTAATCAATTCTGTATCCAACAAATTTCCGCCCTCACTCCAAAAGCCCTGGGTTCAATCGCAGTCGGCGCCGTCGGGATTTTCTAAAGCAAACCGTCATATTCCTTACAATTTGACAATCCGTTTGGATACGTCAGCTCACATTGACAGGTCTATTAATATGAGTTTCCATAGTTTCCGCACCAGAACAAAGAAAACTCTAGCGATAAGGACAGCGCACAATGGATCCGTTTGCATTGCGTTGACGTAAATTTGACATTGTGCGTGACCCTGTACGCTTCCCCTACACGCTAACTTGAAAGTATGTATTAGCGAGCAAAATTTCTCCCATTTCGAAGAAAAGCGGCTTAACTAATTTATTTCTATTCAACGTCGAGTATCAATAACCGACGAGCATCAAATGCCAATTCGTGATTATGACCAGCAATCTACTGACTGATAGCAATCGAGTGCCAGGGAGTGGAACTTCCACTCCAGGAATGGAACCTATCGAAACCAACGATTTTTTTTTGTCTCAGAAAAATCCCAATAACCTTGGCTGGGACCCAGACACACTGAGGTGAGAAAGCAGTCACGCTTACCACTCTGCCACCAGTGATATCCAGCTTAACTCATTAATGGGTATTGAATTGATAATTAAATTTGACATAACTCCTCACCCAATTTTCCACTATTTCTATCCACGTGTGCAAAAAGAGTAGAAGAAGAAAAAAGTGCATTAATTTCCGACATATTTATCATAAATGAAAATCCCAATTTCGCGATAATTGTCCTAGATTGCAATTACGACGGCCAACAGGTAAATAGTTGACGTTGTTACCCGGCCGAATAATTAATGAACCGCATTTCCATTAACGCATACTTTAGCCCTTAAATATAGTTATAAGCATGAAATTTAACCCTAACTAAAACATTGACACGCGCTCTATGTGTTGAAGCTGTAAGCTGGCAAAAAAACACAAACACATTCTCACTTAGGACACCGTAATTTGATTTTTAGGCGAAATCCAATCAATCAATGGCGAAACCAATATATATTACGAAAACCTCAGAAACCCAAATGAAATGAGTTGGCGTGTAATTAATATCGTTGGAAATCAATATAACATCGACGGCGTGCATCGGCAGCTAGAGTTGCCGAAATAGTTAATAATACAACGTCGAATGACGCTCGTAAATTAATGGCGAAGAAGTAGAAGAAGCATAGACCCGTCAGTCTCTCGCTGAATATTGATATGGTAGCAGTAGCAGTTGTAGTAAATAGTTATGGCTCATATATTGCAGCAGCTTATAAATCAATTCATGGGAAAATCATATTCACGATTGTTGAACGATGATGAAACTCTCATAAAAACAATATTTGATATGGAACGGGTGACAGCTGGTGTCGTAATAATTTTGATAACCGCACCATTAAGCCAAATCTGCAATAAAACACTCAAAGGCAGCGCTTGGCAAGAAGAAAAAAAGAGGAAAAACGTCACCCATATCTGTTCGATGATAGTTTTGTAAGATACATAGCAAAATAATCCATACTCACTCTAACTTCTTAAGAGAAAACCTAAACTCGGTTATATATATATATATACATAGTAGCAAATACTACAACAACAGAGTTTCACTGGTAGAATGTAACATAAATAGTTTGAGATTAAGCAAATCGATTTAAGTTGTGTAAAAATTAGCAAAACAATACAAAATGAACAAAGCTCTTCGGGCCATATCATTGAAATGAACCAAATTCATATCCACCAAAAATATCAAATATAATCAAATAATTCTGCTGCACATTGTTCCCGAATTTCATTTCAACCGTTATTGAGTGTCATATATCTACCACCTATCAGACAGGTACGCTACAAATAAAAACTCAAATCGTTTCAAAAACGTTTGAACAGAATTCTCCGCGTGTCATCCAGATAAGATTTAACCTTACGATAAGTTGTTATTTTAATTTTAATGTTTTATCACTGTTATTTATGCTTGACTAAAACTGTAAGATTATCCGATTTTAAAACTTCATGCTTTCAAACCTTTTGGCAATTCACGAGGACAGTTTAAAAAAAATGCAAAGGCAAAAGGCAGAGTTCAACTAGTCACCTCGATTCAGGCATCACACCATTCCAGCTTTGATTCGAACCTCCAAAATCGATGATTAATTATTAACAAACAATAACAACAACAAACAACCATAAAATTTTAGTTGTCAACATGTGTTTACTCATACAATTAATCAACATCATCGGCCATCGTTCATCATCCCTGGCAGTAGTGTCGAAGAAGTGACATTTCAGTTTCATGAAAATAATCGGTGAATAGTTGTAAGATAACTAAGAATGATGACGCAAAAATTGAAGCAAGCTAAAAAAAAATCATATTGTTGTGGACCGCTCTACATTGGAGGACATGAATAAAATAAACTCAGAAACTAAATGATAATTAGCAACCGAGACGATGGTTAGATAAGTAACTAATAAAATTAGTTAACATTATTAAAAATGATTGTTTTACGTTTTGCCTTTTGTGAATATCACCATTCCCTAGATATCTGCTGTCTTCGGTGCTCGCATTTGATTAGTTTTGTGTCCCGGGCGTGATATTTTTTTTCTCAATAATTTATTTGATAAGGCTCAACCGAATTAACTTTACAGAGCCGAGGATTCTTGTTCACTGTACAATACATCTTAAAACTAAAGTCAAAAGGTACAACACAATAAACACTTTATCTTCCGCTATCCAAAACGTCTCCTCCATCAGAACGGGAGCCGCTTCCAGTGGTTTCATTGCATGGCAGTACAGTGCTTTACCGATTTTGTCAGATTTTTTTCCCGATTTTGACAGCCTGCAGATTTCACTAAATTTTTGAGTTTTGACGTAGGACTACGTCTTTGATTTCTATATGGGGGTACACTTTGTGAAAACCAAAAGTAAAACATGTAACAAACTAAGAAAGATTTTGAACGTTAATAACTCAGCTGCCCCTGGTCCAATTTCAATAATTTTATCACCAATCGATCAGAAATATGGCTACGCATCGATAACATTGCGCATGGTGATTTTTAACGTGAAAGTATTAAAAAAAGTGGTAATTTCAAGCATTGTCCAATGTACAAATAAAAAGTTATAATGTTATCACTGTTTTCATGAAATAAACGTTCTTCCCAAACCCAGTCCTCGTAATCGAGTACCACTTGGTTGCACATCATTCTGCTTTAACCTGAAAAGATATAAAAGAGCGCTGCTGTATGGGATTAGCTCATCATTCTCTGCTTGAACGTCAAGCAGTACAGTTCGGTCTTTGCTCGCTTTGTCGAGTTGTTCGATAAATCTATAGTTTGTTACAAACGTTCGCAGATATACTGCACGTCGCGTCGTCAGTAGTGTCGGTCGCATCGCGTGATGGGGTAGACAGCGCTCTCGGAGCCGACTTCGTGACCAAGCGGAGAAGAAGAACAATGGTGAGGGTAGCTCGGTACCTACCTGAAATAGGTACGCTACTCTGCCCACCGATGTTGGAAATACCAACCCAGTCCCGGTGAAGCGGACGAAAAAGAGGAAGAAGAACCAAGGACAGTCCGATGGTACGAGCGGACGCGACGATGTTACCGCGACGAACGCCAGCGACATCGGTGATTTCGACGACGCCGTCGAAACCGAGAATTCTGCCGGCCCGAGTGCGGCGAAAGTCAAGCTTCCTCCACTGGTGGTGAAGGTAGTGCCACTCAAGACGCTCATTGGCGATTTCGCATCGCTAGGCATCGCAGCTGAGTACAAGATCAGCAGGATCGGCACTAAGGTCATGCTCCGGATGAAAGCGGAATACGAAATCGCAGTCAAATTCCTGAAGGATTCCAATGCGGAATACTTCACGCACGACATCCCCGGTGAAAAGCCCTTCAATGTAGTCATCAGGGGTCTACCGGATGTTGATCCCAAGGCGATCGAAGAAGAACTCAAGGACCGGTACAAGCTGGCCCCAATCGCTGTCTTTCGGATGACGAGGCGAGACGAAAACGTGAAGACGTACCCGGATTGTCTTTTCCTGGTGCACTTCCAGAAGGGAACGGTGACGCTGAATGCGCTGCAGGTTATCCGCTCAATCTACTCCATAATCGTACGAAGGGAGCCATACCGTGGAGGCCATCGCAATGTGACCCAGTTCCAACGATGTCTGAACTTTGGACAAGGCACTCGCAATTGCAACATCAAGCCACGCTGTAGCAACTGCGCTCAAGAACACGCCACTTCCAACTGCCCTGCGGATGGGGCCGTGGCGTTAAAATGCGCCAACTGTGGTGGTGCTCATCAAGGTTCCGACAGACAGTGCTCCAAACGCGATGACTTCAAACGCATCCGAAAACAGGCGGCAACTAACAATCAACCAGGACACAAGAAGGACAAAGTCCCGGCATTTCGTGGGCCTTCTAACCGCGACCCATCTAAAGTCCGGCGACAGCTTCTGGTTGCCTGACCACAACATTATCCGGCTTGATCGCACCACCCAACAAACAATTTTAGCTGCAGACTAGCTTATACAGGCAAATATTAGCTGTATAAGCCAATTTTTGGCTGTATAAGCTAATCTGCAGCTAAAATTGTTTGTTGGGCAGCTCCAGGGGGGGGGGGGTGGTGTTGCGGTCGTCGTCAAGAAAGGAATAAAATACCACACTCTGTCCCATATCCGCACCTCTATCATCGAGGCCCTCGGTGTGGAGGTAGAGTCGTCGACTGGATACGTCCAGTTCATCGCCGGATTCAAGAAGGACCTGTCCACCATCACCCGTACCGGTTCCCGCTTCGTAGTTGGAGGAGATCTGAATGCTCGCCATGAGGCCTGGCGGAACTAACAGCAGAACCAGAACGGTCGTCTCCTGTTCGACCACTCACAGCATGGGCTGTACTCCGTTTGGTTTTCGGATGAACCAACATTCATCTCACCGACGGGCAACCCATCGACGCTAGACCTGTTCCTGACAAATATCGGCTTGTCCAAGCCGGTAGCCTTGAACGAACTCAGCTCTGACCACCAACCGGTGGTGGCTGAACTGGGCTGCAACGTGGCTCCTGCTTCAAGCCTGCGCAAGCACTACCATCGCATTAACTGGGCCCAGTTTGGACGCGTGGTAGACAGACACATCATCGACAACCCGCCGCTTGACACCGTGGAGGACATCGACCGAGCGTTGGAGGGACTCCACCAAGCCATAACCGTGGCTGACGAGGCGTGCATCCGACGAGTTCCTGTGAGGGGTAAGTTTATTGCCATTGATTCCCACACCCAACTTTTAATTCGCCTGAGAAATGTTCGTAGACGCCAGTTTCAGAGGACTGGAGATCTAGGCAAAAAACGTGAAATGGCCGATCTGAACAGGCAGATTGCTTCCAGAATGGACTCACTCCGAAATGAAAGTTTCGGGCGTGTTGTCCAGAATCTGGACGACCGCTCCAGACCATTCTGGAAGGTAGCCAAAGTCCTGAAAAATCATCCCAAACCCGTTCCACCTCTCAAAGTCGAAAATGATGACGATCGGCTTTTAATTACCCCACAGGAGAAAGCAAATGCGATCGGCAAGCATGTCGCTTCATCGCATTTGCTTGGCTCGACTATCCAAAGTCCGCTCGATGATCAGGTTGCGCAAAGCGTTCAAAACTAGATGCCTCCCCTTGTGTCGTGCCTCCGGCGGATATGATTACAGTACAACAAATTTGCTCAACGCTGAAATGCACCAAGAACATGAAGGCTCCCGGGTTTGACGGTATATTCAACTTGATCTTGAAGAGACTCAGCATGAAAGTGCAGTCTCTTCTAACCGCTATCTTCAACAAATGTTTGGAACTGCACTACTTTCCAAGCATCTGGAAAGTAGCAAAAATCATACCAATCCGCAAACCCGGTAAGGATCCAACATTGTCTTCAAGCTACAGACCAATCAGCCTCCTTTGAGCGCTGAGCAAATTGTTCGAGAAACTCATTCTCAATCGTTTGCTCAAGTTTGTCGAGAAAAGCAACATTCTCCTTCCGGAACAGTTTGGATTCAGAAAGGGGCACTCCACCAATCATCAGCTAGTACGGGTGATGAATAACATCCGAAGTAACAAAGCTGTATCCAAGTCCACAGCCATGGCCTTGTTAGACGTTGAAAAGGCGTTTGACAATGTTTGGCATGATGGACTTGTGTACAAGCTTTGTAACTTGAACTTTCCATTACATCTGGCTAAAATCACCAGTAACTACCTCTAGCAAAGGTCGTTTAAGGTATCGTTGAATGGTTGTCTTTTGTTGTTGTTTTATTTATTTCGTCAACCAACGTAGACTAGTACAATTAATACAGTTTTGTTTTCTTAAATATATATTTATATAAAAAAGTAGTGTCAGCTTTCTTGTCTTTTCTTTTATGAGTTGTTATTTCTTATGGAATAAAAATATTGCTTTAGTTTATGCCGAGACATTGTAAAGTCAATGGTTTCGCAGTGTTTATTGTAAGAGGCCATCATGCGGTTTAATGGCCCATATTTTGCATAATTTGTGCGATGATGTTTTATGGCAAATAAATTTCGATTTCGGAGTTGCCGAGTGGGTGCATGGAAATTTAATTTTGATAAAAGTTCTGTTGAGTCAATTCGCTGCGAAACGATATCATTTACAACTGAAACCATTGCATATTCACGACGCTCTTTTAATGTTTGTATGTTTATAAGCATGCAGCGTGCTTCATATGATGGAAGAGGAAATGAAGTCCAACCTAATTTACGAAGAGCGTATAATAGAAATTGTTTTTGTACTGATTCTAATCTTTCTTCGTGCGTGATTGAAAATGGAGACCATACAATACTGCAATATTCCAGTATTGACCTCACATAGGCAATATATAGTGTTTTAATTGTGTAAGGGTCCTGAAAGTTATAGCAAAAGCGCTTGATAAAGCCTAGCATGTTATTTGCCCTGTGAATAATTGTATTGTAATGGTCTATGAAAGTTAGCTTAGAGTCTAAGATAATTCCTAAATCCCTAACTCTTTCACATTTGTCTACAGTTTGATTTCCTAATGCAATTGAAATATTTGAAGTTGTTCTTTTTCTACTAAATGATATTAAGTTACATTTTTTACATTCAATTCTAGTAGACTTTTTTTGCACCATATGTAGAATATGTGTGTTTCATTCCGGAATATATTGATGTCTTCTTCATTTCTTATTTCCAAAAAGAGCTTCATGTCGTCGGCATAAATAAGCAATTTAAGTTTTTTGAGAATGTAAGATATGTCGTTTACGTATAGAATAAAAAGGAGAGGTCCCAAATGAGAGCCTTGGGGGACGCCTGAAGTGACTTGAATTGGGCTCGATTTCTTTCCGTTGAATTTAATTATTTGTTGGCGGTTAGTTAAATATGATTCAAGCCATTTCAGGAGCGCTGACTTAATTCCAATTTTTTGCAGTTTAAAGAGTAACATTGGTATGTCAATGCGGTCAAATGCCTTGCTAAAGTCTGTATAGAGAGCTTCTACGTGGTTTCCATTATCCATTGCATTCAATGAATAGTCTATAAATTCAAGTAAGTTGGTCGAGGTCGAACGACCCTTGAAAAAGCCGTGTTGCATGTCAGTAATTCTATTTTTGATTTGGAGAAATAATTTTTCGTTGATAATTGACTCGAAAAGCTTAGGAATGCAAGAGATAATGGCTATACCACGATAATTACGTACGTCAGATTTTCGACCAGATTTAAAGATAGGTACTAGAAATGAGCTTTTCCAAATTTTAGGGAAGGTTCCGGATTCCAGGGACATATTAAAAAGCCAAAACAATGGAGCAGTGAGTTCCATTGCTAGACATTTAATAAATACTGGAGGAATTCCGTCAGGTCCAGGACCTTTTGAGGCATCTAAATTTTTTAAAGCCTGCAAAATGTCCTGCACTTGAAGTTGATTGAGGCCAATTTCCCTTGAAAATTCTGGATAAAATGCAAAATAATCGCGGTCACGATCTTCTTCAGAAAATGTCGTATAAATTTCTTGAAAAAAATTTGCGAATAGATTACAGTTTTTTTTCCGAACTATCACCGACATTTTCGTCTAGATGCATTATTGAAGGAAAATTGTCAGATTTTAATTTCGTTTTTACGTAATTAAAGAAGTTCTTCGGACAGGACTTTATTTCACGTTCAGTTTTTGCATTATATTCTTCAAATGCAGTACTGATAGCTAAATTCAGTTGATCGCATAGATCCAAATAAATTAATAAATTATTACTACTATTGTGTTTTTTATAAATTTTATGTGCTTTTTGCTTCCGATTTTTCAAGTTTTTTATTTGTCTGTTAAACCAGACTGGATTTTGTGTGTTTCTGTTACGTCTTTTTTTCTTCAAAGGTATTTCTTCCGAAATTATTTCTGTTAAAATTTTGTAGAACACGTCTATACCAATTTCGACATTTCCTACATTCCTTAAAATTAATTGCCAATTGACACTGTTTAATTTAAATTTTATTTTTTCGTAGTCTGCTAATTTGTATTCAAAGACTTCTTCGTATTCGCAGTCGTTGGGTCTTTGGTTTTCATGCATAAATAAAGAATATTCGATTGCTGTGTGAAACGCTTCATTTTTCCACAGTGGATTTAATGATTCGGTCACACAGAAATCTTCATAAATATTCGTTAGTAAAAAGTCCAAATAGCAATTTTGTTGGTTTTTGATGTGGTTAATTTGGTTCAGTCCTAAATTAGCAGTTTTGTCAAAAATGAACTGCAATGTTTCATTATCCCCGACGACTGGGAGTAAGATACATTCATTTTCAGAGTCCAGAATGAAGTCAGCATGTGAACTTTAACCTCAGGAGGAAGGTCAGATAGAATTTGTTCAGCACTTTGGAAGAAGGCTTCATAAGTGCTTTTATGAGCATGGTCTGGTGGAAAATACACTGAGGCGAACACGTGTGTTTCACCGGCTATGTGTGATTTCACCCAAATATGCTCAAATTCTGTAAATTTTGGTGTAAAGATAATTTCTGAGTTAAAATTGGCCGAAAGAGCTATAAGAACTCCACCACCTGACTTCTTCTGTGTTGCATGAAAATTTCTGTCGTCTCTGAATACATTAAAGGCATTTCCAAAGATTTCTTCACTTTTTACGCTTTCGTCCCAGCTTGTTTCAGTTGCCAGAATGACCGAAAAGGATGAGCATAATAAATGTTGATAAATTTCCTTCATTTTAGCTGGGCTTTTCATGCGATTGAAATTTTTACAATAAATCAAAATTTCAGTCGCATTCTGTCTGTGTGAAGAAATTGTTGGAAATACGTCGGTTGATAAAGTATGGTCAATGTTATTATTAGTTACCTCAGTCTCATGCCGAGCATCGTTATATAGAAATAATGAGTCTTCCTCAAGGTGCGTCAGCGGCGTTGAAAATTTACAGGATTGTAAAATTTGAGGGCGGCCTCCCTAGTAGATTGTAGCCGTTGCGTGCGTTCACTGGACAGGAATGTACGGTAGGATTGCAGGTCTGCCAAGGCGTCGTTTCGAGTAATTCCAAGTTCTTCATGGACGTCCAGGAAAATTTCGTGCAGGAGATTTCTGTCTTTTGGTAGTCCTTCAGCTGCTAGCATTAGAATAGCACTGGTTTTGGTGATTCCGCGAATACATGTTGATGATGGCTGGTCATGCAGGAAGGAGAGGTAGGTCCGAACAATGTCCATAATTTTCGGGTCCCTTAGACGCGCCTTCAGGAAGCGTTTGTCGCCAGTTACGGACTGTTCAGTAAGTCTCACTATTGGCGGACGCATGGGGTCCAGAAGAGGAGGGTGTTCTCGCTCAGTTGGTTTTTCAGTTCGATAAGGGTTAATAGTTTCCCCTTTTTCGAAATTAATGAAATTTAGTCCGCTTTCTTTGGGTGGCCGAGAAAATTGTATTCGTGCAGCAGCCAAAAGTTCTTTATCCAAAGGTAATGCAGTGCTGTTGTAGAGATGGCTGCTTCGGGTCCTGTTGTTGTTGATGTTGTTGTTATTGCTGTTGTTGTTGTTATTGTTGTAGTTGTAGTTGTTGTTGTTGCTGTTGTCGTTGCTGTTGTTGTTGTTGTCGTTGGTGTTGTTGTTGTTGTTGTTGTTGTTGTTGTTGTTGTTGTTGTTGTTGTTGTTGTTGTTGTTGTTGTTGTTGTTGTTGTTGTTGTTGTTGTTGTTGTTGTTGTTTTTGTTGTTGTTGTTGTTGTTGTTTTTTTTGTTGTTGTTGTTGTTGTTGTTGTTGTTGTTGTTGTTGTTGTTGTTGTTGTTGTTGTTGTTGTTGTTGTTGTTGTTGTTGTTGTTGTTGTTGTTGTTGTTGTTGTTGTTGTTGTTGTTGTTGTTGTTGTTGTTGTTGTTGTTGTTGTTGTTGTTGTTGTTGTTGTTGTTGTTGTTGTTGTTGTTGTTGTTGTTGTTGTTGTTGTTGTTGTTGTTTTTGTTGTTGTTGTTGTTGTTGTTTTTGTTGTTGTTGTTGTTGTTGTTGTTGTTGTTGTTGTTGTTGTTGTTGTTGTTGTTGTTGTTGTTGTTGTTGTTGTTGTTGTTGTTGTTGTTGTTGTTGTTGTTGTTGTTGTTGTTGTTGTTGTTGTTGTTGTTGTTGTTGTTGTTGTTGTTGTTGTTGTTATTGTTGCAATTTCCAATAGTGTAGTTGTTACTGCCGCTGTTTTGGTTGGTATTGTTGTGGGGGTTGTTACCTGGTTTCTTTTCTCGTTTTTTGCGCCTAAGTCTGGCTTTTTCCTCGTTTTTTTCCTGGAGACGGCGGGAATGTTGCTTGGCGTCATATTCTGTCCAGTCACGCTTCCATACTTTTTTATTTCCCAAGATTCGCCAGCTGGGGGCTGGTTCGTCAATTGTGTAATTCTTGGAAATGATGACGGCTGGTGGTGAAAGAGATTTTGCCATTTCTTCTATGTGAGATTTTATTTCACATGCTAGAGTACTTTGGGAGTCCGCTAACTCATTCTTGAGTGTGGAAATTATTGCAGGTAGTTGGTTAATTGAGTGCGTTGTTGTTGTTGTTATTGCCGCTACTGCTGCTGTTGGAGTCCCGCAAGGCAGTTTGTTGGGCCCGTTGCTTTACAGCATGTACACTTCCGACATTCCTCCCCTCGGTGACGGTTGCGTGTTTTTCCTGTTCGCAGATGATACCGCAATAGCCGTCAAAGGAAGGATGCCTCGTGAAATAACGAACAAACTTCAACGAAGCCTTAACACCTTTGCTGATTATGCCACCACGTGGAAAATTAAAATCAATCCCTCCAAAACACAAGCGATCATGTTCCTCCATCGGCAATCGCCGAAACTAAAACCGGCTCCATCTTGTACTGTAATCATGGATGGCACAAGGGTTGAATGGTCCGCCGAAGTAACCTATCTCGGGATGTTGATCGATAAAAAGCTCCTCTTCCGTTCGCATGTAGAGAAAACTGTAGTCAAGTGTTCGGCTTGGTTAGATGTCTGTATCCGCTGATTTGCCGCAGATTTCGTCTCTCAAGGGTGAACAAACTGGCCGTCTACAAACAAATCATAGCACCTGCGATCCTCTACGCTGCTCTGGTGTGGGAATCATGTGCACAGACTCACAGGAACAAAATCCAAGTCGCTCAGAATAGAGTACTGAGGATGGTTCTTGATCGTCCTTTCGACACTAGAATAACAAATTTACATGAAGAGGCAGGCATTGCCAAAATAGATTCCAAAATTAACGAAATTAAGACTAAATTTGCACAAAAATGTTATTTATCAGAACATGCTTTGATAAGCAATTTGGGTATAGTAGGTTAGGTGTATATAGTAGTTGTAGGTTAGTTGTAGTTGTAAATAGTAGTTATAAGTAGTCTCCTTTTTTCAATTCAAATCAAACCAATCCCACCAAGGTGGTCATACTTTAAAATAGGCCTGATAGGACTAGGAACTGTAAATAATAATTAAAATCTCAAATGTACTAAAGTTGAAAAGACGCATCTGTGTCACTTGAAAAATTCATACATGTAAACCACACAAACACAAGAATAAAGATCTTTTATAGTCAAAATAAAAGGCATTAGCTCATTTTCGCTTCAGACGGCGTGGTGAGCAGCAATCAGTGATTAATCTGTAATCATACAGATTTTTCTCGATTTTTTGATACATATATCTGTATGTACAGACCACAGATTTTTTTTAAATATACAGATTTTTCGCATATTTCAAAAATTTTATGTAAAATAGCAAAAAGAATTGAATGACGCGAGCTTTTTTCAATCTGAAATGATGCGTCGAAAAAAACTGCATTTGAATTTTTCGTATGCATCAAAGTAAATTGAACCTTAATTGTATTGGTTCGAGCAAGAACAAGTGAGTTCAATATCCTTTCAAGCTACCAAATGCTTAAATAAAGTTGAAATATGGTGATTAATTTGAGAAAATGAAACATCGAACATTAAAATATAACATGTAATACTTCTAAAAAATTTAATGTGGCGTTGTCATACTCATCAAACAAGGCATTCGTTACGATATCCTGCCCCATCCAAAGACGGCCATTATCGAAGCTATCGGCGTAATGCTTCACATCCCTAATATTATGTTGTTTGCCGTCTACGTGCCCCGTCAGTGCGAGGACAGCCATGAAGAATGAGCTGTCGCACGGCATGTTTTGGTGTAAAAATGCAATTGTCCTCTGCTCCAGGTTCCCCGGGGGCATACCGAAGGTCCCGAGAGTGGCCAATATGATCACTAATCCACTTAAAGTCTATCAAAAGCCTATTCATGAAAAAGCTTATAGAAAAAGCTGTCGCACGGCATGTATTGGTGTAAAAACGCAATTGACCCCTGCTACAGGATCCCTCGGGGGCATCTCGTAATTCCAAGAGCGGTCAATGTGGTCAATGATTCATTTGAAGTTTATGGAAAGCCTATTCTTGAAAAACCATAAAGAATGAGCTGTCGCACGGCATGTTTTGGTGTAAAAATGCAATTGTCCCCTGCTCCAGGTTCCCCCGGGGGCATACTGGATGTTCCGATAGAGGCCAATGTGGTCAATAATGCATTTAAAGTTTATCGAAAGTCTATTGACGAGAAACCATGAAGAAAGAGCTGTCGCACGGCATGTTTTGAGTGATTAAATGATCTGCTCGCATTCAGAACCCTCCACTAGAACCGATTCCAGGGAAATGGCCATATCTCGGTTGATTATAGGTCGATTTTAGTTCTTGGCATATGGTTCGCTTTAGAAATGTTTCTTCTTTTGTTGTATTTACTAAAAATATATATATTTAACCAGCATCATATATAAAATTTCACCGAAAATTTAGCAAGTTAGACAAGCCTTTCTGGAGGGCTTAATATCTCCGGTATCCGGTGACCAGGATTATTTTCGTGGCTACACCCTAGAACAATATTAGTTTTCCAGTCAAATGCTCTTGGAAGATTTAAAATCGGATCATATTTGACGAAGTACAACACTCCAAAGTTGACCAAAAATTTGCCTATCCTAGTTATTTTGAGTAACCCCTGTACAAGCTCTTCGCTGAACACCTCGCCAAACTTACCAACAATAGGATCAGCTTCGTGGTAGCTGGTGAGCTAAATGCTCGCCATACACTGTGACGTAACCATGTCTGCATTAAAAATGGCATAATCTTGGCAGACCACCTCAGCTTTGGAACGTGCATCATCCACTTTCCAGATGAGCCAACGTTCTTGTCACCGGCGGGAGCGACAAGAACCCTTGACGTGTTCCTATCGGACTTGGATCTATCGAAGCCCGTTACACACCAGGAGTTAAGCTCTGACCACTTTCCGGTGGTATGCGAACTTGAATGCACACCAACTCCAGCGCCTGCCAAAAATGAGACGGGATTACCATCAAGTCAACTGGGTGGCCTTCAGTGGCATTGTGTACACCCACCTTACAGCTAATCCAGCTCTCCCAACAATTTTAAGTATCTACAACCATCTGACGGGGTTCGAGGAAGCCATCCAGCCCCCAGAATAAGCCATCCACGCCGCAGAAGAAGTCTCTATACGCTGTATTCCGGTGAGGCGACAATTTACTACGATTGACCCCTACTCCCGGCAACTAATTCAGCAAGGCAACACCCGTCGAGTTTCTGGCTGTCTACAGAAAAAGCAACAAGTCACCGATCTCAACCGCATGGCAACTATACGAAACAATCTGTTCTCCAATTAAATCGGATAGATGGGCGACCACTCAAGGCCGTTCTTGAAAGTATCGGAAATTCTGAAGCGATACCACAATTGAAGGACGATGCATGTCTCGCCTCAAGAGAAGATAGAAGCCATCGCCATCAAACATGTTCTGGCACATCATATCGGTTTTAGTATGGTCAGCCCTCACGAACATACAGAGAATAGCAAATCTACGATGACCCTTCCACTGGCCGAGTTTCGTCCGTGCTGCCGTGAAGCGTGGCAAGAATATGAAGGCCCCAGGAAACGATAACATTTTCAACCTGGCCCTGAAGAAGCTGTCCAGCAAAACCTACGGTTTCTTAGCTGCCATTTTCACGAGATGCTCATCAGTTGATCCGAGATGTCCATCAGTTGATCCGAGTGGAAAATATTATTAAACGATAGAAATTAAATTCCAACAACACCGCCATGGCTTTACTGGACTTGGAGAAAGCCTTCGACAACGTTTGGCACGACGGATTAATCCACAAACTAGTGCATGTGAACTGTTCTGTACACCTGTGTATTATGTATGAGCAACCGGATATAAGACTGTACAGGATCGTATCGAGGACTCCATGACTAAAAGAATGGAATAAACATCATATTTAACTAACCTACAAATCACAAAAAAATCAAGATCCAGGATTTCGAGATGTTTTAAACAGATTAAATGTTTAGAAAGGAAACTTAAATCATTTTTCATGATTCTAAACTTTCAACAAACACTTACTGAACTTTAAATGAACTCAACGGAGATTTAGGATGGTCCGCAAATTATACAGATTATTTTACAGAGTTTTTGTCTGCCAGATGCAGATTTAAAAGATTGTTTACGGTGAAAATACAGATTGAAATTGTATAAAATGTGGCATCACTGGCAGCAATAGCAGCAGTAGGAAGGTGGTGGCTAGTCCACTCCTTCACACCCAACAAGGAACAATTGACTGATCGTGACAAAGGAGGAAAAAGGTCTGGTAAAGGAGGTGCCAAGATAACCACCATCCGTCGTCTGGCTCGCCGTGGCGGTGTCAAACGTATCTCCGGTCTGATCTACGAGGTGTGCTGAAGGTGTTCCTGGAAAATGAGGTCCGTGGTGCTGTCACCTACACTAAACACGCCAATCGTAAGTGGCCATGGATGTCCTCTTCAATAAAACGGCCCTTTTCAGGGTCATCCAGCTTAGATCAGTAAAGAGTTGGAATAGAATTTATCTGTGCCTGTTTGTCCATATTCAGAACCACAAGCCCCTAACGACCACACCAAATGCTCTCCAGAGTTGTAATCGTGTAACCAAACTTGGAAGCAGGGGTGCAAGTGATTTTGATTGATTCTCTTAATCAAGTTTCTCTTTGAAAAAAATACTACAAATTTGGTACGCCTACAATTCAAAAACGGAAATCGTTGAGATAATAGATAATTGATGAATTAAAAGAACTAAATGCTCTTCACATTTAAAGGGTGATACGGTCAAAATTTGGTCAAGGGAAAACGCGTGTAAATCGGTGAAATCGTTTCTTTAAAAATTCAAATTAAATTTCTTTTTCAAGTTCAATTAGTATAAAATTCAGGAAAAATATTCAGTTAGGCTTCCGCTTTTCCAAATCCGAATTGCCGGGCCTTACGCTTGACCCCTGCCATCAGATTTTGTACAGCCACCTTGTCCACCTTCTTCGCCGCAGAAAGCCAGTTTGCCTTGAACTGCTGCTCGCCCTTAGCAGTTTTTTTGGTCTTCTTTAGGTTCCGCTTGACAATAGCCCAGTATTTCTTAATTGGGCGGAGCTCTGGCGTGTTGGGAGGGTTCTTGTCCTTGGGAACCAGCTGCACGTTGTTGGCGGCGTACCACTCCATGGCCTTTTTACCGTAATGGCAAGATGCCAAATCCGGCCAAAACAGTACGGAACAACCGTGTTTCTTCAGGAAAGGCAGCAGACGTTTATTCAAACACTCTTTCACGTAAATTTCTTGGTTGACAGTCCCGGAAGCTATGAAAATGCTGCTTTTCAAGCCACAGGTACAGATGGCTTGCCAAACCAGATATTTCTTTGCGAACTTTGACAGTTTCATGTGCTTGAAAACATCTGCTACTTTTCCCCTTCCTTTTGCCGTATAAAACTCCTGTCCCGGAAGCTGCTTGTAGTCGGCTTTGACGTAGGTTTCGTCGTCCATTACCACGCAGTCAAACTTCGTCAGCATCGTCGTGTACAGCCTCCGGGATCGCGCTTTGGCCGTCGTATTTTGTTTATCATCGCGATTTGGAGTCACTACCTTCTTGTAAGTCGATAGTCCGGCTCGTTTTTTGGCTCGATGCACGGTTGTAGACGATACACCCAGCTTATTTGCGGCATCTCGGAGAGAGAGGTTAGGGTTTCGCTTGAAACTACCGGCAACTCTCTTTGTCGTCTCAGCGGCTTCCGGTTTTCGATTTCCCCCCGATCCAGACTTCCTGGCTGTCGACAAACGTTCCCCAAACACTTGAATTACATTTGTAACGGTTGATTTGGCAACTTTTAGCGATTTTGCCAACTTTGCGTGCGAGTAGATCGGATTTTCGCGATGCGCGAGCAAAATTTTGATACGCTGCTCTTCTTGCTTGGACGGCATTTTGACAACTGAAGAGTGAATTCCAAAATCAAAATAGGAGCAACATTCTACACACACACACCTTCAAAATGAGGGGTGTTCAGGTTTTTTAAATGCAAAATTGAAAGAAATACGTCAAGTTGATATTGACCAAATTTTGACCGTATCACCCTTTATTCCGTCCACTAGCGGTCCTACGTCAAGCTTCCGTTCGTGCCCCTAGGCACAGACCCTTCAGTCTCAGATATTTATTCACCATTAAATACATTCAATCATCTATGTTAATGAATCAAACTTCGCAATTGCTTGTTTTATCGGGCAACGCTTTTACAATGATAGTTTCACGATTGCTGGCAAAGCAGTAAAGTTGAAGTGGTTTTCTTGGTGTTCAATTTTGTTCACCAAGAGTTTTGAGAAGCAGCTGATTTAAGTTTTGTGTATTCAATGGTGTGTTATTGTGCTATGCTTCGAAGAACACAAAGTAAGTAAATACAGTGCATATGTTTTACCCAAGAAGTTTTCGTTCTAAAATCATGAAATGCAAGTGTTAAATTTTTGTATTAATATTATGTGAATGGATGTGTAAACCAATGATGATGATTGAAGAATATTTCAAAAAGAAGACGAACACAAATTTACTTACCCTTTGTAGAACCTTAAAGATGGACAGTCCGCTCGTAGGTTTCGCCAGGATCGGCTGCTTCCTTATGCAATGCGCGAGTCACCTGAGGCACAAAAACTGCTTTCAGAAAGAAAAAAAACTTTTCGCGGTGAAATACACTTTTAAGCTATGCCATGTGACGAGACAACAGGCCCTGATGTTGCTCATTCGCTAGCAGAACGAGGAATGAGCTCTTAAGAGTTGATGAGTAGTTGAATGCCCATGGAGAAATCCAAACTGCTCATCTGCAAAAATTTAGTTCGTATTGATGTGAAGCGTCATTCTATTTAAAATTAATACTTATTGAAGAAAGCAAACTTATTGGACGGTAGCTGGAAGCTTCAGCTGGATTTTTACCCGGCTTTAAAATTGGAACAACTTTTGCATTTTTCCATTTATCAGGAAAGTATGCCAAATGGAAACATCTGTTAAATAATTTTACCAAGAAAGACAAGGTACTCTCTGGGAGTTTTTCGATGAGGATATAGAAAATTCCATCATCACCCGGAGCTTTCATATTATGAAACTTTTCAGCTATAGATCTTACTTCGTCCAAATCAGTCCCTCAGGAATCATCAAAAATAGAAAATATTCAGATAATCCCGAGCAAACTGTTTCACAACAGGACTAGTAAGACCCAAACTGAAATTATGGGAACTCTCGAATTGCTTAGCAAGTTTCTGCGCCTTTTCTAAATTTGTGATCAAAATTTTACCACCTTTTTTAAGCACTGGAATAGGCTTTTGAAGTTTTTTCAAATTTTTTGTGAGTTTCCAAAAGGGTTTGGAACTTGGGTCTAATTTAGAAACATTATTTTCAAAAGTTTTGACAGAGAATTGCTTTTTAATTTGTTTTTGCATATCCCACCAGATAACTTTCATTGCAGGATGTCGTGTTCTTTGATATTGCCTCCTACGGACATTTTTAAGACGGATCAAGAGCTGAAGATCATCGTCTATTATAATTGAATCGAATTTAACCTCGCATTTTGGTTCTGAGGCAGCTCTTGCTTCAACTATAGAAGTAGTCAGAGATTCAAGAGCATAATTAATTTCATCTTTGGTTTGCAAAGGAATGTTTGGATCGAAATTATATTCCATAAATGTTCGATATTGCTTCCAATCAGCTCTATGGTAATTGAAAATAGAGCTGTTGGGATTAGAAATTATTTCTTGGGACATTTCAAAAGTTACTGGAAGGTGATCAGAACCGAAGTCAGCATGGGTAACCAATTGGCTACAAAGTTGACATGAATCAGTTAAGACCAAATCAATAGTTGAGGGATTTCTTGCAAAAGAAAAGCATGTTGGGCTGTTTGGATATTGAATAGTGTAATAACCTGCAGAACAATCATCAAACAGAATATTACCATTGGAATTGCTTTGAGCATTATTCCATGAGCGGTGTTTTGCATTTAAATCACCAATAATGAAGAATTTAGACCTATGACGGGTAAGTTTCTGAAGGTCACCTTTGAGAAAATTCGTTTGCTGGCCTACGCATTGGAATGGCAAATAGGCAGCTATAAACGTAAGTTGTCCAAATTTTGGTGCACAGAAACTACAAAAGTTTCAAATGAAGAAAGAAGTTTTTGTTTGAATCGTCTATGAACAATGATTGCAACGCCACCACAGGGTCCATCTAGACGATCATTTCTATAAATGAAATAATTTGCGTCCCTCTTAACGTTATGGTCAGGTTTAAGGAACGTTTCAGTTATAACGGCAATATGCACGTTATGAACTCTCAAAAATTTAAATAGCTCGTCTTCATTATCGTTAAGAGATCGAGCATTCCAATTTAAAATATTTAATGCTTTAAAATCCATTACTGAATTTCAAAGTCATGACAATTTTACTCCAGTTTGAATAGCATCAAACATGGAGTTAGATTTATGCAGATCAGAAATCATGTCAATTAATGATTATTGTAAAAATGCCATTTTAGGGGCAGTAATGCTTCCTAAGCCAAAATTGTCAAAATTTCCGTTAGTATTACGTTGGTTAGTATTTTGATTTCTACCCGCTGCAATAGCAGCAAAGGTAGCTCCATTAACTCGCTGAACATTGTTAGCTGCGAGGGGAGTAGGTATAGATGAAAAAATTTGAAGCAGGGGTGATATTTGTACCTACAGGTACGAATGTAGAATTTGTTCCTCCATTTGACCGTTGTCAACAGCAGAGTACATAATTTGTACCTGTTCGGAAACGTGGAGCGTTTCCTACCTGTCGCTTAGGACGAGATTGAAGGATCGCTTTGCGAGTCTTACATTCCCAAAAATTGGATTTGTGGTTTTCACCACAATTTGAACATTTAAATTTCTTAGGATCTTCCTTCACAGGACAGTCGTCCTTTGCGTGAGAGGAATCACCACAATTCATGCATTTAGCTGGCATGTAGCAATTTTTAGTTCCGTGACCCCATCCCTGGCACTATGGCAATGGGTGAGGTTTTGGAAATTTCCTCCAGTATTCCTGAAGTGTTCCCACTTCAGTCGGACATGGAGCATAAGGCTAGGTTTTTGTCAATTTGTAGTGAAAACTTAACTTTCACGAAGTTCAAAAGTTCCATGCGAAGAGCATGGAAATCGGAAGTGGTTATCACAATAGGGGGAATCTTTTCCTTCTTGGCATTAAGCCGGGAAAGTTTACTAGAATTTTCTTTGGATGATGGATCATTCTCATCATCCGTGAGCAAATCAAATTGATTGCTCAAATTAATTTCATCAGAAGGGGGATCAAGAGTTTGTCCTTTTCTTTTGCGTTTAGGCACCATGGTGGCAGTAAAATTTTATCCAAATCGACTACCAAGCAGATTACAGGGCTGTTACAAGATTTTCAAAATTTGATCCGCGAAATCCGCGATTTCTCAAAAGAAATCCGCGACTACAAGTACTAATCCGTGACAAAAAAAACTGTTTTCATTGCCGAAAAATAGCATTACAAGCTTATTGCTTATAGCATATTAGATTTTTGCATACTCTCAACTTAGTGTTCTTTGAAGAACTTTCACGTTTTAATTGATAGCTTTCTATGCCTGTACCATCCTATGTCTAAGAAAGTAGAGAAATTTTCCAACCCGAAAAATTAATAGACCGGACGGGAATCGAACTCAGTCGCCTCCAGCATGGACTTGCTTTGTAGCTGCGCCTTTTGTAACTTTTTATTTTTTTAATAGCATTGTATTATCTTCAGTTATTTAGGTATAGTTTAAATTCTGAGTATTTAGTAAAAGTAATTAAACACCCTTACATTATGAGATTCGATTGAATAATATCGGCCTAGATTTGATGAAACAATATATTTTTTTTTTTTTAATTAAAGCATTTTCATTTGAAATGAAAATTTTCTTGAAAATTAACCTTTGCGTCTCTGACGTATTTTGCTGTCCTAAATGTTGTAGTTAATTTGGCTCTAGTTTTCTCATTTTTTTCCAATTCAAGCCAAACACCCTGCACATAATCGAGAAATTACTAAATATTCATAAGTCACACTTGTTGGTCACGTCGCGGTTGTGTATTTACACGGATATTCCTTGGGTTCTGTCCAAAGGTGAGACATTTTCATATTTTTTTTATTTCTAATATATATGTGAGTCATTCCAAAATGGCGTCAAACATCCATTTCCTGCATCTAAATGTCACACCGGTTTCAAAAATACTCATATTGTGTGGTATTTGACAAGTTTAATTGTTTGTCCGTCAGAATTTACAGCTCCCGCAGTTGGCAATCAACTTGACCAGAGCAGAAGGAATGAATTTAAAAATCGGCATCTGCAAAGCAACTGCACAAAGGACAATGCAGCGTAGAAAGGAAATCTGACTGCTTTTAGATCCCATTCAGTGCGACTGTTTTTTCATCAGGTTCAGTGAATGCCGATCACTGCGAATGATGAATGCGGAAAATGTACAAGTTCATGCAGTCACAGGCAGAATGCGTTCCCTCTTCAAGCCCTGTATGTGACTCTGTGGATCATGTACGACTTATTACTATGTACCTATACCGGAAATTATAGGTTTTCCAAATCGTCCAGGACATCAGTTGATTTGTTCTACTAGATCAACCAAGACTGCAATGTCCGTAGTATCGAAAAATGTACAATCAGATTCAAAGTGTCTATGTGGATCATGCATGATCTATTTCCGAGTAATCCAGATGTTGTAGGTTCCTCAAATCGTCCTGAAGATGCACAGAGTCTATGTGGATCATGCATGAACTTTTGTCATGTATACCAGATGTTTTAGGTTATCCAAATGGTTCTGGAGTTCAGATGATTTATTCTACTAGATCAACCATGACTGGGATAAAGTCTGTAGTATCGAAATATGTCCAAACAGATTCATAGTGTCTATATGGATAATGTTTAATTATTTCCACGTTTTCCAGATGAACTAGGTTTTCTATATCGTCCTGCAGTTCAGATGATTTGTTTTACTAGATCAACAAAGACTAGGATAATATCCGTCGTATCGAAATATCGATTTGGAAATCCTAGAACATTTGGCATACACGAAAGTAGGTTGGCATGATCCACATAGACACTGCAAATTTGTTTGGGCATATTTCGATACTACAGATATTGGATTAGTCTTGGGTGATCTAGTAGAAAAATAATCTGATCTCCAGAATGATTTCAGAACCTATAACATCTTGTATACGTAGCAATAGGTCAGCTACAATCCACATAGACATTTTGAATCTGTTTGGACATATTTCGATACTACAGACATTATTGGAGTCTTGGTTGATGTAGTAGAAAAAATCAACTGAACGATTCGTTTATGATTTGACAACGAAAATTTAATGAGAGAGAGAAGGATTAGTATTTTCCATTTAATTCCACTACTTTATTTGCTTATCCTTGACAGATACGCGTATTTCGTCTACAATGTGCAGACTTCTTCAGTGTCTTGTACTAATACTCGACTAGTCGACTAGCAGCTGTCATCCACAACTAAATTTTATATACCTGCTAATCTATCTGATTTCATCGTCCTTCTAAAGCACAACGTTTCGGCTGTATCCCATAGGAACGTATTTTTCACTTTTAGGACAACAATTAAATTATAGACAGAAGTAAATAAATGAGCTAGGTATGATTTCATAAAATGAGAATCCTGACCAGAACATATTATTGTACCATTGGCGTGAAGGAGTTTGAGAAAAAAAATTAAATAGCATTGATTTTCCACCAGAAAAGCTCGTATTTCGTAATTGGGCTTTTGCAGCTGATTTTCTAAAATGTAAGGCCATCTGTACGCTCAATTTTGAGATACACTGTATCTGTTCGGATTAATTATAGAATTTGACTAAATTTTTGCAGCAACTTTTCAAGCAGCTCAACTGTAATATATATTTTAATAAAGAGTAGCGGTGCCGGTGGTGTAGTGGTAAGCGTGATTACCTCTCACCCCAGCAGGCCTGGGTACAATCCCAGTCGGCGCCGCCGGGATGTTCTGAGGCATAAAATCTCTGATCACGCCTTCCTTCGGATGGGAAGTAAAGCCGTTGGTCCCCGGTTCATGAGTTGATGGGTCGATAGGTAGGGTCCAGGTGTGGGAGCTGCCTTCCTGGCACGTCGGTAGCATTGGTGCTCAGCACGGAAAACAAGATCGACGGAAAAAACAACACAAAGGAAAAAAAAATTTAATAAAGAACTATTAATTACTAAATTACTTACAAGAAATAGTCCCCTCTAATCCCTCGTGCTACGACACTGGTTATGCTGCTGTTTTCAGTTCCAACACTAGTACTAAATAGGTAAGTTTAGTTTCTAATTGTTTTGCTTCTAATCTTATTATTTATAGGTACTCACAATCAATCAATTAATTCAACTTGTTTACGGAACTATTCTGAAAATATCTTCAGCTTCTGACAGGTAATCATCCGATTTAGAAAGTCAACCCTAATATTGAAATATTTTATGTCACATCTAGTAAGTATAGTGCATTTCATCTTGTTTACTCACGGAATATTTAGCACTAAACTAAGAAACTACCACCTCCACAGAAAACTGATTTAAACTTTAATTTATTTAACAAAACTGAGCTCCTCCACTATCGAGAGTCGAGTTTCGAACGCCTTTGGATACGGTTGTGTCTTAAGTTTCTTCTCTGTTTTGTGCGTGCATAGTTTTCGGCTGCATTTGCCGGATTAGCGCTGGCACTCTGCCTCCCGGACAGTTATACGTGTGTGAGTGGTGGTTTTCTCGCTTTCCGAGAAGTTTTAGAATCGAGAAAGAAAACATGATTCATCATGTTTGCAAGCAACATTTTTTTAAAGCTTTATTAAAGAGATTTTTAGCCTTAGGCTAGTTCATCTCTAATTTTGCAAGCAACAGAAGATTTGACGCTATCGCGTTGTTTGATTTTTTCTCCCGGTCTAGAAATTTGTGGCATCGCGAGCGATAATTTTAATTTTAGTTTATTTACGCGGTGATGATGTTGGTTCACTCGCAACTATTTTTGAAAAAAATTAAGTGTTTTCGAACGAAAGTGTACCAAAAGTGCTTCTGAACGTGTTTCGTAGTTGGGTGTGGTGAAATTCGTGCATTCCCGGTTGATTTTGGAAATCCGTATCACAAAATTGCCCACCGATTCCTTTTTTTTTTTGCCCTTCGACGACGACGGGTGTGCTTTCGCGAGAGTGACGTTTATTTGATCCGTTTCTTTGTACGGGTGTGTTTTTTTGTAACTAGCGTAAGTGTGCCTGCGATTTGCATTGAGTGTCGGAGATTGTAAGTAATCTGAAGGATGCCTCGCTGGATACGCCCAAGTCTGGACGGGTGGTAACTGGTGGCCGTGAACGGTTCCTGGGGAAAGCACTAGATGCGACCCACCTCCCAGATGACCATGGCAATACAGGAAGTATTGGTATTGGAAGGTAATTGCTATTAGATATTTTGCAAACAGTGACAGATAGCGGACATGAAGAACCAGTGGAGGTGCCGGGCAAAGGTGTTTATCCTAGACAAATCAGTGTCAACATTTCAAAGGGGCGTAATTGCATTTGTAAACAGTGGCTTTAGCCGTCGATTGCTCGTGAATTGGAACTTACTCATGAAGATTAATGACACCAGCAGGTAGATGAATGTTTCCTTTACCATCTAGCATTGTTAATTTGGAGGGATGGACTTTAATTTGCGAGAAATCGATAGCTAAAGCCATTGTTTGCAAAAGCAATTACGCCCCTTTGAAATGTTGGCACTGAAATGGTAAGTTACAAATTCGCTGTTGTCGTTGTCGTAGGCGCCGTCGTAGTCGCTGTCGTAATCGCCGTCGTAACCGCCGTCGTAGTCGTAGGCAGTACCATTAGTATATTTAAAATTAACCACCAACCGCTGAAAATATGAATTATCGCGTATTTCAGTTGTTCATTACATGCCAAGTAAAATTTGAGAATGTAATTTCATTTGAATAGCTTGTTCAACCAAGTCTTAAGCAATCGTCACGTCGGTCATAGCTTGTTATGATTACCTGAACCATGCGTAAAGAGAAAATCGAAACACTTAACGTCGCGTGAAAATGGATCTTAATGAAGGCCTCTTTCGTAGCTTTTAGTTTAAGGATTTCAAAAATCGTCGGTTGCAGTGGCTTGCTTACTGAGCAGAAAACGCGGTGCCAGATCCTTTCATATTAAAAATGTATGGTTAGATCGCTTGTTTATCGTGTATTTCGTAAAACTTTTTTTTCGTTGTCGTCGGTACCGGGTCTGAATAGTCATAAAAACTTGAGTAACGCTATAATGTGATATGAGGGGCTCGGTGGCCTTAGAGCAACCGGTTTTGCTTACTGAGCAGAACATCATGAGTCTTATCTCAAGCCCATCCACATTGAAGATTCGTCAATCGTTTTATTTGTTAACATTACTACATGGTAATAACAGCAACTCTATGATAAAAAAAGGAGCTCGTCTGCCTAGTGGCAAACGTTTTTGCTTACTGAGCAGAAGACCGTGGGTTCAATCCCAAGCTCCTTCGCGTTATATGATTGTTAGGACATCAATTCAGCTTATCGTTTACCAAAACGAACCCTGCTGCAAACCCAACCCTATTACCCAATATCCCAGTGATTCCTCGTGGAAGTGCAGAGGTGTTCTCGGCTTCCATCAAAGCGAGTGTCACGTCAACACATTCCTACCCCTTCCTTTCTTGACCTGTGTTCGGGCGCGGCCGGCGCTGGTATTGTCTAGTTTGAGATCACCAGTTTTTACACATTGAGGATGATTGCTAGTCCCAAACATCGTCTAAATATTGGTTCTCTGTGTAATTACAGCTGGTCTGGCAATAACAGAGTAGCAACCGTGGGCGGTCAATCATGCTCATGCTCATGCTCAAAACTGAGCTCCTCCACTATCTCTTGGGTTTGTTTTTGTTTGTATCCTCCGTTCTACTTCTCCACGAATCGATGTAAACAATCAACGACGGTCCTACCTCTGTAGACCGGTGACGCATACATCTCGCTTCTCACATCTCACTTCACGGCAGGCCGGTCGCGAGTACAGCTGAAGCCCAGTGGTGTCAACAGTATCTATACCCTTCTTTGTAAGGAGGTTTAAATCGAGGGGGGTGGCACATCTAGATTTTCTCCTTTTCACTAAAAATCACGCTAATTATTTATTTATCTACTCACCGTGCACTATCTGTTTCCATCTGTGACATCTAATTTCATCGACTCTCGCATCTTTCATCTTTCTTAACATCGTCCGCATTTTCTCGTGAAAGAATCTATCGCCGAGTGAACAAAAACAGTAAATGTCAGCAATCCAATGTTGTTTGTTTACATTTGGTTGCTAGTTGATGGCAAATTGAACAAGTTCAAAATCAGAATTCTGAATGTTTCGTAAATCAAAATCCGTTCGGTGGATGAACTGGTGACATCGAACGATGGTTCAATCGGAAAGATTTTAGATAGTAAGTTTTCAAGCTACGATGGATTACTTTTATTTTAATTATTTTTTATATTGTCAAGACGTTCGGTTCACAGATGGCGATTACACTTCAGCTTTTGCCGAAATGAATAATTCCTTTATAAAGCCGTGACTATTATCGGGATCTATCGTGCTTCAAACACTTACGGGACGATATCTACATATTGTCTTCCCGGAAGGGAATCGCTTGGAAAGCTTAGAGGGTCCAACATTTCGAACGGAACGGATTTTTACCATTTCAACTCATTACAGGTTTGTTTCAATTATTTGTTCCGAAGATCAAAAACGTATCCGTACAGTTTTTTTTCAGATCAAGAAAAATAGATCCGGACATTTTAGCTGTTTTTGATTTATATCCAATAGCTGTTTTAGTGATTAGGCAGTTAGGATACCAGATTTGACCCTGACAGAAATTAACCTGTTCCACGCGGCTTGGAAAGTGCAGCTGAATTGAAAATTACCGAATTGCATTCAAATCCGAACCGAATTGCAAAGAAGTCATCCTGGAATGCTGATTAATACTATTCCTCCTAAGCATCTGCTACTTTATCAACCGGTCAGTGTTTAGATTGGCCTTATTGATGGTAATACTTTCTAATTTATATACGGTGCGTGCGTGAAACCACATTTGCTCACTATTGGTAGCATTTTTCGTAAATATCACCATTTTAACCCACCCACAAAGTATTGTTTGACTATCCGATGCGCAAATTGGACTGTTTCAAGTAGTTGTGAAGAGTGCTCTGTGACCTTTGGCAGCGTGCCTCTCCATCCCTAATGGGTACAGGAAGAAGATTTTCTTCATTCTGTTCAAAAGGGTACGGCAGGAGGCAGTTTTCGAATGCATCACCTGTACTCTTTTGCTAAGGAGGAAACAGTAAGTTCAAGTTACACTATATAATTATAATTTCTACAGGTGGGTGTAGATTATAATTTGTATTTTTTACTGATGGATAGCATGATTCTTGATATTTTTTTCAGTCAACTTCGAGTTTGTGACCACGTATAAGAGATGCCAACAAACGCATCGATAAATGTTAATGCTGCCGATTTATTAACAAAAAAGAAAATCGATTAAAAGGATCGATCATCGAAGTTAAGCGCTTATGATTCTGAACTCTAGATTTTATCCATTATTCAACAAAATCCTCGAAAAAATCTAAAAAATTGTTTTGAAATGCTGAAAAACACGAGCACTATTGACAAAACTGGCCCTTCGTGTAAAAAATACTTGCAACCTACAAACAATAACGATTAGGTTCATTCGAGAATCGAGGTGATAACAGTTATGTTTATCTTACGTGTAATTTAGTTCATAATGAATATTCTTATACCTATAATTTTTTTTACATTCATCTTTAATCAACTTAAAAATAAGCGTCATCCTTTGACCATAATACACCATGATTTTATTTCATAAAGTATCCGTTTCCGAAAGTTGTCATCTGAATAAATTGTTAAGTTTTGATGTATGTGAGGCTTCCAAATTGTCCACTGGTTCTAATTCGTACGTCTTCTGTTCTTCTATAACTTCGCCATCGAAACACCGTCTTCATTGCAGTTCTCCAACAAATCCCACAAATACTGATCAGAAATCTATAGAAAAAGTTTAAGGCTTCATCGGATGAACTTTACGATGCCTTCCAATCTGCCGGAATTTTGGAGTTGTTCTACTCGCTTTGGTTATATAACTTCCAAAACTCCTAATCATCGAGCTTGTCGTGATGCTTATAACTTCGTAAATAGTAAGCCAGCTCCACTCGGAATTACCTTCGATATCAGTTAGTACCGCCTGCTGGTTGGAGTTCTGAACGTCAGTCATTGTAGTTACTGTTAATACAAATTTTTGTTTGGGACTGGAATGTCTAACATGCGTCGGCATATGTTTCGTCTTGGGTGGATTTCGTCTGCGAATCATTGGAAGTTTCCCAATCGGTCTTAAACTATTCTTTCATGTCTGTACACTGAGTCCTGATTCATGATATGGTGCTACAGTGGTTCGTTTCTAAAATTAAATCCACTATTAATCAAAACGACAAAAACGGTTCCGAAAATAGATTTACCTGACAGTTTTTTTGATACTCGCCGGTCGTGAATATTTAATTGCAAATCCTTCTTAAAATATTAAAATGACGCATCTTCGGAGGTGGTAGGATAGGAATGTCGTAGTTGTTGTCTTCGATTCGAGCCAGGATTATTTTCGTCGACTTTGAGGATATACGGATGATTGAAGGTACTGGTTGAAAAAAGACGAAGAGTTTGACGGTTAATAAGAATGAACTTACCGGGCAGTATTTGGGTCATCCTTTGATAAGCTAGGGGAAGTTACGGAGAGACACTGATCTCAATCGTAGTCGTCAATGAAGTCCGCTACCTTGATGTGTTCGGTCAGACGTTTCTTCAATGTATTCTCCTTGATCGGAAGTCTTTTTAGTTCTTGATTTACATATAAAAGCAATGTTGAAATGGAGAAAGAACATTTCCATCATCTTTACCTTGGTGATCGTACGGACAAAGTTGATGTTGATAATCTTGGTTTCGGTATGAGAATGCGCTGAATCGGTTTCCAGATGATGGGATGTAGTGCTGATGGCTTCTCAATTGGCTCGCCATAGTAGCTGCAACGTCAACATAAAGAATTTGTTGCAATGAAAAACAGGAAAATTTACAACTTTCGCGTCAATAAAAAAAACTACTTACCTAAGCAGCCCCACCTACTACGTGAACCACCACGTTTTGAAGCAAATGAAAAAATAAATACCTACACGCACGTTTACTTTTTACTAGGAATCCTATCCGTAGTGTTTGCAGCTATTTCCATCGACTTCAATCTACTGTAGCATCGAAGAAATCTCGATGAACATTTCAATTGGTCCTATCTGCTTTGATCGATTCTCTTCATCGACTTTCTCTTTCGTTAATAACTCAGCTGCAAAACCTTTCCCTGTTTTATTTGACGTTTTGGACGCTAGATAAGAACCTCCTTTATCAAACTATGTGGTAGAATTAACGCGAAATCTGTTTGCATAGCAGTGGTTATGAAAAGAGAAAGTGAAATGTTAATCGAGAAATGCTCGAGCGAATAGTAGGAAATCAAATCCAACAAAAGTACACTGAGCTAAAAAATCAGATGCACATCGTGCGTAATCTAAATGGAATTTTAGATGTGTCGCCCCCCTCGGCTTAAATCAATAATTGTGATACAAGCGTTCACAACAATATGGAAAACATTGACCTCACTTATTGATCGGCATAGAGCTCCAAAACCGGTAGAAATTCCAAATTCCTAATACCAACATGCATTGATTATTTCGAGGCGTATTCTTATAGTAATTTAAAGTTGAAAGTTTAATCGATATTTTTCCTCTATTTTGTATTATTATATTACGAAATACTCTTACATTACAAATAAGATTCCATTCTGCGGTAGTGAAATTGGGCAGCTAATTAAGCCACTAACCAAACTTCACTGAGTACTTTAAACCTATGCTTAGGTTCGTCACAATGTTTACTTCTTCTTTTTCTTTCCGGCGTAGGTGTCCACTGGAACTGGTGCATTGTGCACTTTTTGGGAAATTTTATTAATATAGTAGAGAGCAGCGACGGAAAACAAGACACTGAAAGTGAAGAAACAGTTCACACGATTGGTACTTTCGAATAAGAATATAATAGATATCTTACCAAGTGGTGGCACAAACACGGTGAACCATACCGCAGGCAAACAGCGATCCGATCAAGCAGAAAGCTACCTCCGGGAACAGCTTTGCCTGGAATCCTTTACCGAGAACGACTGCCTCCAGGTTGGAAACGGCCTGGAATCGAGAGATTTCCGATTGAACTTTAAGCAAATGTAAAGCAAGAAAATACTCACCGTCAGCGATAGAATGAACAACCACGATCCCAGGTATCCTCCGAAGATTGTCGCTATTTGTGACGATGCAATCAGAGGTTTGTACATTTGCATCGCCGAGAAAATCAGTACTGCTGTGACCGAAGCCAGTACCAGTGAAACCGAGGTTGGAACGGCTGTGCAATCGGAAGAAGACAAAATTTGGCATGAATTTCCAGCACACTAAAAGCCGGCTTCTTGCAAAACTATAGTTATCATGATGTGATTGAATTTCTCACAGGAAAATCAATCCACCCTGAAAACTTACCCATGATTTCGAATGTGGTGATATTTCTATCAGATTTAAATGCAATTTAACAGTATTTTATCGCTATTCTTAATTGTAATGGAAAATTTACCGATAGTCAAAACATTGAAAAAATACAATTTGCTTGACGTGGACTAAACGTCTACCAGCGAGTGTCACTGGTATTGGAGCTGGGTACGGATAACTCATCAGTGGGTGCAACTTGAATGCAGTGACATCAACTACCCAAGGCACGAACCTGCATGGCAAAAATATATGTACTCAGAACAGATTGAATTAAATGACTTGAGAATAATTTTATGATTTAATTAAGGTGCCTTAGTATAAAAATGAAAACAATTAATTATTCCTGAAACACCTAAACTTATTTTTTATGCAATGTCTTGGTCCATCAGAAATTATTGCAGTTCGCCATTTTTGTTAAGGTACACTCACAGCTTCACTTCAACCCACCGAAGACTCGATGGTGTGTGTTATCAATTCCGTCAAATGCATTTGAAAACAATCTCAGCCTCGTGTGCAGCAGTGTGCGTGCCAGAGTTATCACACGAAACGTCAAGTGGCATTTTTCTCCTGTCTGTTCAAGTCCGACTACATTCAGGTGAAAAGGCAGAGTGAAAACCAAAACATTGTCGCGACCTGGTGGCACAGCAATTTTTTTCCTCAAATTTCTTCCTTATCTAGTTTGAACGAGTGTCCGAAAATATGATTCCCAGAAAGTGAAACGTACCGTGCGGGAGATTCCGTTTGTTTCATGTTTCTCTGCAGGAAGTTTAACGAGATCGATAAAATGTTGGGAAGACTGTCGGAAGTTCTGCAGAGTGCAGCTGATGTGGTAAGTGCCGTGCCGAGAAGATTGCAGTATTTCTTCCATTTCAGGATGCGTCATTGCCTCGTCGCCAATCGCATGATAAAAATGTTGCGAAGCTGCATTGCTAATAATTGGCACAAAGTGAGCCGGCGAGAATAATTGAGGAACAGCCCCCGAAACAGGTGTGCCTCTTCAGTGGTGCGACTGTACTATGTGTGTTTATGGTTCACGCTTTGCCAAAGTGCGATTATGTAATGGAGTGTATCGATGTTATGGTTTAAAATGCATGCTTTTGTTTACAATTTGCAAGGGAGGAAAATTGAGGTGGAATTTCAATATTGGTAAAGGAAAAAACAACGATTAATCTCTTTTTCAGTTGTTAATCAAAATGTGTATTCAGATATTGAACTTAATAAACATTTAAAGAGGCTTATCAAGTCAGAATATTTTCATTTTAGAACATGTTCAAGAAGATTTAAAATCAATTCACATTAGGTTAAACAAAATGTATGCGGCTGTAAGATGAAAGTTTTATATATGGTTGGACGGATCCCAACAAACAATTTTAGCTGCAGCTTAGCTTATACAGGCAAAAAATAGCTGCATAAGGCAAACTTTGGCTGTATAAGCTAATCTGCAGCTAAAATTGTTTGTTGGGATATCCTGAAATTTGATTGGTGTTAATCCACCACTAATCTCTTCGAAAAAATTAGATCGATTGATTAGAAAACAGCCGACGGTGCGTAGAATCTATTTCCTTAGAGCACCGCCACAGGAGTCTCTAAAACGCTGTACAGACTGGAGAGTAATAACATGTTATAACGGTTGTCAAATAATTGCAACACAGAAACCACCACCATGATAGCGCTATAACATGTTATAACTCTGTAGTCTGAACGTACTATAATCAACCCAAGTAACATTTTAAGTTTTATGAAATACTACAAAGCAACTGTAAAACAACATTCATAAAACCCTGGTCAAGGCTATTTTGTCATTAATGCATCCACCAAAACCTCATTAAGACTAGAATATGTCTAGTTGGCCCACCCTGGAGAAGGTCCTGAAGGGTGTATTCTCGAAGCTTTTCAAAATTCATTTACTTCAAAAGGCTGTATGACGAACGCATTGAGAACCATTTGAAAGCTACACAGCAAAAAAATAATTTTGATATCACGTCAAAGTGGATGCACTACAATCATGTCGAAAATATGGTGTAATATTACTTGCTAAAAAGGACAAAATTATCATTAATACAATGCATGAACTGACATTACGCTGCTTTTACTGCATTTGTTTATTTATATGGTCATAAAAATTACATGAAATTTTCGACATGATTGTAGTGCATCCACTTTGATGTGATATCAAAATTATTTTTTTGCTGTGTACAACAAAAGCTATTTAGCAACAATAAAAACCCTTTCCGAGCCATTTCCCCTAGCCGCTTGCTAAATCCACTAGGAAAGAATTAATCAAGATAGAAAAGGATTTATGAATCGGATCTTATCAAAATAATTAAAATAGAAACTGATGGTATAAAAATCTTGTTGAATATTCAAATTTATCACAATAGTTCTCATTAAGTGGCCTAGTTTTAGGTGCCTTATTAAATGTTATGCGAAATGTACGTGAAAACATCGAAAAAAAATACGTCCGCCCTCGTAAAACGTCGATTTGACTAATTATTTTACAATGAAAAAAAAATTATTCTTCAGATCGAGGTAGGCCGAGTTTTTTTTTATGATTTTCGCATTTAAATGTTTGCTCATTGCTAAATTTTGTTGAAGAATTCGTCGCCAGGCTACACAGAGGACAATTCCGTCGAAGCGGACAAACGATCGGAGGAAACTTCGAGACTCGCGTCACCGTGGAAGAGAATAAAAGAAAACCGATCTACAAACTACGTGTGCTTTATTCGATAGCATAACTTGGAATGGAACAGAAACACTTTACGCGCGTAACTTCTTCGCCGTTTAATGGCACCGGTCAACAACTTATGTTTTCTCTCTCGTGCAGTGTTGCCATAAAGCAGATATCGCCAATCTCACTTCGCCAATACTCCTCCTCGATATGTTCTTTATCCATCGCCTTCCTTAGTCTGCAACCACCAATCCAACAGCTTCCGAAAATCTCTGCAACTTGATGTTCCCCAGCGGCTATGTTAACATATCCGCCTTCATTTCTTCCGAGCTGCAGTATTGAAGTTCAATGACACCTTTCTCTACCAGATCCTTCGCAAAATGGATGCGAGTATCTATGTGCTTCGATCAACGCGACACATGGTCAGTTTGAGCGAAGTCGCCTCTGGTTGATGCGCCTGAAAATCGTCCAACAGTCGTCGTAGCCAAAGTAATTCCTTACACGCCTCCGACAATGCTGCGTATTCCGCTTCCATGCTTGAAAGGGCAACGCTAGTTTGTTTGCGGCTTACCCAACACACTGTAGCGGCCCCTAGCTGGAACAAATAGCCTGTAGTCGATTTCCTGTCTGCGACATCTCCACTCCAATCAGAGTCGCAGTATCCGTGCAGCGTAACTGGATCCTTTCTCCCACTTGTCAGCTTCCGCTTGTACTTGCTCGTCTTCATCATATATCGCACGACTCGCTTGAGTTCATTCCAGTCCACTTCTGTTGGTTCACTGGTCTGCCTACTGAAGATCGTCACGCTTGCTGTTATGTCCGGGCGGGTATTGAGTCCTATGTACAACAGCGCACCGAGCAGGCTGCGGTAGCGATTGTTGTTTGGCAGCTTGTCACTTCCCTCGCGGTTTTTGTAGTAACCTACGTCGAGCGGATACTTTGAGCCCTTGGCATGCTCTAAGCAAAATTGTGCTGCTACCTTCCTGATGTAAGCCTGCTGGTCTAGACTAAAGAATCCATCCTCGTCTCTAAAGGGTGATACGGTCAAAATTTGGTCAATGGAAAACGCGTGTAAATCGGTGAAATCGTTTATTTAAAAAATCAAATTTAATTTCTTTTTCAAGTTCAATTAGTATAAAATTCAGGAAAAATATTCAGTTAGGCTTCCGCTTTTCCAAATCCGAATTGCCGGGCCTTACGCTTGACCCCTGCCATCAGATTTTGTACAGCCACCTTGTCCACCTTCTTCGCCGCAGAAAGCCAGTTTGCCTTGAACTGCTGCTCGCCCTTAGCAGTTTTTTTGGTCTTCTTTAGGTTCCGCTTGACAATAGCCCAGTATTTCTCAATTGGGCGGAGCTCTGGTGTGTTGGGAGGGTTCTTGTCCTTGTGAACCACCTGCACGTTGTTGGCGGCGTACCACTCCATGGCCTTTTTACCGTAATGGCAAGATGCCAAATCCGGCCAAAACAGTACGGAACAACCGTGTTTCTTCAGGAAAGGCAGCAGACGTTTATTCAAACACTCTTTCACGTAAATTTCTTGGTTGACAGTCCCGGAAGCTATGAAAATGCTGCTTTTCAAGCCACAGATATTTCTATACGAACTTTGACAGTTTCATGTGCTTGAAAACATCTGCTACCTTTCCCCTTCCTTTTGCCGTATAAAACTCCTGTCCCGGAAGCTGCTTGTAGTCGGCTTTGACGTAGGTTTCGTCGTCCATTACCACGCAGTCAAACTTCGTCAGCATCGTCGTGTACAGCCTCCGGGATCGCGCTTTGGCCGTCGTATTTTGTTTATCATCGCGATTTGGAGTCACTACCTTCTTGTAAGTCGATAGTCCGGCTCGTTTTTTGGCTCGATGCACGGTTGTAGACGATACACCCAGCTTATTTGCGGCATCTCGGAGAGAGAGGTTAGGGTTTCGCTTGAAACTACCGGCAACTCTCTTTGTCGTCTCAGCGGCTTCCGGTTTTCGATTTCCCCCCGATCCAGACTTCCTGGCTGTCGACAAACGTTCCCCAAACACTTTAATTACATTTGTAACGGTTGATTTGGCAACTTTTAGCGATTTTGCCAACTTTGCGTGCGAGTAGCTCGGATTTTCGCGATGCGCGAGCAAAATTTTGATACGCTGCTCTTCTTGCTTGGACGGCATTTTGACAACTGAAGAGTGAATTCCAAAATCAAAATAGGAGCAACATTCTACACACACACACCTTCAAAATGAGGGGTGTTCAGGTTTTTTAAATGCAAAATTGAAAGAAATACGTCAAGTTGATATTGACCAAATTTCGACCGTATCACCCTTTAGTTACTCGCATACCCAAAAAAAACATTATCTCCCTCAATAAAGTCAACTCAATGTTCTTCTTGAGGGCTGTCTCCAGTCTGGTGATCTCTCGAACGTCCGTGCTGGCGACGACCATATCGTCAACGTATATTATCAGGTACGTTCGTACTCCATCAGCTGTCACTATGGTGTACAAACATGGGTCAGTCTTTGATTGCGTGAACCCATAGGCGATCAGCAATCCGTGAATCATGTCATTCCAGACACGCGCACTCTGTTTCAGACCATATAAACTTATTTCCAGCTTACAAACTTTCTTCTCATTGCCACGCTGCACGAAACCCGGCGGCTGCTGCATGTAAATTTCTTCGGCTAACTTACCATGCAGGTACGCGGACTTAACATCCAAGTGATGCACCGTCATGTGCGTGTGGTCCTCTACTGACAGCAAGACTCTCAACGTTGTTTGACTCGCCACTGGTGAAAATACCTCACTATAGTCGACGCCGTACTGCAGCGTATATCCCTGCGCGACTAGACGTGCCTTAAAACGGGTAACATTTCCCTCACTGTCCTCTTTGCGGCGATAAACCCACTTACAACCGATTGGTTTACGCCCGGCCGGTAGATCCACTAGCTTCCACGTCTTATTCCTGATCAACGATTCGAATTCTTCACGCATAGCTTCTATCCACAAATCATGTTCGGGACCGGCGACCGCCTCATTGTAGCTGGTCGGTTCTGCTTCAACAGCCATCGCAATATCCACCACGTAAAGCGTTGAGCCGTGGCGGCAAGATTCCCCGGGTAGAGCGCTTCCCGGCACCACTGCTTCCACTAGTGGCTTGCTCTTCTTCTGCTTCGGCGTTGCCTTCCTCGGATTTTTCTTGCTCGTCCTGAAAAGAACGCCGATTCTCGTCCTGCTCCTCCTGAAGCTTGCTCTCCAAATTCGTTAGTCCTGGCCAGTTCAATTCTGCTACGCTTGATCCACAGCAACCGCTCTGCTCGCTCGACGACGATTCGTTCTTCTGCTCGATGAAGCTGACATCACGACTGATAATAACGCTGTCATCTTCCGGATCCAGGAATCGATAGGCCTTTCGATCCTCGCAATAGCCTACGAACACCAACTTCCGGCTCTTTGCATCGAACTTAACACGCTTTACCGCAGAAACATGAACGTATGCCACTGACCCAAACACACGAAGATGCTTCAAATTCGGTTTCACACCAAACCATTTCTCGTACGGTGTACGATCCACAGAACGTGACGGCAGACGGTTTTGCAAGTAAGTTGCCGTCATAACCGCCTCTCCCCAATATTTCTTCGCTAGGCCGGCGTCCAGCAGCATACATGACGCCATCTCCTGCAAGGTCCGGTTCTTACGTTCCGCGACGCCGTTTTGCTGGGGGCAGTACGGTGCGGTGCGGTTACCTGCGACTGGATACCCTCATGATCGTAGAGCTCTTTCAATTCCCGATTGATGAATTCCCCTCCTCCGTCTGACCGTATGACGCAAGGCGGCCTTCCGAATCGGGTTTTCACATGGGCTACATATCGTTTAACGCACCCCGCCTCATCCAGCTTCTTCCGGAGCAAGAACACCACACAGTAACGGCTGAAATCGTCGGTCAACGTCAGAATATACCGACAGCCTCCTGGTGTTACATTCGCCATTGGACCACATACGTCTGTGTGTACCAGGTCCAAGACACGGTTCGACTTATGCTCTGACGCTTTGGGAAAAGAAATTCGAGGTAATTTACCTTGTAGGCACGGTTCGCAAACCTGCCGAATGCCGCAATCTTGAATGTCGACTCCATCCGAAAGCTCCTTGGCACGTTCCAGCATGGCTGGGTCTCGATGTCCCATCCGCCTGTGCCAGGTGTGCTGGCAGTTCTTCAGGTGCTGCAACGCTCTTCCCAGATGGAAATAAAAATTTCTCAGCCATTTCTATCCAGAATTACTGTCACTATTTCGTTTCCACACAACCACTCGCGCTATGCTATCGATCTTCGACGACACCTCGATCGTCTCACACACACTATTGCAATCAAAACTCTTTTGCTGCTTTTGCTACGCCACGAACGCCGCACGCTGCCGATGAACCGAAACCGGCTTTTGCTCGTGTCAAAACGATCACGCCAAAACGCACACCAACGCCGAAGCACTATCTTCTGCACCGACGCCGTCGGCAGCGTTGCCAGTATTCCACATTTTTAGTCATCTTGCCAGATACACTAATAAAAAAAAATCCAAACTTGCTACTTTAATTATTAAAGGCCATCAACGTTGGACTTTATTGGAATTTTAAGGTAATTCTGAAAATAGTTCACAGTGAAGTGTGAGGCGAATTCGTTGTGTAATCAAAGGAGAACTTCAAGCTAATTCTGAGTAGAGTTCCATCCATCTTTTTGGCCTTCGTGGTCGTGCGGCGTCCTCCATTGTTCAGGCGTATTGTGTGTGCCACGAAGTAAGGGTTCGATTCCCGCTCCAGCCGGTGCAAAATTTGACACCCTGATAATTTCCCTACTGATCTACTGGGTGTGGTGTGTTGTCCGTTGTTTAGTGTTAAATACTCAGTCTGTACAACCTCTGGTTGAAGGCGGTTTCAAATGTCTTCTCAACTCTGTTGACAATTGCATGGAGATTTTGTGAATATAGGAAATACAATCCGGAAGAGAAATCATAGAAAATTCTTATGATGAAACTTAAGGAGTATGCTGATACGAATGGTAGGAAAAATTTCAATGGATTTGCTGTCCAATGTTTGTATGGAGATTCATTTTAATAAAATTTTAAGACATTTTAACGGAATTATGCGCAATTTCTGGGAGACTTTCAAGGCCATTTTGGCAAAGTACTTGAGTACTTAGGAAATACTGAAGAGGATTTAAAAATAATTCTAACCTTACCAAGGAAATTATTAAGAATATTTTAAGAATTTCATAAGGAAAACTGGACAAAGGGGAATCCAGGGAATTGTGGAATTGTAGAGTAATGTATAAGATATTAAAAAAGTTAATGCTATGCATTCTGCTATGAATGTTACTGGAAAAGATTATTTTAGGGGAATCCAGAAAATAAGTATGATGAAATTTTAGGATCATTCAAATGGAATTCAAACAAAAGGGCAAAGATATCCTGTGAAGAGTTCCAAATAAATTCAGACTAACAAAAATTTTAGAATCATTCAAATGGAACTAAAAAAAAGGGCGAAGATATCCTGTGAAGAGTTCCAAGTAAAGTCAGACTAACAAAAAACTTCATGATCTGGGACCCAGGAAAAATAGAAATTCCGGAATTTATAATCATTTGAAGATCCTGAGACTTCAAAAATGACGCTATCAGACTTTCATTTTAGTAATATAATAAAATTATTCTTTGGCATAACATTATTCGTAATGGTTAGGCGCGAATAGTACAGTTACCTGTAGTTTAGGTAAAATTTGTGTGAGTACCACGATGTTGGGCTTTGATTCCCATTTCAGCCAGGTGAATTTTGCTTCAAAATAAAATTGCCTATTGGGTGTTGTGTGTTGTATTGAATTAAATTGTAAATCTGATCAACCTCAGGATAATATTAGAATTATTTAGAACTAATAAAATCTTTATATTCTGGTACTGCATCAAATCGTAAGGACTACATCGACTTTAAAAAAAAACCATCCCATCAAATTTGCGTAATTCTTTGCTTCTCATTTTTTTTAAAAAAGTTATATTTTAAAAAACAATTCTAAAAATATTTTCCGCAGTATTTTACCCACATTTAATTCAATTTTTGAACTGCTGCGTAGTTGATATTTAAACTTTTTGGCCACAATCGTCAATAATTTCCAAGTTTTGGATGATTTAGCAATGCTAACAAGTTATTTGCTTTATATAATTTATTTAAACTAGTAATTCATAACGATTCTAGTACTTCAAATAAATTCCAGATGATTATACTGACCAATTTTTACGGAAGATTGGCACATCACTTTGATTACAATAGCATTATGTTAAAACAGGATATTTTGGAACATTCCAGATTTTTCCAGATTTTATATTTTAGCTGGTCCAGATTTTGCTGAAAATGACCTGGCAACGCTGGCCGTCGGTCACCATCCAAATGGCGGAACCCGGAAATTACTCGTTCGCTTCTGATTTTCGTTTTTCGCACAGCTCTTCTTCCAATTCTCTGGGCCCATAACCTGTTGAAGAATTCGTCACCAGGCTACACAGAGGACAATTCCGTCGAAGCGGACAAACGATCGGAGGAAACTTCGAGACTCGCGTCACCGTGGAAACGGCGTAACTTCTTCGCCGTTTAACGGCACCGGTCAACAACTTATGTTTTCTCTCTCGTGCAGTGTTGCCATAAAGCAGATATCGCCAATAAATTTACCAAAAATATAGTTATATCCAAGGAACTAAAGATTGAAAATCGAAGATTGTAAAAAACAAGCAAACTAATTGTATCATGGCGGTGGCATAAAAGTTGATTTGCGTGGGTCATTTGTGAAAAAGTTGTTTTGCTTTCAAGAAATCCTTAACAAATTCATAAGGTTTTAAAATGGCTTTTATGAAGAAAACTTACAGCCTGAATTGTATTTATCTAAAGCCATTTTGCTTGATCCTAACCCGTTCAGATTTATGGCAGCATTTATGGAGGCAAAGTTGCCTGCAAAAAGTTAAACGTCAAAGTTTGTTTATCTTTCGATATTTAGTTGCACTGTGCGATCCAGGGTTCTTCCCGGCAGTTTTCTCCGATGGATTGGGAGCAGTTACTCAGATAGTTTGCGATACTGTTTTGCAACATTTCGCATTTCGAACCGAAAAAGATCCCCTTCTTCTGAATGGTTACAGAAGTGCCCCATCCAACGATGCAGGGATGTACGCTTGAATGAAATTTTCGAAGTGTTGATTCTTTCGCCGAAAATAATCACTGCTATGGATTGGAAACCAGCTAATCTCCGCTAACTAACAGTTTCAGTGGTTTGCTGTCGGTTGTTATTTCGATTGTCATCTATTCGCAAAATTTGAAGAAGGCTGGTATGTTTTTCAACTTTCGACAATGTTTTATGAATTCGAGGGCCCGCTCACTTTACTCTTCTCCGCCATATGGTCAGTCGTTGATGATGTGCTGGTTCTCCTAAAGAAGTAAATTTTGTTGAAATCGACTTGAATTTTTCATCCTACTACGTCTATCCTTCGAGATTTCCTTGTAATGGCTTCTATTAACTATGAGGAACCACCTTTTAAGCTCAATTTGTAAACCGAGTAATTGGGGAGTTTAAATATGATGCACTTTAAAAAGCCTAAAAAGCAACAATAAATGCTTTTTGCTCTAATGCAAAATCTAATGGTTTTATGGATGCTTTAATAATGATAGAACACGTTTATAAAGTATTTTATCAAGACATTAATAAACAATTGCTAATGACGGATGTGCTTGAATTACAGAGCAGTTTTAAGGAGGGATTGAGAACTGTTTTAAATTTATTTTTAAAACAAGACAGTTTTTGACTTTCTTGCCAGACTATAAAAGGTTTTTAAAACAAAAAGCTGAATTACTAAGCAGGAATGTTTTACACTTTGAAATGCTGTATTTAAACTAAATGGTTTGTTCATTGCCGTCATAAAACCATCATAAATCAGAGTGGATGCCAAATGGTTACTGAATTGTTACTTGGGCCCGAAGAAACGTGCTCAACTTTTTGGCTCAGCTCTGGTTCTATCCTCGGTCCCAAGCTAATCGATGCACCCCTCGAAACATAGGAAAATCCACGAACCCCTCATTTTGTCTGTCAAACTTTCATAGCGAATCAAAACAAACATAGTGTAGTACTAGATTTTCGACTACAATGGGGTAAGCTTATAGATGTACTTGGGACCAATAGGCTTGTCAAGTAGTGAGTCAATTTACAATCGTTAGTTTCCACCGGTTGGTTGAAGGGTGTTTGAGTGTGTCGAACATTGTTTTTGATGTCTGACTTACCCCCTGACCAGCTAGTGTTCGTGGGACAATAACCAAAAATCGAGCCAAAAATTACGTTTCCTGATACCCAGGAATCTGGTCAGGTTTCCCGGGAAAGAGCTATTGTTTACTAAATGTATGTCAGATAAGCATTTAGGCTAAACAATAAGCCACAACTGGGTGAATCTTCTGGGAGAATGAGGAAAAAAATGCTGGAGCAAATTGAAAAAACTTCCGGAAAGTTCCTAGAAAAACAAAAAAAAACATAACTACGTGATATCCTACGAAGACACATCCAGAGGAATCCAGAAGCTCTTGAGAAGCGATTCGAAGAAATTTCCGAGGTTTATCGACAAATAATTTCCATGGAAGTCAGTAAAAACTTCTGGGAAAAGTCAAGAGCCACTTCCAGAAGAAGCCTTTAGGAGATTTCAGGGAGAATTTGGAAACAAATTCTAGAGTAAGTTGGAATAATCTTTCGAGATAAGGTAGAAGACGCTTCCGAAGAGATCGAAAATACTTCCTATAAAATCGGAAGCTATTTCTAGGACAAATCTGAAGGGTCTTAGACGAAGCTTCCAGAAAAATTCGAAAACAAATGGAAAATCAGGAGAAAGTTCGAACAGAATTTAAAAAATGGATGGAAGTATAAAAAAAAAACTTCCTGGAAAAGCTGATAGAAGCTTTCTGGAAAAAAAACTGGGAAAAGCTTCCTAGAGAAACTCAAAGAAACTTGCCGGGGTGTTCAAAAAAAATCTGGAGAAGGTTGGAAGAATCTTCAGGAAGGAAGTCAAAAGAAAGTTGGGAGATACTTTCGGGAGAAGCCAAAAAGATTTCTGGGAGATGTTGGATGAAACTTCTGGGAAAATCGGAAATATCTTCCAGGAATAATTGGAAGAGTCTTGCAGGAGATAACGGAAGATTCCTCCAGGTAAGATCAGAAGAAACTTCTGGAGGAAGTCAGAACTTTCTGATGAATCCATAATGATTTCCTGCAGAATCTTCCGAGTGAAATCGAAAATAACTTCCGTTAGAGGATGAAATAAATTTAAAAAAACACGAGAAACTTCTGGGAGAAGTCTGATGAAGTATCCGGGAAGACAGGTGAAACTTCCGAGAAAGGCCGGAAACACTTCCGGGGAAGTTGAAAGACAATTCCTGGAGAAGCCACCAGAAGTCGGATGAAATTGCCATGGACCGCTCAACAGAAGTTCAAAAATGCACATACTGTTTTCACTGGATCAAAGTTTTTCTCGGATCCCTGGTATTCTCGAAAAACTGATAGAGCAGGATTCCCTAGTGGAAAAAAAAATAGCCGGAAAATGCAAACTATCAGCTACTGAGGAATGCTGAACAAGGGCCTTTGGACTTAAAGTAACTTTTCCACTCAATCGCAATAGGACAAACAGATAAAAAAAAATAATCCTGGTACTATAAATCTCGCGAAAGGAGATTTCGTGATGAACCACATTGACACCCAAGTAACACAAATGCATAGAATTATGTTGAGTAAACTGCTATATAATCAAAACCAGTCAGAAAATGGTTATAAAATCTGTTAAATAGCATGTGTGTTGCTTTGGAATCAACACCAGGAAGCGAAAGTACGCGACTTACTGCATCATCAACAGTGCCACCGCTTCTCTTCAACGATATTTCTCAATGGTTATCATGGTATTCTCCAGGGTTTTTTGTCACTAACTGGGATGACCGAAGCTGATTTCATCATAAATCACGGCTTCCTTTGCGTCTGGTGAATTCCAATGTGAAGTTATTATCTAGTTTGTGTCGTCATCACCGGAACTCAACGGGCTGGATTGGATCGACATGTTCAACATGTAGTGGATTTCATTCGATGATATCTGCACGCAGTCTAGTCTCACAACAGTATCCAAGCCATGTTTAAAACCGGAAGATTTAGCATTGTAAAGACTGCAGTGTCGTTGGGCCTCTGATTTCCACTATCGCAGCTCGGTATGCGTCACCAAATGGAGTTAGCATCAGCGTCTCGACATATAACTCCTACAAAATAGTTTATCTCGCTAAACTCTATCTCTCGTTTAACAACGGCTCTTGCCACTCTTCCTTACGACTATCTACTAATAATATCTTTCATCTTCGTCAACAGCTCGCACCACCACCAACCGCACTCCAGGACTTCAACTACCACTACAAGTTGGTAAAGAACTTCTACGTTGCCGAAAAGACATTGCCAAAAATTCACATCAATGACACAAACATTCCGCTGCATCTGGAGCAAATGCTCCAGATCCTGATTCGCGAAGAGCAAGAAGTCAAAGCCGCACTGCGCAAAAGTGAATTCATGGAGGCAACGCAAGCAGAAACCGGAGAATCATCCAACGACAGCCAAACCGATACGATTCCCGACGCAGAATGCATGGAGTTCGTGCTGAACAACCGGCCTCTGGATGTTCTGGTCGAACTGGCAGCCAACGATACTCCTCCGGGGGCTCGTTTGGTTATACTGAACTGGATTAGACGGCTTCTGTCCTGCATGAAGGATCCTCCCCTGGGACATGCAAGCCTATTTCAACCGGTACAGAAATTGGTGGAGCTGTGCAATGGGACCATTGCATCGCCGTACGAGCGGGAGGAAATTCTGTTCCTCGAAACCGTAGCGGGTTTAGTTCGGAAGGAGCCGATCTTGGCGAATCTATTCCTGAAATCTCATCACCATTCCGCACAAATGCTGGCCAGCTGGAAGGGACTTTCCATCACGAAGACTCCGGTCAACAATCCATTGTTTCAAAGCACAAAAATCGAATACGATTCCAGGCGGATTTCTCTGGTAAGGGAGGAGCAGGCAAGTGAGGAAGGTGGCGGTGAGGAAGGGACTTCAGCGGCAATAGTTATTCCCAACTTAGGTGAGGAGAGAGTGGCCGAAGCCAAATGTGACTGTGATGATGAGGAACATTTCGTTCTGTTTGATGCCATTGTAAGCTACTTGGATAGTGCAGTAAGTAGAGAAGGTTGATTGAGCGTAGCTTTTAGTGGTTTCGCTAACTTGGTGAAACATTTACAGGACAGTACAATAATAGTTCGAGCATGCGAAGGGATCCTAATACTGGCGTCTCTTCCGACGCTGAACAAATCTTGTAGCGCAATTCGGAATAGCCTAAGTCGGTTTAGCACAATGATCGCCGACCGGTTGGCTGCCCACTGTCAACAGATTCCGGAGGATATGGATACCGGAGATATTGAAGATGCTATCGTATCGTGGGGCTTGATTCCGAGAGATAGCGAACAACCGCACTTCATTGGTAGGTATCAGTTGACTTCCTTTCTCTGTTGGTTGGATTACTGTGACTGTCTGCTGAAGGAGAGCCCAGTGATGGCCCCCGAATTGGGGGAGTTGATTAGAAGTCAACTGTTGATCAGTTATATCGAACCCGGTTTGCTGGGAAACTATGCTCCGTTCATGCTAGTGCTAACAGCAAAGATTATCAAAAAGACGCAGTCCCGAGCACTGTTGGACGGTAAGATTGCAAATCCAGGGCTTGTATTATTTACTAATAATAACTACTTTCAGAAATTGCTAATTGGCTTATCGGTGAAGGAGAGATCACGGATATTAACGGAACTGACTGTCTTCTAACCATACTAATCGAGAATGCTCACGAGAACTCGGACATTCTACTGCAAACGCTGCAATTCGTAGAAGTAATCCAACTCTGATTGAAAAACTTTTTCCTTGAACATCAAATGACATGATCCTTATTTTTAGTCCCTGCTGGACAACCCACACGAGAAAATCCTTCATGGGATGCTCTTCTTCTACATCAACAACCGAGGGTATTATGACAGCAACACACAAACCATCGAATCCTGGTCCGACGAAGAAGACAACCGTGAGCGACGAAGAGGAAGCGCCGAAGGCCCCATCAAGTCTCGAACCCTCGCTCCTAACAACATTCTCAAAGTGATTAACAAGTATGAGCTTTTACTCTTTGAAAACTTAAAAAAAAATCATAACGACTCATCTTTCCAGCTTCCTGCTCCTCCTGCCGCGACACATCATGAACGACGCGGCCGGAATCTGCTACGAAGAGTACATGCAGGATGCCAGTCGACACTATCAAACCTGGATCAACAAAACCTACGGTTTCCACTGGCCAGTGGAGGCTGTTTGGCCCGAAAGCCCCTCCAGTTCACCGACCAGCGAGGTACCCACACTGGGAACCCTCCCAACCAAGCCCAAATTCAAAACCAAGTCCGACTTGAACGAAGTTCAATGTGGCGACAGTGGAATATCCGAGGAGAGCTTCTACGAGGGTCCGCTGCTCAAACTTCTCTTTTCCCATGTCAAACAAATGAACACCCAACCGTACGAGCTGAACCTGGCCGTCATAGCGATCCTGTCCAAGCTGGCCCTCTTCCCTCATCCGTACCTACACGAAATTCTCCTGAGCCCGGAGATACCCGTGGCACCGGGAGCCACTACGCTATGGTCTGTGATGCAATTCCTTGCTCGACAGCTGCTAACCGAAATCCCAAGGGTGGAAAATTTCCAGGACAGGATCAACGACACCGGGAAGCGTCTGCTTTCGAATCCTCCTTTGTATCATAAGGATTGCGAGCATGAACCTTCCCCTGCACAGGAAGAGGAAGAGGAGATCAACGATCCGCTGTTCGAGTCGATCGTTGTGCTGGAAGAGTTCTGCAAGGAACTGGCAGCGATTGCCTTCGTCAAGTATCACCATGCAACGGAATAAATTTTGCTGGAACAGGTTACTCGCCGTCAGAATTGTGCATTGAAAAACAACAAATACATAGATTAGCTGAATTTTAATTTCTAATTTTAAAACAAAATCTTTTAGCCGTGTTGAGCTCGTAGCGTGAATTTATTTCCTACTCTGCAATAGTTTAAGTATTGTAAACCTTACTAAGTAAATGCATTCGTACTATAAAATATTGTTCGTAAGATACATGAAAGTGATATCAATATAAGCATTATCTAGTCGCATGACTTTAAGAATTTTGGCAATCAGAAAGAAAAGAAAGTCATGCATTTGGTCGATAATTTCCCATAGGACGTTAAAAACACTTCACTCACTCATGTATCCTGCTCACCTTCAGTGGTGTAAAGGGCCAACGTGAAATACTTCCTTACTGGATGGCTGTTCGCTTTTTCTTTACCTGGGCCCTGCCCAAGTTACATTGGAAGCTTTATAGAGGTTTGATGGCATTCTGCAAGTCTAAATCACGATTTGTTGCGGTGCTTGCTCATTGTTCGAAGTTCGTCCACTTTTCCTCTTACGTCTTTGGAAGCAAACAACTAGTGGAGATGTCGGTGGAAAAACGATGCGTATTACTACCACAAATTCGGAATAGTGGACTATATCGAGAAGGAGCGGATAAAGGACGAAGAGAAGGCCAAGCGGCTGGCGCTGCCGAAGAAAAAATAATTGGCAGGAGCAGGGAGTTCAGGGCACGGATGAAAGCGGAAGCTAAACTCAAGTCGTCTCCAAGGAAGAGTAAGAATAGCATAGCATAGCATAGCATAGCATATGCGATTGTACAAATCGTGGGTGGCTATATAATGGTCAACTAATACGTTTTGCAGAAAATATCGAGTGTTGACGCAGAAAATATCACTTGGGATTAGTGATTTTCCCCACACGAAAATAAAATCTACAATACAAGCATCGCATTATACACCTGGCCACATCCTTACAATCGCAGGGGAAGGGAGGGAAAGTTAATCCAACATCTAGTTAAGAAGGTGCAGGGAACCCATACTACCTTCATAGGTGTCACAGGAAGGAAAGAGTTGTGTTAGTGGGAGGGTGAATGATTTGGCAACTCTATTCGTCAATATAGAGCATTTGATAAATCAGTGACAAAAAATAAAATATAAATAGATAAAATGGAAAGATCTCCATACTTATGAATATTGTAGGTGGACAAAAAGGCGAACTAAGAGGTGGACGCCTGAGCTTTTCCACATTTATATCGCTGTGAAGCAGCTGTAAACTCTAGAGGGAATTTAATTATCAGAACATTCCAGATTGAACCCAGGCCTGCTTACCACTACACCACCGGTGCCGCTGTGCTGTTTCATTATCGGTCACTCGAAATCAGCAGCAGTATGCTTCACTTCAAGAAAAACCTACTAAAATGCGTTTGCTCAGTCGTAATAATCTAATCAGATTGTAGCTGAAAGACTAAGGAATCTGGGATCAAGAAGCTGTGTTGTATTTTCAACAAAATATTAGTAATGACTCTTTATGAAATCTAAGGGTAACTATGGAATGGTAAATAAATTTAGAACTCACTTGTTTTCCATTTTGCGTCAAAATCCGTTCGAAATAGAGAGGTAAAGTGCGGGTTGTGCTTAGTAGGCTGAAAATTAGATCAGAACCCTACCTAACAACATTTCGGAATTTAAACCGGTATCCAATTTGGTTGGTCACGCCCTAATAAACAATTATGCATCGATCCTGCTCCAGTTTGCACTTCTCTAGAGCAGCTATGGGTCAAAATAACGACGCCTCGTAGATCAATACACTGAAAATATTTTTTCGTTAATTCGCTCACGCTCATTTCGTATCAATGGGTTTCGTAGATATCACATATTTTTCGTATATTGTGCGAAACATTTGTATTGCATATTATCAGGCATGATGCTAACATTACGCTTAGTTCGTGAAATACAAGAACTGAATTTCGTACGGACGTAAACACTGCATACGAAAATCATTCGTTGATTCGTGAAACTACAAAACTATTCCTTCACCTACGAAAATCATTCGTGCATTCTTGCATTGGACGCTCATTATTATTACGAACCAATTCGTGTGTGGTACAGAGTGTGTGACAGCTAGAAGAACATATTCGTGAGTGGAAGTTTTTCGATTCGTTCAACATCATCATGGACTGTGGAAGTGTTGTGTTGTTTTGTTTTGCCCGATCACCGGCGTTGATGCCGCTTTGCAGCTGCAGCAAACTAAATCCATCATCCAACGGAATACGTACCACGGAGGAGCAAAAATGGCTCAAGCTGGGAGTCCCGTCTTAAGATATGGCCATATTGGCACTGACGATCAACAGATGCAACCAACTGCGTTTTCATCGAGGACTATCGAGAAGTTCACGGTCCCTGATGAGGTGAGTAATTTACCATCGTTTTGCAATTTGTAGTGGAACTAATCCTAATTTTCTTCTATATCCACAGCCTGTCAATCGTTGCCCGTGATTTTTTTTGGTGGACATAGACCGCATAGAGATCTTGGACACAGCCTACTCAACAAATCCCCAAGGTCATCGCATAGATATCGTTGCAGGCTGGATACTTTAACGAGACCGTTTCACTGACTGGTCGGGAAGGCGTTAGTCTGTTCATCGGAGACATGCTGCGCTGCGGTGCCTTAGGATATGGTCTTTGGTGCATGCTCCGGTTTTTAGAAGCTATTGGTGCAGAGTGAAGGAGCCACCATGTGATGAATTTATTTTAAATATTCAATATTCAATTCAATAAAGTTTTTATTATGACTTCCAAAAATGACAGTTTTCTTTTCCAGAGAAATGTTCGTGACTCTTTGTATTGCTTTTCGTAAAATTTTATCATATTTTTGTGAGTATACGGATGATTCGTAATATTTTCGTTCCTTCTAATTATTCACACGAATATATCCGTCCTTAGTTTAAAAAATATTCGTACCGAGTATGGCAACGCTTCGTTAAATACACGAATGTTAGGAAGTGAATGATTTTGGAAATTTTAACGAAACAAGTTTCTTAGCATGTACGAAAACTTTTCGTTGCAGAAAACAACGAAATAATTCGTGAAACAAACAAACGCTTTCGTTATATAAACTAAATTTTATTTTCAGTGTAAGTATTGGCGCTATGTATCTACCTCCAGACCGAAAATCTGATTCGGCCCATGTGTGTTGTGAATGGGTGCGATATCCTACGCAGGTGTGGAAGCTGCCTTCCTGCACATTCGGTTGCCGTCAATGGATGGCAATCGATGTCCGTCGGTGATTGGCACCATGGTGGGTATATAAATGGTGATACAGCTTTGTTACTATATAGGCGAGGAGGTCGCGGGGGGGGGGGGGGGAATGCGGTTTTAGAGCAAATTGTAAACAAACTCGGTCGCTGTCCCATACAAAAATCCAACATGGCTGAATCACGAATTTGACACATTAGAACACCTATATGTAGCCACCTTGATTGGCACTAGATTGCGGAACAGAGACCGACGTTAAATAAAGGAAATAAGAAGAAGAAGAAGAATAAGAGATCTGATTCGAACAGCATTGAAAACCACATCAGTTCGATTGGTACCGTGTTCTCTCGACTAGAACAAAACGGTTCCATCAACCTATCTGTTCCTGTTCGCTACGATAACCTCCCTGTTGATGTACATGAGCTCGACTTTCGTAGAGCAGATTTCGTCGCGCTGAGTCACTCGCTTGCCCAGGCAGATTGGCAGTTCCTTGACACGTGTTCATCTATTGATGAAGCCGTCAACTACTTCGCTGAGGTCGTCGGCCAGGCAATAACTGATTCTGTCCCATTGAGGAGACCCTCTCCCAAACCCGTATGGTCCAATGCTCGACTACGGAATTTGAAGCGTCTGAGATTGAAGGCCCTCCGTAAATACTGTCGTACTCGTAACCCATTCACCAAAAGATTATTTTCAACAGCGAGCAACGAATATCGCACATATAACCGCATTCTTTACAAGAGCTACACAAGGCGTGTGCAGGCTAATTTACGGCTTAATCCAAAGCAGTTCTGGTCATTCGTGAATACCAAACGAAACGAGGATGGGCTTACAGTCGAAATTCACCTGGGTGAGAATCGCCACCAATTCCCTAGAGAAATGTAATCTTCTGGCAGAACATTTCAAAAGCATTTTCAATGACACTACGGCTTCGTTGTCCCAAGTTGCCAAAGCGGTGAGGGACACTCCCAGTGATGCTCTTAATTTTTCGATTAACTCGGTTACAGTAGACCTCGTCGAATCCACCATCAAGAAGCTGAAATTTTCTAAAGCTGCTGGCCCTGACGGGATCCCCTCAAACATCCTGAAGCGATGCTGTACAGAGCTTACAACACCGCTTTCGAAGCTGTTCAATATTTCATTACAGCAGGGGGAGTTCCCTACGCGTTGGAAATCGGCATTCATGTTCCCGATCTACAAGAAAGGAGACAAGAGAAACGTCTAAAATTACCGAGGGATCACCGGGAATCACATCACTCAGTGCCTGCTCTAAAGTTTTCGAAATCATCATCAACGACGCATTATTCTCTAGCTGCAGAAATTACATTTCTCCGGACCAACACGGTTTTTATCTCAAGAGATCAGTTTCAACAAATCTAGCTCCGTTCATTTCTTTATGTCTTCGGAGTATGGAAGCTGGAGCGCAGGTGGACGTTGTATATACAGATCTTAAGGCTGCATTCGACCGGGTTGACCACTCCATACTGCTAGCTAAATTTCAAAAACTCGGTGTATCCTCGGGTTTAACTCGTTGGTTCAAGTCCTATCTGACCAATCGGGAACTTTTTGTTAGAATCGGATCAAAGCAATCGGACTATTTTACAAACAGCTCCGGTGTTCCTCAAGGTAGCAACTTGGGACCATTGCTGTTCTCGATTTTTGTGAATGACCGGACTGATCCTCCCAACTGGTTGTCGATCGTTCTACGCGGATGATGTGAAGATCTATTTGATTGTTCGTAGCTTCGCCGATTGCTTGCGGTTTCAGCACCTAATCGATACTTTCGAAGAGTGGTGCTCAAGAAACTATCTCACGTTGAATGTACAAAAATGTAATATTATCTCATTTCATCGCAAGCTGAAACCAGTGGCATTCAACTATACGATAAATCAACAACTTCTGCAACGTGTGGACAATGTTCGTGACCTAGGAATCACCCTGGACTGTGCCTTAACATTCAAGCTTCATTACTCGGGCATCGTTGCGAAAGCTAACAGGCAACTCGGGTTCATTTTCAAGATCACTGACGAGTTTCGCGATCCTGCCTGTCTAAAAGCTCTTTACTGCTCTCTAGTGCGATCGATCTTGGAATTCAACTCGGTAGTATGGTGAACGTATCAAGCAGTTTGGATAGCGAGGATTGAATATGTTCAAAGGAAATTTGTTCGGTATGCCTTGCGTCACCTTCGTCTCCAAGGAAGAGTAAGAATAATTCATAAACTATGTCCCTCTTAAATTATTTAATGATTCTCGGCTCCGTGGAGTCCTTTTGGACATTTGAGCCTAACAAATAAATCATGGTCTACGGAAACCTCATAAAACCATGGTTGGTAAAATTCCTATCGACTTGTTTTATTTCCTTAGTGTGACATCTCAATCATGAGCCCCTAGGTCTGCCTCTGCTGCGATATTCTGCTGGGTTTCAATCCGATGGTTGCTTACAGATTTCGTTTCCACACCTTCGGAGTATATGTAGATATCGGCCCTCACCACGAACCACCTTTGAGTTCGGACGCGCTTTCACAGCGTTCTTGTATATATTTTACCATTCAAACTTTATTTTATTTTTCATATCTTTTAATACTGACCCGTGCGTGAGCCCCGCGTTAGCATTTTCAAGTAGTAAATTTTTACTTTTTTTTATCACCCGACGCGAGTGCAATGAAGTGCGGAATCGTGAATTGCGTGCAAAATGACAATCGTTTCCTATGGCACTGCCATGGTGCCTGAAATCGGACTTTCCACGCAGCTTGCGTAGGCGCACAGCGGAATCATGAAGAAATTTTGCGGACCTTCATGCTGCCTCTTTGCCAAGACTGTCAGGAAAAGTTCACCGCTGAACTTAACATGAAGGAACTTTCCAAAATATCACGGAAAACATCGGACATACATTGGCAGCAAACCACAAACTCCTCATGAATTTCAAAAGCCTAAGCGCGACTCATGACGAAACGCTCGACCACATTGATAAAATGCTTGTCGACGTAAAACAAGCCATTTCCAACCTCGCCAGCAGCAACAACAACAACAACAACAACAACAACAACAACAACAACAACAACAACAACAACAACAACAACAACAACAACAACAACAACAACAACAACAACAACAACAACAACAACAACAACAACAACAACAACAACAACAACAACAACAACAACAACAACAACAACAACAACAACAACAACAACAACAACAACAACAACAACAACAACAACAACAACAACAACAACAACAACAACAACAACAACAACAACAACAACAACAACAACAACAACAACAACAACAACAACAACAACAACAACAACAACAACAACAACAACAACAACAACAACAACAACAACAACAACAACAACAACAACAACAACAACAACAACAACAACAACAACAACAACAACAACAACAACAACAACAACAACAACAACAACAACAACAACAACAACAACAACAACAACAACAACAACAACAACAACAACAACAACAACAACAACAACAACAACAACAACAACAACAACAACAACAACAACAACAACAACAACAACAACAACAACAACAACAACAACAACAACAACAACAACAACAACAACAACAACAACAACAACAACAACAACAACAACAACAACAACAACAACAACAACAACAACAACAACAACAACAACAACAACAACAACAACAACAACAACAACAACAACAACAACAACAACAACAACAACAACAACAACAACAACAACAACAACAACAACAACAACAACAACAACAACAACAACAACAACAACAACAACAACAACAACAACAACAACAACAACAACAACAACAACAACAACAACAACAACAACAACAACAACAACAACAACAACAACAACAACAACAACAACAACAACAACAACAACAACAACAACAACAACAACAACAACAACAACAACAACAACAACAACAACAACAACAACAACAACAACAACAACAACAACAACAACAACAACAACAACAACAACAACAACAACAACAACAACAACAACAACAACAACAACAACAACAACAACAACAACAACAACAACAACAACAACAACAACAACAACAACAACAACAACAACAACAACAACAACAACAACAACAACAACAACAACAACAACAACAACAACAACAACAACAACAACAACAACAACAACAACAACAACAACAACAACAACAACAACAAAAACAACAACAACAACAACAACAACAACAACAACAACAACAACAACAACAACAACAACAACAACAACAACAACAACAACAACAACAACAACAACAACAACAACAACAACAACAACAACAACAACAACAACAACAACAACAACAACAACAACAACAACAACAACAACAACAACAACAACAACAACAACAACAACAACAACAACAACAACAACAACAACAACAACAACAACAACAACAACAACAACAACAACAACAACAACAACAACAACAACAACAACAACAACAACAACAACAACAACAACAACAACAACAACAACAACAACAACAAAAATTCATTAACTTCGAAAAAGGGGAAACGATTCACCCTTATCGCGCCGAAAGGCCAACCGGACATGAACACCCTCCAATCCTGGACCCAATGCGTCCGCCTATAGTCAGACTCACGGAACAGTCTGCAATTGGCGATCGACGCTTTTTGAAGGCACGGCTGCGGGACCCCAAAATTATGGACATTGTGCGGACTTATCTTTCATACTTGCACGACCAGCCACCTTCAGTATGTATTCGCGGAATCACTAAAACTAGTGCAACTTTAATGCTGGCAGCAGATTTACGCGAAATTTTCCTGGACGTTCACGAAGAACTCGGAATTCCACGCACCGACGCTTTGGCAGACCTGAATTCACACCGCGCGTTCCTATTTAGTGAACGCACACATCGACTGCAGCAAACTAGGGAGGTCGCTCGCAAATTTTACAGTCCTCCAAATTTTCAACGGCACTGACGCACTCTACTAAAGGAAGTAACGACGACTATTCCCATGCAAGGGAATTATTATTATCGAATGACGACACTCTACATGAGGTAGACCCTGCTAATGTAAGTAATACTGACCCTCCAAAAATCTTTTCACTTCCTCAACAGAATGCGACTGAAATTTTGGTGGCAAAATTTCAATCGCATGAAAAGCCCAGCTAAAATGAAAGAAATCCACCAGAACATTCTATCTTCTTCTTTTCAAATAATTCTTGGAACTGAAACAAGCTGGGACGAAAGCGTCAGAAGCGAAGAAATTTTTGGAAACAATTTTAATGTATTCCGGCACGACAGGAATTTTCAACTCTGTAATAAAAAGTCTGGTGGTGGAGTGCTCATTGCCATCAATGCTGACTTTACTTCTGAAGAAATCATAACAAATAAATAAGCTCAAGGAATTCGAAAATGTCTGGGTCAAAGCACTTATTGCCGGTGAAATACACATTTTTTCTTTTGTCTATTTTCCACCTAAACATGCCCACAAGCAGTCTTTTGAACTATTTTTTTCAAATTGTTGAAACTATAATGTCAAATATGGAACCAGAAGTAAAACTGCATATTTATGGCGACTTCAATCAACGAAACGCAGACTTTATTACAGACATTGAAAATTAATCATTTTTACTCCCGGTCATAGGTGAAGACGAAACATTGCAATTATCATTCGACAAAAAAAAATCAACAAAACTCATATTTAGACCTTTTATTTACAAATTGTACTGAAGACTTCTGTGTGGATACATCATTAGCACCTTTATGGAAAAATGAAGTGTTTCACACAGCAATTGAATACTCAATCTTCGTACAAAATTCTTCTTCCACCAGTGACTGGGAATACGAGGAAGTGCCGGAATACTATAAAGCAAATTAATTTTATTATTTTATTTTAATTTACGTAGAAGCCAAACGTAGACTATGTACAATAAATTGGCAAAATTTAATAAGTATTGAAGGAAATGTCGATACTGAAGTAGAAAAATTTCACTCAATTCTTCAAAGCCTAATTTAAGAGACTGTACCATAAAAAAAGAAGACGAACACAAAACAATAAACTACCCGCATGGTTCAATCCACAACTGAAAAATTTGAAGATTAAAAAACAGAAAGCGAAACTATCACAACTTATGCAACCAATTAAATACAGCCATCAACTCTGCATATGAGGACTATAACCGCAAAGTCGAAAATGAAGTCAAATCATGTCCTAAGAACTTTTTTAATTAGGTATGTAAACACGAAATTAAAAAGCAGCAAGAAATTAAAAAGCAGCAATTTTCCTTCGCGAATGAATTTGGATGCAAATGTAGGTGAGAATTCTTCTGAAATTTGCAATCTCACCACATTTTCCGAAGAAGATCGTGACCGCGATTTCTTTGCATTTATTCCTGAAATTTCTAAAAACATCTCTGTTAACCAACTTTCTCAACATGAAGTCCTCAATGCACTAAAAATCTTAAATGCGTCGAAAGGGTCTGGACCTGACGGCATCGCACACATATTTTTGAAAAACCTTTCTGAAGATCTCGCATTTCCTCTAGAGCGTCTTTTCAACATGTCTCTGAAAAATGTAAAAATTCCCTGAAATTTGGAAATCATCTTATTTGGTACCTATTTTCAAATCAGGTGCAAAATCAGACATTCGAAATTATCGTGGAATTGCTATTATTTCATGCATTCCAAAACTTTTTGAATCAATCGTAAACGGCAATATTTTTCAGCAGGTGAAAAATCTAATTACAAGTAAACAGCACGGCTTTTTTAAAGGTCGCTCAACTACCTCTAATCTTCTAGAATATGTATCTTTCATTATTAAAGCGTTGGACCTGGCAAGCACGTTGAAGCGCTATACACCGGCTTCAGTAAAGCATTTGACCGCATCGACATACCATTATTAATCCTCAAATGGCAGAAAATAGGAATGGAGCCTGGACTTTTGAATTGGCTTCAATCATACCTAACACATCGTAAACAAATAGTCCGCTTTCAAAATAAACTTTCAGAACCAATTTCAGTCACCTCTGGGGTACCCCAGGGTTCTCATTTAGGCCCACTTCTTTTTTTTATTTTGGACATAAACGACATTTCCTACATACTTAAAAAAATAAAATTGCTTGTATATGCAGACGACATGAAGCTCTTTTGATTCCGGCATATTCCCAGGCTTATTTATTTGCTCTGGGTCAAGTTTCGAGTGTATCCTTACTGAAGGAAAATTCTGTCTCAACTAGCTCCATTTGGAAATAAAGTGATTTGAAAATTTTCGGTCACTATGGCAGATTTCAAGTCTTTCGAGACGCAGACGGACAAACATTTTCAACGATTGTTTTACGACTTTTGGATTTTTATGTAGTTGGTATAATCGGACCTCCCTTAGCTCACTCGGTAAAGGCGCAGCTACAAAGCAAGACCATGCTGGAGGTGGCTGGGTGCAATTCCCGGTCCGGTCTAGGATTTTTTCGGGTTGGAATATTCTCGACTTCCCTGGGCATAGAAGTATGATTGGACTTGCCACACAATTATATACCAATGCAAAAATGGTACAGGCATCGAAAGCTCTCAATTAATAACTGTGGAAGTGCATCTAGAACACTAAGTTGAGAGCACGCAATAAGCTAATATGCGATATGCAATAAGCTTGAAATGCGAAGAAGAATAAGAAGAAGAAGAAGAAGAAGACCAATGCTACCGACACGAGTGAGGCAGCTCCCACACCTGGACCCTACCTATCGACCCATCAACTCATGAACTAGGGACCAATGGGGACATCTATCTTGAAGATGAATGAGAAAGATTTGGAATTAAGTTTATGTGAAATTATTGAAAGATAAATGTCTGATGCGCGGAGGGGCTAACAAAATTGGGTCATTACTGTATTAGATACCAGCGACTGAGTTTTATTCATACCTAAGCTAGTACTTTGTTTTCCTCTGTTCGGGACATAACACCACTTCAACCAGGAATTCGATCTATTGTAGTCAAGGAATCAAAAATATCTCCAAATGACAAAATGACAAGCGATCAACGAACCGAATGATAACGCTATGTCAGAAGTGGAAAGCAATAATGATATAATCTTCTTCCTTCTTTTTCATGACAAGCAGCTCGTGCGACGCAACTCACTCGGGGCGGTAGAAGGAAACGAGAAAATTGTTGGCAAGCTGCTTCACGAAGTAAAGCCGAACATGATACACGTGTGTTAATGGGAATTTTTTTTGTTATGTCTTTTCTCGATTCATATCAAGCTATGTCCTCATCCGTGTATATTGCAACAAAGCAGGCAAGCAATATATCATTATCCTTCTACCACTCGGATCGAGCTATGTTACAGAGCAAGTTTGTCATGGTAAGGAATGGGCGTTTTGGAAAAAAAAAATCGATGTTGCTGAATCGATTCTAAAACTGAATATAAAATCGATCCTCGAAAATATCGAAAGAAAAAAAAATCGATTCGAGGAAAATCGATTCTTTTTTATATTTAAATTACGCTTTATAATCTACTATTAGACGAAATATTCCTCTTCCTGTTATGTTACTGCATGTGTGAGCATTTATTTGTATAAAGCCAGTTCACAAAAGCAATTGCACTCAGTTTAAATATTGACACCGAATTATTAGGAATTATTGCGAATATTTAGATTATTCGACCTCAACTGTATAGCTGAGCTTTCAAAATCGTCTGCAGGTATTAAAACTCACCTTTTCAATGTTTTTTTTTTTTTGCATCAAGGAGTGCGTGGTTTTTTCGCAGACAAAATCAGCTGGATGAATTAGAAAGAATTTATCCAAAGTATACACAATATTATATTGTGTATACTTTGGACAAATTCTTTCTATTCATCCAGCTGATTTTGTCTGCGAAAAAACCACGCACTCCTTGATGCAAAAAAAAACATTGAAAAAAAACAAATAAATAATGCCCAAGATTGAAAGGGTGTTCAGCAAAATTTGAGAACGATGAAATTAATATCGCTTTAGTTTAAATAAAGACGTATTTTTGGGATAGTGAAATATCATTTTGTTTATCATTTTTTAATCTTTTTGATTAATTTTTTAATTCATGATAATATTACATGATAATATTTACCGGTATGGTCATCAAAAAGACCAAACGTGGTCGTCAAGCGATCCCATGAAGGTCATGCGTGCCATGCGCGTTGGGTTCAGCTTCCATCTGTTGTCCGTGACTGCACCCGTCTTAGAAAAAAGCCTCTCAGATGGCACTGAGGTCACCATTCTACATAAGAAGTCCCGTGCAATCGGGTAAACTTGAGGGTATTCGCTCTTAATAACTTCCCACACTTCCAATGGGTTCGACGTTCTGCAAACGACCGGCTGGTGAAGGAAATTTCTTAATTCTCCAGAAATTCCACCGGGAGTATCCGGTTCCATTGATGCGATCGATTCAACAATCTGTGAAAATAGGTAAATTTTGATTTTGAGACCATGAAGCTTATTATATATTAATTACCAATTTTTCGTGTACATCCCACAAGTTATCCGAGGATAGGGAAGGAGATGGACTGTGTGTCGGTCTAACGTCCTTGTTGGATTTTAAAACCATTTCCCTGACAGCGATGATTTTTCGCCCTCAAGCTCTGTGATTACATGCGAAACTGGCTGGAGAATGAGTCACGCCAAGAGAAAAACAGTTGAACTCGCATCACGGTTTTCGAAAGATTCCCTTTCTTTTAACTTGGCAACAGAGGACTTCTGCATCAACTTCAAATGACTTCTAGCGAGGAAAAAAAATTAACGGCTGTAGTAAATCATTATATCAGTGATTTTGATGAATTATCTTAAGGAAAAATAGTAGAAATTGTCATTACTGATCATTACAAAACGTATCGCATGACAAATGTAATGCTCACTGCGTGTATATGATCATTTCTTCGGTTATATTTAATATTTAATTGCAATACCTTTCGTGGACCTTTCATAGCATCGTAATGCTTGTTTACTTTGCACGATAGGTAGCCGGTTTGACAGTTCAATAGGTAGACTTGGCTTCACTCTTGGCGTGACTCATTATACACCGACTCTAGCTGGAGTAAATCTCGGCCTTCCTTTGTTGCACACAGCTCGGATCCCGTCAGCATTTCTATGCTGGTGTTACGTAGAAGGATCATGCCGATCAGGTTAGCGAGCTCGACAAATCTATCAAGCATATCGTATGTGCTGCCCCACCTTGTGGGTTCATCTATTTTTAGTTTCAAAATTTCACCATCGGTCTTCCGCTCGCGGGTCTGCAGTTTTCGTAGCTCGTCAGCAGCATTCACTGATCTCTTGAAAAAAGATACTATTACCCGTACCTTGGCCAATAGTTCTTCGAACTGTGGCGATGATTCGATAGCCACTGTTGTCATCCTGCTGAGCGAGTGGTCCACGCACACCAAGTGTCTTCCCTCACCCACGACTTGCTTGGCCGCAGCAACTATGTTTGCACCACCATCAGTAACAAGGACAGCGATCTGCACAAATGGATTTCAGAAAATGTTAGAATGTTTTTAATAGAAACAAATAAAATATTGTAATTACCTTGTGTGTTTTGTCGTGACCTGGTCGATGTTTCAAGCATCGACCATTTGTCACTATGACTGTTTCAGCCAAATTGTCCCACGTTGTTCCTAGCGTCCGTCCACTCTAAAATTTGTCAACAGAATGACGAAACGAGCCATGAACGAGCGTGATAAATGCGATGCGATGAATATCATTCTGCACTCTTCCATCCCATAGCGTCATTTTAATCATACTTCCCTATACGTCCTATCTCCCTAACTTCGCGTCCTGTGCTTTGGTCGTTTCGTAGAACGTACTTCGATTATAATGACACGAACCGCATTCGTGTATTCGGAGCCTTCCGAAATCATGTTTGATCACTCTTGCGTGTATTTGTCAGTTTGCTATTTCATGAATGTCGACTTCTAGTGCTGCCAAATGCATTTTGCTGACATCAAACTAATTAGCGGTAAATTTATGTTTAATTCATTACTACCTTATCATATATACTACATGTTTGAATATTCCATTCATGGCATACATCTTTAATTCGCTCAGCGAGGTACGCAGCAGTATGGGATTCGTCGAGAGGTAGTACGGCAAGGGCAACAGATCTCATTGATGTTCCTTCCAAGAAATGAACAGTCATCCCCAAGTAGCTTTTGACATTGCGTGTGTCAATCCAAACATCGGCCGTCATTGCGCATCGGTCGATGGCTCCAAGTGTTCGCTTAACAACCTCACTTAGAACATCATATTTGTTGTCCATCATCTTTGTGAATGTTCTTCTACTGGGTAACTTATATAGAGGTACAGCCGTTTTGCAGAATTTCATGAAACCTTTATTCTCGACAATGCTAAGCGGCTGATTGTCTGAGGCCACCATGTACATTAGCGCTTCGTTCAGTTGGGTTGATGAAGAACCGTTACCTAAAATAATATTATTGATATAACACTATCTGAAGTTTTAAAAGCCAAACTCGAAAAGACTTGTATGATTGTAAATGGGATTTTCAGAGCAAGTAGTACTTTCCAATTCAGTCACTTAAGCCACTTTTTCGTCATAAACTGAGTAAAATATAAAATAATGTAATTAGATAGATAAATAAAAATTAAATTAGATCGATCACTTATAGTTAATTTTTACAACAAATGATAATATGTAGTGATGGCACATACAGCAAACAGCATTCCAAGAAAAAAATACTACCGAAAAAAAATACTACGATTTTACTCAATTCTTGTGCTTGTATATAAAGAGGCTGGATTAGGTAAAGAGGCAACATCTTTAACAGGTCATCCGATTGGAATGACTCAACCTACGACTTTGACAGCGTTAGCGTTAGCGTTAGCGTTGTTATGATATACTTCGTAGATTGGATACTAGCGACACTCACGTCTCTTCTGAAATTCTCAGTTAGACTACTTTCAGGAATAATGCTGAGGAGTAAACATTGGTTCCAATCTAAACAAGAGTAACAGAAGCATGACTGTCGCTATTCCCGGCCACGCCCATCTTTACCATAACTAGGGATAGGGAAGAAAATGTTGATGTAGTACTTACTTAACGAGAGGCCACCAACTTAGCGACACCCTCATAAGTGCTACGGAGTTGGAGGGTTGGGTAGGGTATTCGGTTAGGATTCACCTCAAGTTGGCGATGCAACCAAAAGTATGTATTGTTTATTTGTTGTTTATTTAATCTCTCGATAGCCGGCTATCGAAAGAACACATTAATTTTGTTTAGTGATAATGAATTTTAAGAGTCATGATGGAGAGCTGGGATTAAACCCATGATTTTCTGCTCAGTAAACAAAAATGATCCCTCCAGGGTCATCGAACATCTCAGAACCATAACGCTTCGCGACAATACAGGACTACGTTTTCGCTTGATATGCAAATAGTTTCCGAGGTTAATGTTCAATATCAAATATACAAATGATGGTGGCGATTTATTGTGCTGTGGAAGAGCTTGGGGTTAAATCCATGATTTTCTGCTCAGTAAGCAAAATCGATCCCTCGAGGGTCATCGAGCATCTTATAATCCACAGCGCTTTGAATAACTATTATTTACGATAATTACATGAAATAAATAAAATATAAACTACAAACAAAACGTGACTGCTAAAATCTCAAAAAGATATTCTCACAAATATATTTCACGCCACCAGGAATCTCAAAACCATTAGACGTTATAATGATACTCTGCACATATTAGACACAAGAAGAGGCCAAAAAGCAAGCGTCCGGCACACAAAACCCGTCAAATCCACTTGCAGTCACAATCAACGATTCTACGAATCGCGAGCGCTCACGAATCATAAAACCGCTGACTGCGACACTCTGAAAGCGAAATTGACAGGCTCTATGCGTCAAACACCCGCCCTCCAATCTCCACCCGCATCCAACAGCACAAATCTCCATTACAACATCTAACGAATTCAAAACTCCGAAAATCACTCATCTATAGCAAGTGAGTGGAAGCAACCCTGCATGCAACCATTCTTAATGATACACTTGTTCTGCCTATCTTTCTATTAGGCCTGTGGACATACGTTAGCTTCGAAACTTCTAACCAAACTGGGTAAATTTTCAGATCACAAAAAAAAACTTGAAAAAAAACTTTCAAAGGTAATTACAAGTAAGATAAATATTGATTATTTTACGCGAAAACGAGCAAGTAATATTAAATCTCTTGTATCATATGCTAATGCAAATTGACTGTAACAAAAATAATATGCTTAAATAAAATAAAATATTAATAAAATTATATGCAAAAAAAAATTGACAAGAAGATCATTACTTTATTGGTGAGAAGTTTTTAATAAGCCCTCCCAGTTCCTCTGTATACAGAACAAATCTGATATTATAATCAGAATTGCTCAGTCTGCATAATGCAGCCGATTGCATCAAGGAAGTTCTATTAACAACCAAGAATTAATCGTTTGAGGTATACTGAAGCATTAAGAAGGTGATATGTGTCACTATAGGAAATCATCATCGTTGCAAATATAAAGAAATTAAACATAACCCTTTGCTTCAGTACCGTCAACCTCCATGTCCATGGGGAGGGACTCAACCTACGACTTTGACAGATAATCAATAACTATTTATTATTGTTCCAATTTTGACATGTCGCTTTGCTACCCTACACAGGCTCTCTACTTGTTAACGATTCTCTGACGGTTTCTGTTGTTTATAGATGTTTCGGGCACTAATATGTCTATAAATGATTTATAGCCCTATATATTTTATTGTGCCCATATGGTTCACCTTCCTAAATTAGGGTGGTCCGTAAAATCGATATTTTTGGCAATATTTATACCGAACTTTGAAAACCTATTACTTTTTACTGTACCGATTTTAATCTTTTATGTATCTAGGAAAAATACTGAAATGCAGATTAAATTCAATATAGTAATCAAGACCAATTAGTCCCTCTTTTTATATTTTTTTAGAATGCATATACATTTCTTCTAAACCTAGTTCTAAACATATAACAAATTTAGAGGGGTGTTTTCTGTTGTTTTCGAAATAAATTTATTTTAAATTTTTATGTCCTATCATAGGACTTCTATGTTTTTGCCTACCATGGAGATGCATGGTAGATTTGAGACAAAAATTGACAAAGGAATTGATATTTTCATCGAAATATATATTGAAAACAAAAAAAATATTTCTTAAAAATTTTGGCATTTAAAAAAGGTACGCTTTTTGGTGTTGAGACTTTCATGTTCATGAATACAAAAATTTTTGTTTTAATATACATAACCTTTTGATCTGTAGTTTAGTATTTTCTATGAACAGCCCATGCAAATACAGTCAACTCTCCACATCTCGATATTTTATAAGTCGATATCGACTTATAGAACCATAGTAAAAATGTGTTTCATGGCTACGGCGATTCTGATTTCCTATGGGATTTTACCTCCATGAGTTGATATTTTTATAAGTCGATGGTCCCTTCAATATCGAGATGTTGAGAGTTCACTGTACCTTTATTTTATAGTTCTGTGTATACGCAAAAATTTTCAACATTACAGACTACCAGAAAGGTGCACCCATAGATAAAATAAAAAATACGGGTCTAAAATGTTTCGATAAAGTTTGAGTGGAATCGGAGCTTTTTAGATAGTACTGTTTTCGTGCAATCCTCAGAATTGGCTTACCAATTTTCAACACATGCAGTTTTTTAAAACTTATTCAGAATACTTTGGAAACTACTCATAAAATGTTTTGCTCTTGATTTTTTTTATTTGCGATCTACTCCGAATTCCATTTCAAGTATCGTCTAAATGTTATATCGTTGGAAATTTGGTTACAATTCCTGATACATATCTTGATAGAGCTGGAACATGGGCGAATGTGCTTTAGTAAACAATGGCTTCTCTCGATGATTTTCCGGAATTCAGGTTTCGCACGCACAAATCAATACACTCATCGGCTAGGAGAGTTCCTACCCTATCCGATGAGTGTATTGATTTGTATGAGCGAACTCTGAATTCCGAGAAATTAACGAGAGAAGTTATTGTTTACAAAAGTACATTCGCCCTTGTTTCAGCTCTATAAAGATGTATCAAAATTACAATAGAATATCACAACCAATCGATACAATCTATTGTATGTAAGACAATATATTGTAAACGTGCTGTTCTGATCAGAGGGTCTCATTGTTATCATAAAAGATTTACAATACGTTCTATGCGATCAAATTTTTTGGCAAAAAAAACTTAGTTGGAGATGCTTAACGCCAAATATCAGACTTAAAGTGGACATTTTATACGATAGATGAGGAGATGAAAGTATTGAGTTGATAGTCCGTTGGAGTACGGCACTATGAAAACAAAGTTGTCCTTGCTCACTTTCTGCTATTCCTTAGAATTCCCTTAAGTAATTCATAATCATCTTTTTTTAGAATGCTCATAACAATTGCTTCAAAATTCTACTCAACTCAGCTTTGAAAATCATCTTTTAATGACAACAGTTATCCTCAAATCACCTCAGAATTATTTCTAAAAATCAATTTGAACTCTGCCCAGAATACCCTAAAAAGTTCCTCAAATATCTCTATAGCAGTCCCTAATACTACTCCGAAAATTCCTACGAAATTTTCCTCAGAATACTTTCGGAATTTTTATAGAAATGGAACTATGCTTTGAGATCTATTATGTACAATAGATTTGAGTTGCAGTACTTACTAGGTTTTCTTTCATATTCTCATCTTAATTTTTTGGAATCCTTATTATATTTATTATGGAATTCCTTTCAGGATCCTTATTGAATTCTTTCTCAAAATTACTATGAAATGCTATTCAATACTAACGGTATGTAAACGGAGTTTTTCTTCTATAATTGTTGTATTGACCTTAGAATTGCTTGAGAAATTTTGTTAGAACTTTACTGAAATCGTGCAAAAAACAATTTATGTTCTCCTTGACCTTGAATGTTTTCTAACCCAGTATCTACGATTTACACATCTAAAGCATGTTTAGTGTTCCTAAGAATGTTCCTCCGAATCGCTGAATCGACCTCATTCTAACGTAGGCAACATTCCACATGGTGACAGCGGGCTATACACAGCTACAAACGATTCGGGATAGGTTGATGGAAGCTACTATCAAACTTTATTGTTGATAACGCGATGCCAGTGGTCGTAAAATACTTTGAATTTGGACATAACTTACCATTAAATGATGAAACTCGAGCGAATGAATCTTGAATCGTCAAATGGAATTTAGCTCATTTGGCTTCCGGACCAGGGGATCCTCCTACTTTACTTTTTGAAGTTGAAGGTATTGGGGATCGTTTTGCTTCCGGGGATTGTATTTTACTTGTTGAAGGTGATGGTTCCGAATCTATTGACTACAAAGTACAGAAATTCATGTTAATGCTACAAAAAAATAGAGCTGCAACTCCATCAGATAAATCGGTATATTACCTGCTGTTGGGATGACGTATAACCGGTGGTGGCCATATAAACATCCTTGTGGTGTCTTTTAAGATGGCCCCACAAGTTTGCGGTATTTCCTGCCGTTTTTACTACTGTTCCGCAGCTTTTGCACTTGCTAGCAGAGGGGCTTTTGACGAAAAACTTCCATATTTCACTTTTTCCGACCATTTTCGGGCTTAAAACAGCAAATAATGGCAACCAACAACGAATAAATCAAATAGCGGAAACGTTGAACAAAACACAGAACCGCCAAAATTTTCTGTTGTACTGGACTGACAGGTGCACTCAGCAGTCAGCAAGCGTATAAACACGGAAAGACGAAATAACTCAAAATTAAGTCTTTTACACTCATCTTGACAGCTAAGTGCAACCAGACAAATTTGAGTTCTTTGCGAAATATCCAATTTTGAGTGTTGAGTGAAATGTAACTGTGTCATGAAGAGCGAGTATTGGGTGAAAAGTACCTGTTGGGTGGTAGTTGAGCAAATTTGTAAAGATACCGTTCCGAGTTCCGGTTTATTGGTAAATTACAAAATTCCTATCGAAATTTCAGCATATTAGTTTTAAGACTATGTTTATGATAGATTTTAATTTCTTACTTTAGTGTTCATTACCACTCAAACTTGATAACCTGTTCGTTGGTACAGTGCCGTACATCTAATCTTTGTAGTAGATAATTTGGCTAGATGTAAGAATGATCGATTAGGTTTATGATGTGCACATAGTTCAGTTCTTCTCACCTTTTTAGGTCACTAAGTTTTAAATAGATAGGTAAGTTAAATAGACTAAGTTCACCAAATTTATCTAGCAAAACCGTTTAGCTGTAATAATAGTTTTTAGGTTAGAATCCATGATTTACTTTTATCGTTAAGAATTCACTTTTACAACTAGTACCTAATGAATTTCTATATAAGCCGATCGCTCGTAAGTAGATAAGTTCAACTATAGGAAGGTTTAATATTAAGATAGTTTAATAATGTGTAAATAGCAGGATAAATTTTAGCACGCCGTTCGTCACGTCTAGTAATTTTTCACTCAGTCTACCTTTTCTCTTTTACGTCTATTGTTCCCTTGGTGTTTGTTTTGGTAGTTTCTTCACTAGCTTCATATTCGTCCGGGTCGCTGTTGACGTGGGATGTTCAGCACCGTTACCATCGGGGCGCATGGGGTCCGACGGGCTATTCGACGTAGCGTAATCAACAGTACCTAAAATCGAGTATTGATTAGAAATTATCGTTAAAAAATTTGATTATTAATTTTTTCTCTTCAATGTTAAAATTAAAAACCATTACAAATCAGTCATAGTACTTCTATTTATTTTTTATAAACACTCATACAACTTGCATCAGTCAAGGCACCAGTCCACTATTAGAATTTAGAATTGAGTTTTACCTTAGATATTTGCACAGCAAATTTCTATCAGCTTTCGACCAACTCTGAGCTCTCTTAGCATATAAGATGCTGCAAATCTTCAGCATTCCTTCGCTGCTCACGCTAGCAAATGTGTTGGGAATAAGTGACTCGAATACTAGACTTCCCGAATAGAAATTGTAATGTAGAAAACATCAGCAGACATCTTCAATACATTAAATTTTAACGTATATTGCTGTACCCTTAATGTATTCAGACTTCAGTGTGACGTCCAAGTACATAAAAATACATTAGCCTCTAACGTTACATCAGAATCAAACGTCTTGACGATGTAAAATTTGACATCAGAATACATCAAATGACAACAGAACCTAACGTTACATTAGAATCAAACTTCATCACGATGTAATTTGTTGCACGCATTAAACATCAGAATACATCCAATGACATCAGAACTTAACGTTACATTAGAATCAAACTTCATCACGATGTAATTTGTTGCTCGCATAAAACATCAGAATACATCCAATGACAACAGAACCTAACGTTACATTAGAATCAAACTTCATCACGATGTAATTTGTTGCACGCATAAAACATCAAAATGCATCCAATGACAACAGAACCTAACGTTACATTAGAATCAAACTTCATCACGATGTAATTTGTTGCACGCATAAAACATCAAAATACATCCAATGACAACAGAACCTAACGTTACATTAGAATCAAACTTCATCACGATGTAATTTGTTGCACGCATAAAACATCAAAATACATCCAATGACAACAGAACCTAACGTTACATTAGAATCAAACTTCATCACGATGTAATTTGTTGCTCGCATAAAACATCAGAATACATCCAATGACAACAGAACCAAACGTTACATTAGAATCAAACTTCATAACAATGCAACTGAAACTGGTCTTCGATCGCCGATTTCTTGCAAACGACGTGTTCATATCTATATACTGCAGCTCTTCGCATGTCCGTCCCATAGCGAAAATCGGCAAGCCGAGAAAATCGCGTTTTAAGTTTGCTTCGTACGATTGCTTCTTATGTGATGGGACAACCAATGTGACTGTCTTTCCAAACTTTGTCAGAACAAAGTTGATAAGTTCATCCAGTATTATGAAAATATGGGTAGTTTGCTACCATTTGCATTGAAAAACTCAGTTTTGACAAAAACGACTATGGGACCGACATGCGAAGAGCGGCAGTATATATATATATCTATATATCTATATATATAAAAATGAATTTCTGTCTGTCTGTCTGTCTGTCTGACCCTTATAGACTCGGAAACTACTGAACCGATTGGCGTGAAAATTTGTATACAGGGGTTTTTGGGGCCGTGGAAGGTTCTTATGATGGTTCGAGACCCCTCCCCCTTCTGTAAGGGGGGGGGGGGGGGGGGCTCCCATACAAATGAAACAGAAAGTTCTGCATAACTCGAGAACTAATCAAGCAAATGGAACCAAATTAGGCATGTGGGGGCGAGTGTGGGGATATAAGGAGATAATCATAGGGGGTAGCATAAACTCAAGCTAATATTGAATCCCAAGCAAGACCGGGCACACTCAGCTAGTAATTGATAATAATTGATTTGAATTCTCTTCTTTGGATGCAGATTTTGAAAATTTTCATCAAAACTTTATTTAACAGTAAATTTGAGTTTATTCAATCAATCTTTGTACATTGGATTCAACAATTTTGAACAATAATATTCTCCACGGAATAATCTAACACATTTTGTTATTAGTAAATCTTCCCTTATTTCCAGTAGCGTCTTGTTATCTGTATTCTCTAAATAATACATATTAAAATCTAATTCTATGCTCTCCATTAATTCTAATTCAAAATAATATGTGTTGGTCGTATCATTTACTAAAATGTTCACTATGCATCCAAATTGTTCTTTGTGATTAGTGGAATACGATATTAAAGAATCGTCACTTTTTTTTGAGTTGTATGCTTTAGATTTAAATTTAATTCCAGAATGACAAAAATATTTTAACATGAAATATTTGTCTGTAGTATCATCACAATAAACCGTATTTGTTTTCTTTTTTGTGTGTTGTGATGTCTTGAAAATTGTTCTATAGTAATTAGTTGCTTTGTGTGACAGATTTGTATCAAAAGCAAAATGACAACTTTTCATCAACGAGTATTTTCGAACTATTTGTATAATTGGGCTATTTGGTCCTTTGATCAAACCTTTCAAATATCCATAAAAATCTTCGTAGCAAAACATTGAAACTGTCCACAATGGTCCAAAGTTGTCAACCTGATCTATCAAATGAAGAATCAAATGTATATTTATTGTCATGGATTTTACCCCGTAAAGCTTTTCAAAGTCAGTGACGAATTGGACTAGGTCTTTTTTAATACTAATAAGGTCCAACATTGTACTGTGATTTGAGAGAAGCTTACTAACAGAAGCACGAAACAAGTTAAAATGAGTTACATATTTCTCGGGGAGCACACCATTAAGGTATCCTATACTATAATACAAGAGCCAATCTTGTAGCTCATTAGCTTTCAATTTGGTTACATCAAAGACGTTCCGTGGAGCGCGAGAAACTTCATTAAACCCACAAACTTTATCATACCTAGTTTTCAAAACAGCTTTACGGCGAATACTACCAAGATACCAACTTTTTTTGTGGTTTTTTGAATCAGTCCATAACGTTAACAACGTTTTAGTGACACCTAATAAACAGTTATGCATATAATCGATAGGTATCTGTCTTACGACGTCAAAATTGTCAAGTGCAACGAGCGGTGATAATCCTTTGATACCTAAAAAGAGATGATTGATAATATTAGTGGTGGGGCGTGAACCCTACAATAAGCAGTGAAAAAATATATTGGCTTGTTTCTCTATGTATATATATTCCAGATGTGTCATGGAAAATGGCAAATAAATATATTGTTAACCGCAAAGTATCGCATTAGGATGCATTGTACATCACTCTTATTACCATGTTGTAAAGTACACTGGAGTCGCTTTTTACGCGGGTGATACGTCCCGCGTAAAAAAAACCGCGTAAATTCCGGAATCCGCGTAAAAAAAAACCGCGTAAAAAAAGACCGTGTAAGAAAAAACCGCGTAAAAAGCGATATACCGCGTCAATTTTAAAATCCGCGTAAAAAAAACCAAAATCTACGTAAAAAAAAACCGCGTAAATTCCGGAATCCGCGTAAAAAAAACCGCGTAAATTCCGAAATCCGCGTAAAAAAAACCGCGTAAAAAAACCGTGTAAAAAAAAAACCGCGTAAAAAGCGACTCCAGTGTATACTTTGAAAGTTATTTACTTTTTGAAAGGAAAGCAGATAGGGCCTATATAAAAATTAAAAATAGATTTCGTTGTACATATCGTAAAGTGCCATAATTCTGTAGGTGGGGTAAAAGCACCGGCGAACCGACATGCCACAGAAGCATTCTGTTTGTCCATAATTTGATTTGTCAAACGAGCGATTTGAGCTCGGATTTGAACTATCAAACCGGCGATCAGATTTGTCATACGAGGTGAGACGCAAACCAAGGCAATATAAATTCTACTTGGGTTCGTGTCCTTGCTCACGATATGACGCGATCGGATGAGTAGATGTCGGTAGTGTTTAACTGAGTACTGCGAACTTAGCCGATTTTATTTTTCAAGTGAGCAAGAAAACATCTTAAAAATCTTCCGACGTTTCAAATTGTTTTGCTGAAACAGCCCACGAAATCTGAAAAAAAGTTCCAAGTTCCAGAATTATCAAAATTTGTCTATTTTGGATATTTTTTTTTTCAAGTCTCAGGATCATTAGAATTTTTTAAGTCCGCAAACATTTACATTTGAATTCGCAGAATAGGTATTCAAAAAATGTATGTGTTAAAGAAACTTTTTAATCTTACTGCTCTTTGCGCGTCAACGCATTTAAATCTACGGTTTCAAGGCTCATGAGGAATCCAGCGACGAAGACACTAACAAGATTGAACGTAAAGCCGTAGATTTGCTCAGGATTTTGTAAAACCAAGGGGAGGATTAAGTCTACTCAGTCTCCCCTACATGTGTTATTGCAAACAAAAATGAACTTTCAGCTCCGTAAAGCTTCCGCGATTGAAAAAAAAAATAGATAGAATCGCAACATGTTGTCTTAATGCGCGGAATTAGACGCTGAGCAGAATTATGAAACAATACGGTGCTTACAATACCATTATATAAAAAAAAGTATAAAATACATACCTTTCACTGGTGTGCCCGTATTATGAGCTTCCATCATTGCACAAATTTGATCGGAGTGGGTGCGATCTTTAAACATTCTTGAATTTTTATGCGAATATCTGATCTGGTTATTTGAAATTTTTGTTCCAGGATGATAGCAGTAATTACATCCGAACCGTCCATTGAATTGTGTCATGTTGATAATTTTGCTTTTTCCTGGTACATCTGCAATAACTGCTGCAACTCTGAATTTGTAATTAGTTCCATCGATTACCAGCCCTTCGGAATATAAATTTTTCAGTTCCTGAGTAAATGCTTTGAGAAACACGGCCATTGGCGGGCTTCCTTGGGAGAGCCATATTCCAGATAGAATCATGTTTCTACGAGCGAACCGTTTGTCTCTCGGCAGATCATTTATAACTAATACAATAGGCCACATACTTTTCTTCACGTTTGAATTTGCTGTTGAAACTCCATCTACTGAAAAGCTTATACTCAACATATGTGCATCGTCGTCTTTCAAAATCCTTCCGGCATGGATATCCGACAGAAGTTCGGAAGTAGAATTATGTTTAGTTTTAATATCATTTATTGTGTCTTGATGTTTTTGCACTACAGTTCTCAGCTGGCTTTTTAGAGGAAGGGTGACGAAATATACCCTTTGATCATCACCACAGCATGGACATATGCATATTTCTTCCGGATTTAGAAAATAATATTCACAGCTACGACAACAAAAGTGTTTAGTATAGGCGTTAAACTTAAACGCGTTGGAAAAACCATAATATGTATCAGGGAGACATTCAGTTCCAATTATGACATTGAGCATTTTGAGTAAATCAGTTACTGCTTCAATGGAAATATTATGCCTTATAAAAAAGCACAACACCATATGCATTATGTCAAGCTTAGATAAGCTTGTCAGTTTATGTAAAGGTTCATCTATGTTTCGAGGGTCGTCCTGAAAAGAGAAATTAAATGTTATAACATTATTACACTCTATTACACTTAAACCCTTAATTCCTTTATTTAACGTCGGTCTCTGTTCCGCAGTCTAGTGCCAATCACCGACGGACACCGATTGGCGTCGACGACAGCTCTGTAACTCTTTACTCCTATGGAGAAATCCCATATGTAACTGTCAGTCTATGTGTGAAACATGGCGGACTTTTTCTTATTCTCTCACTCCAACGCAAAACCACATAAGGAACTGTCAAAATGTGTGTGAAGAAACGTCACTTCGGGACTGGTGTCAAGGCGAATTCAAGGGGGGGAGGTGGCTGTCAAATACGAACAATCGTTGCCTACCTCGCATAGCTGGTTCCAAACGTAAACAAGCCATAAGAAACCTATAGCGTTTGTTTACGTTTGGAACCAGTTTCATAAAAGAATGATCAGTAGGCTGATTTGACAGCACGTCCCCCCCCCCCCCCCCCCCACAGGGCGAATTGCCATCCATTGACGACAATCGAATGTACAGAGAGGCAGTTTCCACACCGGGACCAACGGCTTTACTGCCCTTCCGAAAGACCGAAGGAAGACGTGACCAGAGATTTTTATGCCTCAGAAAAATCCCACCGACTTCGGCTGAGATTGAACCCAGACTCATTGGGGTTAGAAAGCAGTCACGCTTACCACTACACCACCGGTGCCGGCAACTCTATTACACTTGTGTATCTTATGTTTTTTTGAGAGTTGAAAAAAAGTGAGCTAGATCTAAATAAATAAATGTCAGGAATCAATTCGGCTGATTTTGATAAAAACTCCAAGCAATTATCTATCTAAAATGATCTGGGCTCCATGTTAGAAGCCTGACAACTAAGCAGCAAGGTAGAAATTGACAAAAGATAACATAAATAGGGACTTGACCTAGGCAAACTTTAGGGAAGAAAACATAAACAAATTATTCAGAAATTAGAATTTCAATCAGAATCAACTTGAAAGATTCCTTCGACTTGACCAGGAATCGAACCCGCCGTGCCTTTACTGACTAGGCTGAGGCCCCCGATACAATGACTCAACCTGAATTTCAATCTAACCTTTAACAAAAATCAGAAAATTGATCAAAACATACGGGGACCTTACTCGACGCACTGTATCTCATTCTAACTACTCAAATAAAATATATGTACTATAGAATTTTCAAAACATTCTTGAACAAAGTCATTTAAATCAAGTAATTAGAATTAGAAGTAAGCTTACTTGAAATTTCAGCTGGAAACAATGTGACATTTTTTTGGAGTGTATGTTGTGCTTGCGACACAATAATACTAAATGCAAAAATGATACAGGCTTAGACAGCTATCAATTAACAACTGAGGAAGTGAATCTAGCACACTAAGTTGAGGGCCGGCGTAAAGTCCCAGTAGGGAAGTAATAAAGCCAAAAGAGGAGTATACTTGGCCAACTCGCTTTAAGGTTGTGTTCATAGTACCCATCCCGCACGGTAACCATAATACCAGTCCCGCACGGTAGTCTAGTAGAACCATCAAACATATGTTTCACTTACTTGAATCGTTGTATTCCGGTCAGAATAATTGTATTCAGAATTGTTCAAATCTGTACAATGATCTGGCACCAAACACGTCGCTTCAATATTAACTTCATCATTGCAATGTTGTTGTACACGCTAGAAAATATAATAAAATTGCGGGTCCCTCATAAACATTTACAATAAATTTATTTAATAAGAATAACACACCGAGAGAGTAGAAGGTAATTTCGAAATAAAATCCATAGTTTTCAGAAAATTCCTAAACTAGAAAAAATCTAGGAAACAATACTATTATATTAAATATGACTAGCAGACTAGAATATAACATCGATATGATTTATGCGAGGATTTATAAAGCTCTTAAGTAAGCTTTAGTAAGAGCTTTAAGGATTTATAGTCTGGTGCTGCAGGCTCCAGACCATAAATCTTTAAAGCTCTACTAAAGCTTACTTACTTGCATGAATTCTACAAGAAATTGTAACATCAATGTATTTCAGATAAGAACTCCTTGTATTTTTAGTACGCTATCAGTTCTGGTGGTAAACAACCTAGACATTATCCTTACCTGAATGGTAGCAACACATTCAGAATCTTGATCAGAATGATCTTCGATGTGTTCTGAATTTATTCCGACATATTCCTTTCTAAACATCGAGTTGTTATTGCCTATATGAGCAACTGGATGTATACTCTAAATATTACGGATAGAAAGAACGTTATATAGGTAAGCACAGTAGAAGCAGTTGTTAATTGTAAAATAATTACCCTTCGTTTTGTCTTTCTCAGGAGCGCAATGTAATTTGGATAAGCAATTCGATTTCGCTTCATGTTGAGTTATCCCCAGAGAATACAAACAATAAAATTGAAATCAGTTACCGATTAAAAATCTTTAGCGAACAGCTGTATTTATTTTCCCGTTTAATAAAATATTCCAACATCGGATAGCTGAAACTGGATAACAACATTTCAAAAGAGCGAAACTTCTTTAATAATTAATGGCTCCAGTCACCGATTAATCACGAATAAACTCACTATTCTTTAAAATAAATAAAACTATAAACAGGTAGAATACTGTGTTTGCTTGTGTGACCTTTGGTAAGTATGAACTTGACTGTTAAAGCCTGGGTTAATGGGGTTAATGCTTGAGTTTACAAAAACAATTTCGCCCTATTGGAGCACATGTTTTATACCTTTTATACGCACTCGTTGGTACACCTGCATCGATGTGCACTATCTACAGGTGAGGAAGAAGGAAACTAATCGACTCTTTCATACACGGTATTCTTATGCAACAACAGGCATGACGTCACGTCTATTGCGAGAACGAAGGCACCAACTCGTTTTCTTCCACCTCACCCCACATCGCACGCTCGGTTGGAAGTTGATTGAGGTAAGTTCCAACCGGTATTATCCTCGAAATATATTTTGAACAAGAATGTCCGGCTGCTTTGATGTCGACATCAGATTTAATCAACACGACTCTAAGCAAACATTTTGCAGGTTATCCAAACAACGAGTTTATCCGAGTTGGAGTTAACCGCCATTGACCTTTCTGACGTTTATAACACGCACACTTGCGTAATCCCATTTTCAAGTGCGAATTTTGTTATCCTCACTTTCGCTACAGGCAAAAATGTTGGTTTGTTATTGTTAACCTCACTTTCGCACCTTGAATACTCGTGCGCATAGAAAGGCTAATGAAAGTGGCTTGCAGTGCAGTGATGCCTGCTTTGCAGATTTTTGTGACATTATCCATTGCAAATAAACACAGCAAAAAAAGTTGTTGAATATTACATCGAAACTGCTGCAACCAGGTCAATCCATCGGTTGTGTAATATCACATTGTACGATGTACATCGATTTTGCGAACAAAATTACATCCATTGATGTTATATTGTATCTGCTTTTTGCTATTACATCATTATTTCATACATCAGCTTGAATTACGTTGATTGATATTACATTTTTTTTTTGTGTAATGCGCATCGCGTATACAAAACGAGAGTGAAATCGGTTGTCACGTGTGGGATTTTCAACTACACAGCAAAAAAAAATATGTAATATTGATCAACGTAATTCAAGCTGATGTATGAAATAATGATGTAATAACAAAAAGCAGATACAATATTACATCAATAGATGTAATTTTGTTCGCAAAATCGATGTGCATCGTACAACGTAATATTACACCACCAGTGGAATGACCTCTGTGCAGCTGTTTGGATGTAATATTCAACAACTTTTTTTTACTGTGTAGGTTTTCAATTAAACGACAATATTAATTCCAAGGCAAATGAAGAAAACCATCTGGCCACCCTGCATGAATATGGTTATGTTGTTCTCAGTTTTAAAGCAAAGCTCTATACATTGCTGTTGCTTCATTATATACTAAAATTGTTCAGAGTGTAGATATCAGATGAACGTTTTGTTACAAACAACTGATGTTGACCTGTCAATGACTCGCGTTATTTGCGTTTATCAGCTGAACCGCAAAAAAGAAAACAACAGTTACTTTGCCTCATACTGCTCTTGCCTTGCCGCAGTTAAAAGTTAGCGTCTAGCGTGGCGTAATTGAATTTTGTTTAATCCGTGTATAATCTGTCGTTTTGTGAACATGAAGTACTGTGTGATCCAGTTTAAAGATGGGTCGAAAAAAGTAGTGCCGATGAGTTGGATATACTGTGAAAACGTGAAAATAAATAAAAAATATCCGACATTTTTTAACACGGATATGACGAAAAAGGCTCCGGAGAATCCGGCCATGTTGAAAACATACAAGGAGGGTGATCGTGATAAGTGTAATTGTTTGCACATAGTTTATGTTGTTAACATTGCAGGTATGTTTTGGTAGCAAGTACATCTGGTTATGTAAATAATTTAATTTACATATTTAATTATCATAGATATTGCCTGTTTCTTTAGAAATTCCCGAAATAAAAGCTACACTGATAAAGTTCTACACATTTTTATTGACGAATTTCCATGCGAAATTCCACATGATTTTCATGTGGCCACACATAAACAGAATTCACTCGGAAGTACACATGAAATTTATGAGTCAACTCAATAGTATGTTTGGTCACACATGGTTTTTATGTGTACACATATTAAGTATTAGAAATACTCAGAGAGAGGGATGGGCGGAGAAAACAAGGTACAATTCGTCAGCAGGGTTTTGTATGTATTTTATCTTGCAACCCTTGCTAGAAGCTAGTATTTCACATGAATTTTCTTTTTGATTCGCAGCAGATTTAGGATCTGATCGATTGCGATTTGTCGGAATACCGTGATCACCTGGGTGCAGATCGGGTAATGCACAATGAAGAATGACCCAGATTTTGGTGCACCGCTGGCGTCAACTGAGTCTTTTGATTCACGGTACCATTTATGAGCCGGTTAGTGTTGCATACCCGCATAAACGCGAACCATAAATTGACCTTACCTAAAATGGTTAAAAATTGTTTATAATCCTTGCTAAACTTTAACTGAAATGGTTATGGAACTTTACATGAACGTTTAATGATAAAGTTTCAACCTTATGTATTATGGTTTTTTGGAACTGGACCTTACAAATAATGGGTTGTTAAGAACCATTACCATTCCAAATTCTTGTTTTCTCCATACATTTTACATAGGCATCTTTTAACTTTTTATGTAATTTTATTATGTGTTTTTGGGAAGAGTTCAACCGAAAACCAGCATAAAATTTAAACATGGAATTTATTTGTAGATTCCTGGAAAAGTAAGAGAATTTCATTTGGGCTTTTGAGTTGCCACCCTGAAATTGTAGATAAACAATTAATAATTCCGTTAGTCGACGAAAGTGCCTCGAAAGATCTTTTTCATGTTGTCACCCAGTTGAATCGATGTGAAGGTCCTTTCGTTAAGGTCCCTTTTAGCTGAGTCTCAATCAATTTTATTGCACGAACTCAAATGTGAGCTTAAATGTGTAGTAATCAATATGTAGTTATTTGCTGCTATACAATGAATACAATTACAATACAATTCAAGGTAAGCCTTTTCAGTACATTTTGTGAGAATTTATGTAATTTTGGACCTACAGGTGGATGCTTCAATTCGATACTGATAGGATTTTAAACTTTCCACTATGAACATTGCGCTGTTTAAGATCCAAGCTTATCCACATTTATTTTCTCTAGAACCGTCATTTCATTTTCAATTTCCGCGGCGGACATCACCAAGAATCAGTGATTCACTTCAAATGAAAAAAACTGCAGTATGGTCAATGTTATAAATACATTTTATTATAAAGATTTAAGGGGCTGTTCATTAACTACGTAGACAGTTTTTTGGGATTCTTGACCAATAAATGTTTTTTTTTAAATAATTACCTGCCGGTTCAGTAAGAGTTTGGGCCAGAGGTGGCAACAGTACATTTTTTTTTGCAAAACCATCGTCCAGAGCAAAAAAAAAACCGCCAGCGCACGGGCGGTCGTGTATTTCTACAATACAAACAAACGGCGGAGATAGAGAATAGGAAAAATGTCGTAGCGCATTATTTTTCAAACAGTTTATTGAAATTCCATTTTAGCTGCAAGCTTTCGTGTCACAGTAAATTATTAACTCCCTTATTTACGCATAATTTTAACATCTAAGCTTATGAGTGGTTAGTATTCGTTCTTAATTTATAATTCCATGCAGTAAACATCAAATAAATGCTGTAATTATCCAGAAATCAGCAAAATTCTACATGACATAAATTTTTGACGCACGCGCCACTGGTCTTGTCTGCTTCATTAGGTTTTGCACCGTCGGGGTTAACCTCAATATGATGACAGTTTAGTGGTACTGTTTACGTGGACTTAGCCGATTTTTTCTTGAGTGGATTTTCTCGATAATTTTTCAGACTGCAGTGAGATGTAAACCACATTTCTGCAATGTTCACGAGCAACATACTTGCAATGCGCTGTTCCTCGACAATTTTCAAGTTAAAATTCGGAAATATTAGATTTTTTTTTTCTTCGAAAAAAAAAACTAAGTGCTTGTAAACAGTACCACTGAACTGTCAAAAAGGTTCAGCCGATTAACACTGAGTTCATTCGTGACGTCACGCTGCAGTACCTAATTTTTTCTCGAGTGAGTGAACTCAAATCCATCGTTGCACTCGTCCATACCGGATCGATAACCCTAATGTTAGAACTATTCCACTAATGGTTTGGATGATACCCTGAACACGTCGTTAAGCAAAATAACCATGCAAATTTTATTAGGGTGGCATGGACAAGTTGCTTGCTAATTAGGTTTTGCACCGTCGGGGTTAACCTCAATCTGATGACAGTTCAGTGGTACTGTTTACGTGGACTTAGTCGATCTTTTCTTGGGTGGATTGTCTCGACAATTTTTCAGACTGCTGTGAGATGTAAACCACACTTCCGCAATGTCCACGACCAACATCCTTTCAACGCGCTGTTCCTTGACAATTTTCAAGTTGAAATTCGGAAATTTTAGAATATTGTTTTTCGAAAAAAACGACTAAGTGCTTGTAAACAGTACCACTGAACTGTCAGCCGATTAACACTGAGTTCATTTGTGACGTCACACTGTAGAACCTAATTAGGTACTGCAGCGTGACGTCACGAATGAACTCAGTGTTAATCGGCTGAACCTTTTTGACAGTTCAGTGGTACTGTTTACAAGCACTTAGTCGTTTTTTCGAAAAAAAAATATTTTAAAATTTCCGAATTTTAACATGAAAATTGTCGAGGAACAGCGCGTTGAAAGGATGTTGCTCGTGGACATTGCAGAAGTGTGATTTACATCTCACTCTAGTCTGAAAAATTATCGAGAAAATCCATCCAAGAAAAATTTGACTAAGTCCACGTAAACAGTACCACTGAACTGTCATTAGATTGAGGTTAACCCCGACGGTGCAAAACCTAATTAGGTTCTGCAGCGTGACGTCAAGAATGAACTCAGTTTTAATAGGCTGAACCTTTTTGACAGTTCAGTGGTACTGTTTACAAGCACTTAGTCGTTTTTTCTTAAAAAAATTTCTAAAATTTCCGAATTTTAACTTGAAAATTGTCGAGGAACAGCGCGTTGCAAGGATGTTGCCCGTGACCATTGCAGATATTTGGTTTACGTCTCACTGCAGTCTGAAAAATTATCGAGAAAATCCATCCAAGAAAAAATCGACTAAGTCCACTTAAACAGTACCACTAAACTGTCATCAGATTGAGGTTAACCCCGACGGTGCAAAACCTAATACACAATTTACAATTTTCAGAAAACTTGGCTCAAGCTACAGATGCGATACAACAAAAACGGATTGCAGTTAAACCACGAAAAATCCAAACTGATTCTGACGATGTTATCAGTCAATTGCCAACTAAGAGACCAAAAAGAGATAATAACTCACTACTTCATAAAACGGCGAAACATCTAAATGAAGACTATCTGACTGCATTTGTATCTATCAACCCATCTTCAACAAGCACCAATTTGTCAGAGAACTTGAAGGATCCGCTTCACTTGAGCCTAACACCATCAATGCAATCAAAAAAAACGTGCTCAATCCCTTCAAAATCGTTTGAAGACCGGGCAGTTGGCAAGAAAGCTCAGCAGTTGTCCAGTTCAATTCACTTTTCACCTTCGGATTCATTCTCGCTTCAATCAAACAGATCTAGGGCGATTTCCCCAATGCCACACGAAGAACTTGTCCAGTTGTCCAGTTCAAATAAAAACTGGGTGCACGCATCGACGAGACAAAGCCACATTTCACCGCAGGTAGTATTTATTTTATAATTGTTCAAATTTTCATATGATCTTAATGTTTATCACTATATACTAGATTGGCAGAACATCATCGCTTAAACCGATTACAGCTTGCCTTCAGTCGTCAACACCGTCACCTTCGGATTCGGTATTAAGTTCTGTGACTTCATCTTCAGATTCATCATTAAACACTGTACCGTGTACTCCAGAACACCGAGTGAACGTATCACGGCAACTTAACTATGGTCCACGGAAGGTAATGTTTATTTTGAAATTGTTTGAATCTTCTTAATTTATATTGTGTATACTACTCGTATAGCCCAGTCAGTAAATGCATGGTATTATTAAACCGGAGGCGGTGGGAACGATTTCCAGTTCTGCCTAGGAAATTTTCTCGACTTGTTCACTATCATTGTACTACCACACAATAATATAGAAAGCTCTCAATTAATAACTGTGGGACATACGACTTTACTGAATAGGCTATAAGACCCCAACTTGGTTGAACCCCTGCGAAAAATTATACAAAGTTTTATGGAATTAGAAGTAAAGTTAATTAGGCATTAAATGATATTGTTTTCAGCAGGGTATATATTTTTTTTTTATCATCTATAATTTACCGTTTTATTACCGTAATTACAAATCAATATAATAATAAACATGTCTAGCACACAATGCATACATAAGTGCGGCGCATAATGGGTACAAGTTGCGTTTGCGTTTTTTTGTTGTTATATCTTTATTAAGGAGACTTTCAGACCTGAGCTGGTTCGTCTCCGGATACCCCAGAAGGGGGCATCCCTAAGGGAGAGAAGGTATAGCGTTTGCGTTTGCGTGTATTTTACAGTTCAAGAGCAAATTTTCATTACGTCGAATGTAACAAAGGTAAACAAAGTCGAGCTATCAGTGTCAATCGATGCTCCTGCTATTACACTATATACTGTCCGAATATAGGATCACATCCCATTTTTAAATTTATTTAACAGTCAAATTGCTTTTTGACGTAATCACATTCCGATCAAAATAGTTTTCAATGTTACTTAAGTCACCCGATTTCTGTGGAGATGCCGTTTGCCAAGGTTCAATTTACTTTGATGCATTTTCGAAAAATTCAAAAGCAGTTTTTTTCGACGCATTCTTTCAGATTGCTAAAAGCTCGCGTCATTCTGTGTAGAATAGCAAAAGGAATCGAATAGTGCGAGCATTTTGCAATCTGGACTAATGCGTCGAAAAAAACTGCTCTTGAATTTTTCGAAAAAGCATCAAAGTAAATTGAACCTTGAGTAACAGCACTGAGAAACCCGTGAAAAGTGTACTTTCGTCGTTTCGCTTTCTCATTATTAAAGTGAATAAATCGAACTGTTTGTTGCTAAGATGATTTCGGTGGTCCTAAAATGATAAATGGGCTGCAAGTAAGGAGACGTAATTGATAATTCTCTCGAATATCCTGGTAAATAAACATTGACTTAAGTAACAATAGGGGCCACCAAACGACGTATAATAACTTTTGACTCAAAAACCAGTATTTCTTAGCATGAAAGCTAGCGATTTGCATTTGTATGATTAAAACCCGGCTAAATATGTTTAACATTGCTATCACTATGAGATTATATGTGTTTACTTGGAAATAGGAATAACTTTTCGGTCATCAAAACAAAACTTTATTTTCCTCGGATCGGTACGAATGTTACTTACGACATAATGAAAATTTGCTCTTGAGTTAACACATGGGTTATCTCCCGCATAAACGCGAACCATCACATGACCTTACCGATAATGGTTATAAATTGTTTATAATCCCTGCTAAACTTCAACTGAAATGGTTATGGAACTTTACATGAACGTTTGTGTGATAAAGTTTTAACCTTATGTATTATGGTTTTTTGGAAGCGGACCTTACAAATAATGGGTTGTTAAGAACACGCAGAAAAATGGATTTTTGTTTCAGGGCCTAATGTATTTTGTTATTGATTCAAACATATTGTATAACTATTTCAACAAAACATGTTTTTGAATCAACAAAATGGTTTTTAGAATCAACAAACAGATTATTGACTCTACAACCGGTTTGTTGATTCAAAAATATTTTTCTTTGAATTAACCGAATAATATATTTGAAACAATATCAAAAATATATTAGGCCCTGAGTCAAAAATATATCCATTTGAACTTAAAAACCATTTCTCTGCGTGAACTATTACCATTCCAAATTCTTGTTTTCTCCTTACATTTTCGGAAAGAGAACTATATTAGAACGTTTTTACTTATGGTTTGAGAACATTAATGGTTATGGTTATGGTAGTCAGTAAGGTCCATTAATGGTTTTGTATTATCGCTCAACTTTACGTGAAATATATCGTGAATTGGTAATCAGTAATTTACAGGTAACCAATTCGCGATATATTCCACATAAAGTTTATCGATGTTACAAAACCATTCATGGACCTTACTGGTTACCATAACCATTACCATTAATGTTCTCAAATCATAAGTTAAAAGGTTTTAGTATAGTTTTCTTTCCGAAAATGTATGGAGAAAAGAAGAATTTTGAATGGTAATGGTTCTTAACAACCCATTATTTGTAAGGTCCACTTCCAAAAAACTATAATACTTAAGGTTAAAACTTTATCATTAAACGTTCATGTAAAGTTCCATAACCATTTCAGTTGAAGTTTAGCAGGGATTATAAACAATTTTAACCATTTTAGGTAAGGTCAATTTATGGTTCGCGCTTATGCGGGTTGTCAAACTAATAACGAATTCGTTTATTATTCAGTTCCAACCTGGATCGGGTACCAAGATTGGGTCTGCTTGTTTTCTGACAAACGTCAGTTTGCTCGTTTGTTTTTAAAACCTAGCTCAGGTTGAGGTTCACACTGACAAAAGGTTCGGTTTCGCACTGGGTTGGAACTGGTGTTAACCCCGATAATAAACGAATTCGCTATAAATATCGTCAACGGAACGCAAAGGTATTCATTGTGCGCCGCACTTTAATTTACACTGTGTGCTAGACATGTTTATTATGATTTTGATTTGTAATTATCAATTCGGATCATTTCTAGCTTCCACGTGTTTCCGGGATTGTCGGTGAAGTCAACAATGGCTGGCCACAAGAACTTCAAAACGAACAGTCTGCTACAGGCCGCCAAAGCCGGACGCCATCATCGCGGTCCATCACCTTGGCTGAAGAATCTCCGCAGGTAAAATTATCGTCGAGTCACTAAAACTCAGGATTAAAGCAACTTTTCACGGATGATAATGATAATACCATAATACTGCTTTAATTCGGTTGTTTTTTAAACAACCGATATGATTTTTGAATGTGGTTAATCTAGGGTGGGCACTAATTACAAAGGTGGTATCATATTTCCCGGAGTGACATTTCGCAGAATGCATTTTCACTGTACACTGTTTCACTGAATACAAAGAAGGGAAATACTCAATTCTTTATTAAAATATTCTTAAAATGAAATATTTCCATCTTTACCAAAGTATTGAATATTTCCTTCTATATTAAAATGTTCAAAGAATGAAGCATTCTTTTCCTTATTTTTTTTTTTATTATTTAAAGGAGGAAATATTACCTTCCATATTCAAATATCTTCTTCCTTTCAAAGTATTGAAAGAAAACAAAATTCCATTCTATTAAAATATTCAACGAAGGAAATAATATTTTCTTCGCAATAAAAAAATAAAAGAAGAAAATACCCTCCCGTAGGCCATTCTTAAGGCCGGCGCACAATGCATAAGTTTTCGGGTTTTTTTGACAGATAATGCATGAGCTAACTGTTAAAAAAAACCTGAAAACGTATCTATTGTGCGCCGGCCTTTAAGCACCTTGTCGAAGGTGGAAAGGCTTAAGGTCCAAGCGCAATGACAGCGGAAGCGGAACGGCAGCGGGAAAGTCCGATCTGAGTAAGCCTACTTGTCGGATTGAAAACTAGTTAGAAACAAATCGACATCGGTTGGGTTTCTGGATGTCATTTGTGACAACTGTCAAACTTTCCGTTTCCGTTCCGCTTCCGTCCACATTACGTTTGGGCCATTAATCTCATGCTGTAAGATTGCATGGGAAACCAAGACAGTGGCCTAAAGTGATGGTATCACACATTCTTTTCATTCATTTATTAGCCACGTTGTATTACCTACGTTTATATAAGGCAGGTGTGATGCCAGCGGGTTTTGCCGCAATTCACGCTTAAATTCAACGTTAAAAACGCAACGTCAAGGTTAAAAATGTAAAAAAAAATTAGGTTAAACATCTAAAAAGTGCATTTTTCAATTGCGTGGCGTACTTTCATTGTTTTTCATTAAATAATTAGCAATTAATGCATAACCGAAAATACCTATATTGCAGTTGGTATCATAAATAATTTATGCATTGCTTCATTTTCGAAAAGGGTGAATACTTCTGTTATGGCTCTGCGTCCTGTTATGTGTTCGGTTGTGGTATTTGGGAATACCATTTACCATGACAGGGTCCGTTGGGATGGAGTCAGGTGGCCGTGATATAACTATTGACCCTATATAAAATATACTTTAAATAGGAGACTAATCTCGGAATGAAGCATTTTATCACAGAAAAGTGTTACTTAAGACGGACGAAGACAAGATAAATTTTGCGGATCAATGTAGAAAGGAAGCATAATAAAGAGACAGAGAGAAATCGAGAGAGAAATACATATTACTTTTAGGCTGATCTCGTAGGAAGAATAGGTTGCGGGTGGTCCGCATAGGTTGGCAATTATGCCTTAACTATAAAGAATAAATCTCCCCATTTAGTTTATTTGTAGTTATAAGCAATAGTGGAAGTTGTTATTTCAACCAATACAAATATTAATCAGATCTTCGATGTTTGCTAACAAGTGAAAAATAGGGAAGAAATAAAATTTAATAAGTAATGATTGCATGAGGCTGATCAGGAACTTTTTGATTTTGTGTTCAGATTGTTATGCAATTATCAGTATCTGGTAGGGGGATATTGTAGCTTCTCACAGGTATTAGCTTGAGTTGGGTTTGATTAGATCAGAATATACCCTGCATTATTATTTGTGCCGATAAGCATAAATTGCATAGGAGGGAACTTTGTTTAATTTAGAATAAATACTGTTTGAAATTATCGAGAACAAAGTTTAAAAACCTCAAAAGTTTAAATCAAATTTGGAAGTTATAAGATAGTATGCATAACTTTACATAGCTGAACTAAAAAAAATAATAATAGGTTTTATTGCAGTAGGTTTTCGGTGGGGCGGGTATATTATTTAATGACCATTATCGAGCTTTTGTGCCTACTAACTAAAATGTTGTAAATATTAATTTCTTTTAATAGAATCAAGAATCTTATTATTCTCTTCAGTAATCGTGGGACTGGGAGCGTATCTTTGTTGTTCATTGCATACCAAGTGGATACCCTAATAAAAATTGTATGGTTAATTTGCTTAACGACGTGTTCTGGGTATCATCCAAACCATTTGTGGAATAGTTCAATGATTTGGGTTGTCGTTCGTTTATGGTTATTTTTTATTAGGGAACCTAATCATATTTTGCCGTGGCTTTGAGATGCTCGATGGCCCTGGAGGAATTGTTTTTGCTTACCGAGCAGAAAATCATGGGTTTGAACCCAAGCTCTCCCACAACAGAATAAACCGCCATCGCCGGGTTTCGAGAGCCTAAAGCGCCGTAATAACCAATCTTATATTGCCCCACCAAACGCTGCAAAATGAAAATGAAAATGAAATAAAAAAATACAAGAAGAAAATATTCCATTCTTTATCAAAGAAATCCAAGAATGAAATACAAAACAACTGACTAAAATCGGTATGTGTAACTTTGTTCCTGTCGCGTTCTTCGAGGGATTACTGTATTAATGCCCGATTATATTTTCTATTTTCTTAATTCAAATTTTTACTCATTTCTAGCTTCCAAGCGTTTCCGGGATTGTCGGTAAAGTCAACAATGACCGGTCACAACTTCAAAACGAACACACTGATACAGGCCGCCATAACCGGAAACCATCATCGCGGTACATCACCGTGGCAGAAGAATCACTACAGGTAAAATTATCGTCGAGTAGGGTAACGTAACCTATTCTCGGCCTATGGTCCTATTTTGGGCCTAACGCTAAAACTCAGGGCAACTTTTCACTGATAATAATGATATACAATTTATTCTGTTCCATTTAAGCTGACAAATCAGGCAGAAGTTACTTCAATCTAGAGTTTAAGCATTAGGCTACACAATAGGAGCTTAAGCTGATAATAGGTTCCATTACCCTAGTTTATACAGATTGAACCCCTGAAGATATAAAGCTATAGCCATAACCGTCATTTACCCTATAAGCCGAGCCGTATATCAAGATTCTCACAATTTGTTCGTTTAATTAATATTGCATATTGTATTCCTCCGAAGAACGTGGTAGGAACAAAGTTAAACCCACTGCCTTAATTCGGCTGTTTTCTCATAACAATAGATATTATTTTTGATGTCTAGGGTGCATACTAATCACTTAGCACTAATTACAAAACAACCGAATTAAAGCGGTGGGTGTAACTTTGTCCCTACCGCGTTCTGTGGAGGAATACAGTAAATTAATGTTCGATTGCATTTTACATTTTCCTAATATACATTTTTACTTAACTTTTATCGTTTCTAGCTTCCGAGCGTTTCCGGGATTGTCGATAAAGTCAACAATGGCCGTCCACAAGAACTTCAAAACGAACACATCGCTACAGGATGTCAAAGCCGGACACCATCACCGCTGGCCTTCACCGTGGGTGTAGAATCTCCACAGGTAAAAGTATCATCCAGTAGTTTATACAAATTCTTAACACAGAATTACGACCAACTCAATGTTTAAGGTTCAATTTACTTTGATGCATTTTTTTAAAACTCAAAAGCAGTTTTTTTCGACGCATTATTTTAGATTGCAAAAAGCTCGCGTCATTTTGTGTAAAATATCAAAAGGAATCGAATAGTGCGAGCTTTTTGCAATCTGAAATAATGCATCGGAAAAAAACTGCTTTTGAAATTTTCCAAAAAGCATCAAAGTAAATTGAACCTTAATGCATTGTAAACATGCTTGATTCCCATATTCGTGATCCGTTCATGGTGTACATTTCCTCCTACCTGCGGACCGTGAACTATTGCCGTTCATGAATATGAAATTTGTTTTTATGCGTGAACTGACGGCTTCGGTAATATCTGAACCTATATCGTCAGTCTGGGTGGGAGTTGGTCTGTTCGGAGATAAACAAATATTTGAGCGCTTAATTTTGGCCAATCGAGCCACTGGTTATAAAATCGGAAAAACAACTTATTATAATTAAATAATTGCTGCACGCCTGAACAAATGACTTATATAGGAAAAAGCGAGAGAAAAACTTTCATAAATCGATTTTACACCTGTGCAGAATAGTGTATGTTGGGGTTTTAGGCGATTTTCGGTTAAAACCACAAATGTTGAAGAACTCAAAACATTGTATCGTGATGATTAAAATAAACCTCATTTGGTTTTTAATAGTAAAGCATCAAAGGAATCCAATAAATTGACCTGTTTTCTCCCAATTTTCAAATCCTAAAAATAGAAATTCATGTTTCCAAAGAGATTATATTATTAAATAAAGTTATTCTTGGATAAATTCTAAGAAACTCATAGGAATGGTTTAGTTTCATCATAACGATTAAAGAAATAGAAAGTGTTTTATTTTTAAATAAAGGATTTTGCAACAAAATCCACCTAAATCTCAACTTGCACTATTCTGCCCAAGATGAAACACAATCCAATTGATTTTTTAGGCTTTTTCCTATAAGAATTACTTTATTTAAGTCATTGATTTCAGCACGCAGCGAAGTTATTGTTTTTGTGATATTATCTCCATGAGCTTTGATACATGATGTACCGCATGCAAAGGAAAATAGCCTACATGGACTTTTTTCACCCCATGTCGACAATAGTCCCATATGCCGTGTATCGAATATATTCTTCGAATTATACTTATTTGTAAATTGATCAATTTACAAATAAGTATAATTCAAATATATTTTTTATTTTCGTTGTAGATTCGTTTTCGTGCTTCGAACACCCATGAAGAATTCGTACCAGAAACAGGATCGCTAGAAAGAGGTAATTTCTGAAAATGTTTTTTTACTGCTCAATAGGGAAAAGTGGGGTAGTTTCGCCAACTTAAGAAAATCATCATCAATCACACAAAATTCGAATGATGTTAAACATAATGGATAGTTTCAAGCCCTATTTACATCATGAATACAAATTGGGCTAAAACTGTTTGCATTTATGTATAAAACTAGGTGCAAATAATTTTCTTCCATAAAAGCACTGTTGGCCAGTGGGCAGATTGTAGACACACACACACATGAATACAAATTGAATATAAAATGTAAACTTTTGAATATTAAGAAAGAAGATTAAAAAATGTTCGGTTTGTAACCGAAATTAAACCGTTGGGGTAAAGTGAGCACTCTGTCGGGATGGTATGAACGATGGAATATCAACGATAAGTTATTTTCTGATTCAGAAATCTTATAACATTTTTGACATTTTGAGCTAGTCTAACATTTTTTGAATATTTGCACTAGAGAAAAGTAATTTTTGGTATGAAGTTTTGGTTGCTCTTGAAAATTAATAACACCGTGTTTGTGTAAAGGTCATTTATTCAACTTTCTAGGCCATTTAGTCATCTTTGAGGCTGTTTTTTTTAGATTTTTTGACGATTTTAAAGCTCTCTATGCGTTGAATAGCTGTTTTGGAGATTTGAGGTATTTTTTTGCATTTTTAAAGCTTTACTGGTGTTTGTAGCAATTATGTTTTTTTTTTGTGTTCCATTTTGACGTATGTTTCTTATGGATTTTTATCTACTATAGGGCAAATGGATGTAATGTCGTCCTAAATACCCCTAATTTGGGCCCTTACATAAATTCAATAATCGACTAAATTTTCAATAGCGACCAAAAATATCCATCAGTACCGTCCCAATGACGGTTTTATCTAAATAAAATTTATAAATAGCAGATTTTTAGCGATGGGCCCAATCTTAGATCCATATGCCAACATTAGAGCCATTTCCCCTAAATTATATACAGGGAATCCGAACTAATGGTTTGTTTGTTTATTCGCCAACAGATAATTGCAAGAACTGCCAAAAAGTAAAAAAACGATTGGAGAATGCTGAAACCAGAATCCATGTACTAACCGAACTAAATTTGAATCTGCAGATGGAAAAAGTAAAATTAATGGCTCAGAACAAGGAGAAAGCACCGGTAAGTTGATGCTAGGAATTAAATCGACATTAGATAATAAGTAGGGTCATGTTATTTGTTTAGCAGGCTTTAAAAGAACGCATCACTTCCCAATGTGAATCCATATCTAATTTACCCTTCCCACTAACAAAAACGTCTTTCCCGTGATAACCGTGGAGATGCAGAGGTATACTCGGTCTCTAGTAACAACGGTTGTTCAAATAACAATCCTTTCCCTCCCCGATGACCGTAAGGACGTGGCCGGCGCCGTTATTGACCTCAAAAATAAGAATTCTCCGGATTTTGTACACTGAGAATGGATTGCTAGTCACAAGCCCCGTTCATTCATTCATTTGTGCAAATTTCGCTGAATCTGGTCAATCACGGAGTAGCAACTACTGAAATGTATGGTCATCAATGCTCAAGCTCGCAATTGTTACCAGACGTCTCCAATGATCCGAGGTACACAAAATCATCCACCACCTTGAACTCATCTCCGTTGATTGTCACATTTCTGTCTTTGCGAGCCTTATCGCGCTTGTTTCCTTCAGCTAACAAATACTTTGTCTTCGACATATTCATCTTTAATCCCACCTTATAACTTTATCCAACCTTACAAAGGTATAAGATGAAAAGGTTTATAATAAATTTCACTTATTATGGTGAAGTGCGGACAAAGTGTGGGTAGACTATACTTCAAAATATTGTTCAGTATTAACGAGGGGGACGACTCTATCTACGATGCAGGAAATATTGTGTTTTACTGTGGCTAGCTGCGCGTACGCAGATAGATAGTGTAGATAGAAAGAAGATTTATCACGATTTTGAAGATTTCCTGCAAAAAGATGATGTGCGCTGCAAGTAGAAGATTTTTCGAAGATTTATTCGCTAGTGTTAGATTTTTTGAGCATCTAGAATTGAGTTTATGTGTCGCCCCCTCGAGTATTAAAGGGGTGGGAAATGTCTTTCCCAACCGCTCAAACCAAATTTATTTTAATTTATTTCATTTGCTTAATTTTTGCATGCACAACTTATTTGTAATGTTGTTTATTATATATTTGCAGTTCGTGAATAGTGTAGAAGAGTGGTAAACCCCAGAAATTGTCTTGAGAACACACATCGAAAGCCCCGCAGGATCGGAAGGGGACGGCCGATTCATTTCCGCTTTGGCAGATCACTTGTGGAACAGAGAGCAACTACAGGAGCGATCCGTGAAGGGGAAGATGTGTAATTTGCATCCAAAAAGTGGAACAAAGAAACCGGCAACGCCGTCCAAAGTAGCATTTATACTTGAGAAATTGGTTCAGCGGGTCGATATAGAGGGAGACCTGGAGCCAAAACGCAAGATCCCGTCCCGGGTATCTAGAAAACTTAATGAGAAAATGGCGAATGCACGCCGCAAGACGGTTGGCAAATAAACTCGAATCCTGATGAATGTGGGCGTCTTAGTGGAATACCTGTATTGTATAATGAGAGAGAGAAGGATTAGTATTTTCCATTAAATTCAACTACTTTATTTGTTTATCCTTGATAAATACGCGTATTTCGTCTACAATGTGCAGACTTCTTCAGTGTCTTGTACTAATACTCGACTGAAGAAAAACATCGCATTTACCGAATATATATTAACACAGGTACAACGAGTAAGCAGCGGAGTACCTACTCCTATAGAAAATTAAATTTAAGTTTACCTAGTTTCTAAGTGAAAATGTACCTGTGTTAATATATATTCGGTAAATGCGATGTTTTTCTTCTGTCGAGTATTAGTACAAGACACTGAAGAAATCTGCACATTGTAGACGAAATACGCGTATCTGTCAAGGATAAGCAAATAAAGTAGTGGAATTAACTGGAAAATACTAATCCTTCTCTCTCTTATTATAAATAAACTCGTCTAGCTCAGAGTTGATTATAGAAGAGTTGCGCAGACTGAAACCAAAATCTACCTATCGAACTGTCAAACCGTCTACCAATCGAGCATATAGACAAGCTGACTCTGTTGCGTGGGAAGTATTGTTATCGAAACTAGAGAAAATTTCACAACCCAGGTGAAGTCATCCGAGGTGTAAACAAAAACAAAGGTTGACAAAATAATAAAAATGCCCATTGATCTACATCAGTGTTGCAAGCTTCACTCTGCGTAACTCTTCTATTATCAACTCTGATTTAGCTATCAGATATTCAATAGAAATCTATATATATATAAAAATGAATTTCAGTCTGTCTGTCTGTCTGACCCTTATAGACTCGGAAACTACTGAACCGATCGGCGTGAAAATTTGTATACAGGGGTTTTTGGGGCTGGGAATGGTTCTTATGATGGTTTGAGACCCGCCCTCTGTAAGGGGGGCTCCCATACAAATGAAACTGAAATGTCTGCATAGCTCGAGAACTAATCAAGCAAATGGAACCAAATTTGGCATGTGGAGGTATAAGAAGAAGGTCATAGGGGGTAGCCCCTTAGGTAAGAGTGGGGCTATGCTAGTGTAATAGGGAAAATTCAGGTCATTTAGAAGATCAAATTGAAAAATCAGGTAATAATAAAACGTCTCGTTTATGCGTCGATTTTATAAAGCATTAGATTTAAAAACTTGGTCTTGTAAACACTTCACACAATTGTCCGGTAGATCGCTAAAAAATGCTGCAACAATCGTCAAGCTCGCTGTAATGTCACCAAGTGCCTCGTCACCCACGAATTGGCGCCTATGTCAGTGGTCTAATAACTCTTAGCGCGCTAATGGCATAGTTCCCCTGCCGCATAGAGAGTTGCCGCAATGATATTAGGTTAGCTAAGGTCAGTTAACTGACTGGTGGGAAACGGGAGCTTAAGCAATGACTATCATGTACGCATTTTTATGATGTTATCTAACAACAATGGTGTGTAGTGTTTACACGATCATGTTTCTAATTATAATGTGTTGTATTATCGTTCCAATTGAACATCGAAAAACACCACACGTGACTATCGATTTTAATTTCATAACGTCGTACATAGTGCGATCTGAAAACATCAGTGAACAACAACCACGAGGCACAATTGAAAACATCCTAACAACGTTTCGTTGTAACGTTTTGTACACCTGAAAACATCCTAAAAACTTTTGGTTCTAGTAACGGGAATTATCTACATAAGAAAACATCACAATACATATACATATAGAAACATTCGAACAACGTTTGGTTCTTACGTTTTGTACATCCGAAAACATCCCTAAAACATTTGGTTCTAACATCTACATTAGAAAACATCACATCACATTATCTACATTAGAAAACATCAGAATACATTTACATATAAAAACATCCGAACAACGTTTAGTTCTAACGTTTTTTACATCCGAAAACAACCAAAAAACGTTTGATTCTAACATCAGGAAACCTCTACATTAGAAAACATCAGAAAACGTTTACATATAAAAACATCCGAAAAACGTTTAGTTCTAACGTTTTTTACATCTGAAAACATCCAAAAACGTTTGTTTCTAACATCAGGAAACATCTACATTAGAAAACATCAGAAAACGTTTACATTTAAAAACATCCGAACAACGTTTAGTTCTAACGTTTTTTACATCTGAAAACATCCTTAAAACGTTTGGTTCTAATGTCAATAGATTGAAATTTTTGACGTCAGACCGACATTAGAATGGCAAAATTTTGTTCCAAAATTTCTGATGTATACACCATGTTACGTTGCTTAAATACAACTAAATCATAATGTTTTCTAATGTTTGACATCAGGCATACATTTGATTTCGATGCTGATGTAGACATCAGAATCAAACGTTGGGCTAATGTAAATTTCTATTCGGGTTGCAACGTATGCCCAGCGGTACACGGGAAACTTCCATCATCAGATCCGGACACCATTGCATATCTCCTGGGATCCTGGAAAATCAAAATTTCAATATATTTTTTTTAATTTCCTTATGAGCAATGTAAACTTACCACATTGTATAGTCCGTTATTAAGTTATTCTAATTTTTCCGAACAACATTAACTAAGATCTGTTGCTTCCGCCAGGCGACAAAAAAAAAACAAACCAAAATGCGAATGGCGCACGCGTGATTTTTCATCCAAATCCAAGTGCAATCGCAACACTTGATTTTGGATACATTCATAGCGTGGAAAATGAAACAACTCAAAATCGAGATGAAACGTCCGCAAAAATAAGAACTCTCTCAAGACTACTGTTTGAGTACAATTAACGAAGAGCGAGAGTTATTGTTGTACTTCAAGATTAAGTTTAAAGTACTCATCAATGAAAACAAAATTGTATCCAAAACAGTAGTGCTAGAGAAGTACTTATTTTTAAGTTTTTTTTTTTTTTTTTTTCTTTATTTTAGAGATTTTTAGCCTGAGGCTAGTTCATCTCTTAATTATTTTTAAGTACTTTTCATCTCGATTTTGAGTAATATCGTCTTTCCGTGTAGGGCAGAGCGGCAGCGCTTAAAGCCCTCTAGTCAAAGTATGGACGTCTGTCAAAAGTAGTTCCAATGAACTGTCTAAATACACTGCGTTGCTCGATTGCAACAACTTTTTTTCAGTTTTTTGGTGACAGTCGTCCACACTTTTACTAGAGTGCTTTAGCAGCGCTGGGTTAAGGCTGGCGCACAATGGATAAGTTTTCGGGTTTTTTGACAGAGTTGGGCGATTTTTCTCTCCTTTGGTAATTTAGGCGTTTTGTTTTTTTAAACGCCTTTAAAAAAAAATTTTAATGAATAAAAAATCGATATCATCTTTGAAAAATCGATTCTGTCAAATATCGAACAGAAAAAGATCGGATGAAAAAAATCGATTTTTCGTGGCCAAAAAATCGATTCTGTAAAAATCGCATCGACATCGCCCATTTCTAAGTCGTAGCAACCGTTTTGTCTGTATCGTTCGTTGCTTTATGTGTTTGGATTCGCTGGACGTAACTGTTTTTAGATAAACAGTCTTAACTGGCTTGACGTATCACACAACATAAATGTCAAAACGACGAATCTGAGGGAGCGTAAGTAATAGTTGCGAAAGCAAAAGGGCGATTGAAGATTATTTCATTAAAGCGCGTCAAAATAATGTTTAGCATGTGGAAACGATATTGGAATTCTACCAGTATTTTTAAAATGAGGTTTAAACATTTCCGCATGAAACATCAAACCCGTTTTGCTCGGTTCGTGTCAAAAGTCACTTACGTCCATTTGAAAAAGTACTAGAGAATTCCACAAAATTGCGCTTCAATTTTCTCGCCGTTCAACCGCTCCGCAATTACCCCTGTTGAACGTAAAGGCCCCTACATCAATCGAATGACATCAACTGCCGCCCGGCAAATGTACATCACCCAAACAAAACAAACCAACAAATTAATTCACTCTCGATGCGCTGTCTCACACATACCAACTTCCATTCCAAGCTCTCAGCAAAAACCATTATTTTTTTCTATAACCATAGGAGAGCCAAAAGCAACGCGCATGCTCTCTTCCTCTTCCTTTTTCGCATGCTGAAACCAAACAATGGGGGAAATGGATTTTCCTCCCGACACCACCCTACTTCATTCGAACGGGGCATTAGTCTGTGTGGGTGAGTGAGCGGTAACCAAAGGCACTCACTTTATTCCAAATCAAAAGTCCGTCCATAAACGGTGCCTACCATAGGCTAGACAGTTTTTTCCCAAACATAACCGATTTATTGTTAACTTCTATTGGCTTATAAATTTTTGGAAATTGATTACCTAAATTCCAATTTACGGACGGACCCTCGTCCAATCACTCATGCAATTCACCACATCGCCGTCGTCGTCGTTGGATCACGCTTTCTTCAGTTCGTTGTTTTCCGGCGACGCGTGTGGAAGTGTTCTAATCCGTGGTTAGCGTGCTTTTCGTTGCCCACTTTGCTGGTGAAATTATAAAGATAGATTTTTCTCTTTCCCGTCTCTGTCTGCATCGACTATACATATATGTACTAGCGACAGCAACAGCAACAGCAACAGCGCAGCCAAAATCCGTAGACAGTATACCAGTGAATTACTCTGCCAAGTGTGGGGTCGAAAAAGTGAACTTTTCATCGTGGTCCAAGTGAATAGTGTTTAAATTCAAAGTGATAATCTGCATTTTTTCCCCGTTGAGGAAAAGAAAGTCGCAAAGTCTAAGGTGAAGAAGAGTCGCATTGAAATGTAATGGAGATACAAAGTTGCAGTGAATGAAGCAATTATAATTGTGTGAAAATTTTATAATCACTGCATAAAAGGAAAAAAAGAAAGATCGCTGGGTTTAGTTAAAGTGTGGATTAGTGAACGGGGTGGGAAAAGATGCGATTTATGAGAGAAAAAAGTTCATCCAGAAACCATACGAAACATGTGGAATCGATATGATGTACAGACGGGCAGTGGATTATTGTGGTTCAGGATCAAGTGAAAAAGACGAAACCATTGAACGGCCAAAACGAGGCACCCAAGAACAGAGCATTGATCCCACCCTATCTCTGATTCTGTTGCCAATTATTTTATTAACAGCCCACCGCCCATCAGAGCAACTACTGCACGCGGCTGCAAAACAGTTTCGCTCGGAATCTTCCCCTCTTCACGTTCTACCTACTGACTGACAATCCGGAATTATTATGCTACAGCACAGGCCGCTGCTTCCCCCAGCAGACGACGTGGATGGAAGTTGAATGATGAAAAAAAAGAACTACACCCAATGTTGGTTACGCTCCCGTGACTTTTCTGCAAAGCACAACCGTAGCAACGTTTTCTCCGGCACCACATTATCATAAAATAGTTTGCACCTCCCGTTCCTTGTTAATTGAACCCATGTGAAAAATAGACTCTCAACACCACTACCCTGGCTGACTGACTGGTGCCTAACCGTAGGTACGCAGAACATTGCTTCCGGAAAAGTATCTACGTGATAATCTTGAATGCAAGTCATTCCACTTCAGAGTCTAAAGCATTTTCGATATTTGAATTTGTTTTTTCATAAAAAATTAAACGAGGGTGCATTTTCAATCCCTTCGCATTTCAATGTGCAAATACAAGCTCGCTGTGCTGTAGTGCAATAAGTCTGTTAGTACACGGTTAAAAATATATACTTAATTTTAAGTGACTTTCACCCAACTCGGTGCTTGCGTGGGACAAGCCAAAATTAAGATAACTTTAGATACTCAAGTTTGGGTAATTTCGATCTGGGATTCAATGGGTGAAAACAACTTACTTGATTATCGAACGAAATAGGTGAAATTTACCCAACGTCGTGAGAAGAAAAATGCCAGAAGGTTAGCAATGAAATAGTTTTAATTTTTTTTTTTTAATTTAAGACCAAACGAAATTGTGGAAACGAACGTATAATTTAATGCATTTATTAAAAAATCAACCTAGACAGTACCTCAGATGCACTGATGCAGATCTCTCCCTCTTCTCGGAATAGTTCAGCAAACTTGGTTTGAAAAAAATGGTTGTGGTGTAGTCTTCTCACTTCTCTGGCACGACCTCGGGCACGAATACTGCTCAATGTCCAAAGTTGTATGAATCCGTAGGACATTTTGATGTGCACCAACCACTTGTTGGCATCTGTGAAGATCTTCAATTGGCTAGTCGAAACGAATACTGGTCCCGTCTAGACCGGGCGAAATCTGTCACGTCTGGATGTTCAGCCAATTAGCGGTGTTATCTGTCGGGTATTTTCGGACTATTCGATCATTATCGAGAGCTCTCCGGATCGATACAACCTAATAAATTTGGGAGTATTCACATTACAAAAAAGTAGAAGGGTCTGTGCCTAGGGGCACGAACGGAAGCTTGACGTAGGACCGCTAGTGGACGGAATAAATGTGAAGCGCATTTAGTTCTTTTAATTGATCAATTATCTATTATCTCAACTCTTTCCGTTTTTGAATTGTAGGCGTACCAAATTTGTAGTATTTTTTTTCAAAGAGAAAGTTGATTAAGAGAATCAATCAAAATCACTTGCACCCCTGCTTCCAAGTTTGGTTACAATACTAAAACTCTGGAGAGCATTTTGTGTGGTCGTTGGGGGCTTGTGGTTCTGAATATGGACAAACAAGCTCAGATAAATTCTATTCCAACTCTTTACTGATGTAAGCTTGATGGTAAGCACGTTTTATTGAAGAGGACATCCATGGCCACTTATGCTTGGCGTGTTTAGTGTAGGTGATAGCATCACGGACCTCATTTTCCAGGAACACCTTCAGCACACCTCGTAGATCAGACCGCAGATACGTTTGACACCACCACGGCGAGACAGCCGACCCGATGGCGGTTATCTTGAAGAACTTTGCGATGACACTTGGCGCCTCCTTTACCAAGACCTTTTACTCATTTGCCACGACTAGTCAATTGTTGCTTGTTAGGTGTGAAGGAGTGGACTAGCCACCACCTCCGAAGCGAAAATGAGCTAATGCCATTTTTACATTTACATTAAATTTATTTTTATTCAGTTGTTTTGTTTTACCATAGTTTTACAATGTAGGTGATCAACATTTGTTATTCATTCTTTACTAAAATTACTGAAAGCCATTGGCTAATTTTTGCTAATTGGTATTTATTATTTTACAGTGTGAACATATGATATATTTTAAAATTTAAATTTCCTATCTAACTACATTAAATCTTAACTAAACCAAGTATTTACAAAATTATGGGTAAAGATTTCTAATTTTTTCGTACTCTGAATTTAAAGTCTGGTCGATTTGATCGAGATTAGCCAGCCGATGAACGTCGGCTATCCGTGTGCGCGGAGGCAGATTCAGAATCATCTTCAGGAACTTGTTCTGCAGGACTTGGAGCTTCTTCCGATGTGTTTTAGCACAACCCTTCCATACTGGAGACCCATACTCCAGCATAGGCGCAACAATCTGCCTGTTGACGGTGGATGCTTTCGAGCGACGGTTGATGATCGGATACAGACGTTTCAGCATGATGGTGCCTTTTTTGACTCGGTCTTCCACGAGCGACCGGAAGAGGAGCTTACTGTCGAGAATCAGGCCAAGGTAGCGTACTTCGGGTGACGACTCAGTTTCAGCGTTCAGAACCTTTATCTTTGATGACGATTTGAGCCGGTCGGTTCCGCATAGCAGGAAACACAATGGTTTGCGTTTTGGCCGCGTTCACACATATCTTCCAGTCGGTGAGATATATGGTGTAGGCATCCAATCCGTTTTGGAGCTTCGATACGAGAGTGCACATTACTCGTCCCTTGTAGCTGATTGCCGAATCGTCAGCAAACAGCGACAGTGTTCCACCTTGCGGCAGTGTCGGTATGTCCGATGTGTACAGATTGTACAATATGGGTCCCAGGATGCTTCCTTGAGGGACACCAGCGGGTACATCATACGGTTCCGAGAGAGCACTGCCTACGCATACTTGAGACGTCCTGCCGTCGAGGTAGTCTGAGATGATCTTCACCAAGTAGCTGGGGCAACGAAATTGCAGAAGCTTGTGCACCAAGCCATCGTTCCACACGTTATCGAATGCCTTTTCGATGTCCAGTATCGCCATGACCGTTGTCTTCAAGACCGACTTTGCCTGATTGATGAGGTTTGAGACAAGCTTGAGTTGGTCCACCGTCAAGTGACCTCGTCGGAATCCAAATTGCTCGTCCAGTAGGATGTCGTTCGCCTCGGTGTGCTCGAGGAGTCTGGCGTAAATGAGTTTTTCAAACAACTTGCTAAGCGAGGAAAGTAAACTGATCGGACGGTAGCTTGACGGGTTGGTAGGATCCTTTCCCGGCTTCGGTATCGGTACCACCTTGTACCGTTTCCAGGTAGCTGGGAAGTGTCCAAGCTCCAGACAGCGATTGAAGACGTTCACCAGAAGAGTATGCGCTTTCGGTCCCAAATTCTTCAGGACAATGTTGAAGAGTCCGTCGAAACCCGGTGCCTTCATGTTCTTCGTCGACTTGATGGTGTTCACCAGCTCATCAAGTGTGATTTTCCGGAAGCTCGCTAGGCTCAGTAGCTAGCTGGTAGACGCTCTCAAGCACCGGACCCTCCATCGGGCTGACAATATCTCGACCCAGATTATGCGAAGCCATAAAATGTTGAGAAATGGAGTTCGCCTTTTCGACGGCTGTTATGTGAACCTCATATCAACTCTAAGAGGCGGCATGGGCTTTGGTTTGTTTTTAAGCACTTTTGTTAAACGCCAGAAGGGCCTAGAGTAATTTGGTAAACTACTAAGGTCTTTTGCAAACTGCCTGTTCCTAAGTTTTTCTAGCCTAATGGCAATAATTTTGTTTAATTTATTATATAAAACTTTCCTACTAACGTTTTGCGTTCTTTGGAACTGCCTCCTAACACAATTCCTAAGAGGAATTATACGCTTGGTCTCATCATCAAGGTTGGTAAACTTACATGTCACCGGGGTTGTCGGGATGAACCGTTGTTCCGCTTCGCCTATGTCATCGGAGAGCGCTTGCAGCACGCCGTCGATTTCTTCCGTCGTCGTTAACGCAGGATTTTCGACCACTCGATCCTCCATAAGCCGCTGGAGTTGAAGCCAGTTCGCTCGATGATAGTTTCGCCTACGATGCTGCTGACGTTGGTTGATGGTTTGATTCATCTCGAAAACCACCCACCGGTAGGTGGTCGGATGACAGACCGGTAATGGCACGGGGCTCAGAGCAACCATCCGCCATGTTGGTGAGAACGATGTCGAGGGTGGATCCGACACCGGCTGGTGAGTAGAAGGTAGGCGAGTCCGGATGGAGGACCACGTCCCGCCTGCAGGTCCGTGGCCAGCACTGCTCCGTTCTTGTTACTTCTTGCATTGCCCCACAGCGAGTGGCGTGCGTTGAGATCACCGGCGAGGATAAACTTACCCTTCCGACGAGTCAACTTCTGGATTTCATTCTTGAGACGATCGATTGTTCCATCCGACTCCTTACATTGGGCAGGACAGTAGATGGCAATGAGTGTGATGAGACCATCCGACGATGCCAGCTCGACTCCAATGGCTTCCACGAACGATAGACGAAAGTCAGGCAGCATCCTGTACTCCAGTCCTCTCCTGATGGCAATGGCAACGCCACCACCTCTCTGTGCTCGAACTCGGTCCAGTCTAGCAATTGTGTGAATTGGCAGGCTAAAGTTGACCTCCGACTTGAGATACGTCTCGGTTAGAAACGCGACATCGATGTTATGTTGTCGCAGGAAATCTACGATTTCCGGCTGTTTTCTCGCCACTGAATGGGCGTTCCAATTAAGGGCGTTGATGGTGAACGTGAAAGTTCGTCATGAAGTGCATCATTTGCACCATCATTTTTTGCATTTCACTGACAAGCGTTGTCAGATGACTGATTACATGCGTCAGACCATCGGTTGGAGGGACCAATGGTACAGCGCCAGGCTGGGTTCCCCAGAATCCTGGAGGAGTGCTGCTTGGTTCGGCTTGCGTCGAATTCCTATACTGCCTTCTGGACAGCGGAAGGGGAGGAAGATTTGGTGCGCGTCCTTCGGTTGGAGGAAAATCATTTTCCAGATCGATTCCGGGTAGTTGCTTCTTTTTCTGCTGTCTCGGCTGGCTTGCTTTCTTCCGCAGTGCGATGAATTCAGCCCGCTTGGGACACGATCGACCACACGGTAGGCAAAATATGACATCACGAACGCTTATATCAAAATATCAAACATAGTTTTCATTTTGTTTTCATTTTCTGCTCGAGTATTAACTTGTTATAGCACACAACTAACCAATAACATAATAATCAGTCCACATCGTGCTCTCTTGCCGTGCGGATCTATTTGCTTTTTGCTAAAGGAAGTGTTACTACTACCTAAAGCTACAACAAATTTAAAATTTCTACCTTGTTCAACTCTTATTCCTCTTCGATCCTTGTTTGGACCCTACCCGAGGTAATCCTTCTTGGATATCGATTTGGAAAATTGCTCTTCGATCCTTCAGATTCTTATAGTAATCTGCTTGGAAGTCGATTTGGATAAAAATTTACTGCCGCCATGGCGCCTAAACGCAAAATAAAGGGGCATAATCTTCTGATGAAATTAATTTGAGTAATCAATTTGATTTGCTCACGGATGATGAGAATGATCCATCATCAAAGAAAAATTCTAGTAAACTTTCCCGGCTTAATGCCAAGAAGGAAAAGATTTCCCCTATTGTGATAACCAGTGCTGCGATTTGTCATTTTTATTGAGAAAACTTCAGTGGATATAGACAAAATTCATTTCAGCAGCAACACTGATAGAACTGAAAATCAAAATTTCCTTTGTCAAAATCTTACTCTTTTCTTTGTCAGTGACAAAGATTCCCTTGGTGAAAAAACTGTGAATTTGCGCATTCTGTGTCACATTATTGTTCTCCAGGCTGATAATGATGATGATTCGTATTCACTTTGATGGTTCTATGTAACTGTTTTGCTAAATTAATTTGATTTCGATAGTAATTCAGCAAATGAAAAAACTGCACATCATCGTCACTGATAGTAATATCACTGACAATTGATATTGATTGCTACTGATGGTGACTCTCTGCTGAAATGAGTGACCAGGGTTGTTTTGTTATTATCAGTTTTTAGTGTCGAAATTTTGCAGCACTGGTGATAACCACTTCCGATTTCCATGCTCTTCGCATGGAACTTTTGAACTTCGTGAAAGTTAAGTTTTCACTACAAATTGGACGTCGGGGTGAATGCCGCGTATTGGCTGAAACCTTGGACGGATTTAAATGTCTTCTCAAGTATCTTACTGAGAAGAAGCACAAATTTTTTACTTACGACACCAAAACTGAACGTGTGTTCAAGGTTGTCATGAAAGGACTGCCCAGTGATGAATCCATGGATCAGATCAAAGATGAACTGGCCAAATACTTGGAGTTGTGCCACTCCAAGTAATCAAAATGAAAATGAAATCCCGTCCTGGCAATTCACGCAACGGGATTTCTAATGATTTTTATTTAGTTCACTTCAAGTCTAGTGAACTAAACAACCTTAAGGCCTTAGAAAAAGCTAGCCTTATGCTCCATGTCCGAGTGAAGTGGGAACACTTCAGGAAGACTGGAGGAAATTTTCAAAACCTCACCCAGTGTCGTAAGTGCCAGGTATGGGGTCACGGAATTAAAAATTGCTACATGCCAGCTAAATGCATGAATTGTGGTGATGATCCTAAGAAATTGAAATGTTCAAATTGTGGTGAAAACCACAAATCCAATTTTTGGGAATGTAAGACTCGCAAAGCGACAGGTAGGAAACGCTCCACGTTTCCGACCAGGTACAAATTACTCTGCTGTTAACAACGGTCAGTGAGGAACAAATTCTACATTCGTTCCCGTAGGTACAAATATCACCCCTGCTTCAATTTTTTCATCTATACCTACTCCCATCGCTGCTAACAATGTTCAGCGAGTTAATGGAACAACCTATGTTGCTATTGCAACGGGTAAAAATCAAAATACTAACCAACGTAATTCTAACGGGAATTTTGAAAATTTTGACTTGGGAAGCATTACTGCTCCTAAAATGGAATTTTTACAGAAATCATTAATTGACATGATTTCTGATATGCTTAAATCTAACTCCATGTTTGATGCTATTCAAACTGGAGTAAAATTTGCAAACAATATTGTCATGACTTTGAAATTCAGTAATGGATTTTAAAGCATTAAATATTTTAAATAGGAATGCTCGATCTCTTAAAGATAATGAAGACGAACTACTTAACTTTTCGAGAGTTCATACTTGCTAAGCAATTCGTGTGTTCCCATAATTTCAGTTTGGGTCTTACTAGTCCTATTGAGAATCAGGTTGCTCGGGATTATCTGAATATTTTCTCTCGGGAAAATATTTTTGATGACTCCTGGGGGACTGATTTGGACGAAGTAAGGTCTATAGCTAAAAAGTTTCATAATATGAAAGCTCCAGGTGATGATGGAATTTTCTATATCCTCATCAAAAAAACTCCCATAGAGTACCTTGTCTTTCTTGGTAAAATTATTTAACAGATGTTTTCATTTGGCATACTTTCCTGATAAATGGAAAAATGCAAAAGTAGTTCCAATTTTGAAGCCGGATAAAAATCCAGCTGAAGCTTCTAGTTACCGTCCAATAAGTTTGCTTTCTTCAATAAGTAAACTTTTTGAAAAGATAATTTTAAATAGAATGATGCTTCACATCAATACGAACTCAATTTTTGCAGATGAGCAGTTTGGATTTCGCCATGGGCATTCAACTACTCATCAACTCTTAAGAGTTACCAATTTAATTCGTTCAAACAAATCTGAAGGCCACTCAACTGGAGTTGTTCTTCTAGACATAGAAAAAGTATTTATTTATTTATATGACTGAACATCAACAGGCGTTATTTGCCCCAATGATGTAACTTAAACTAAACATGAAAAGTACTAAAACAAAACATCAATAAGTACATAGATAGTCATCTCGAAAAAAGGAACATTACTAAACAAACTAAACTGATCTTGAAAAAAACGAACTAAACCTCCGACGAAGCAGCTGGCAGGTCAGGTCAAAATCAAACAGTGCGGAGACCCTATTGAAGATTCTTTGTAAACCACCGATTGCACCGAACATGCTATACCCAACAAACAATTTGTGCTGATTAAGGGCTGAATAAGCTATTTTTTAGCTGAAGAAGCATATTTTTGCCTGAATAAGCTCTCATTCGGCTTCCAATGTTTGTTGGGTAATTAGTTCGCTGTATGGGCAGGCGCAGCATTGAATTATTCCACAGGGCTCGGGGTTCAACATTGATGTCAATTTTGCTCAAGAAGGACAGGGAAATCGGTGCGTCCTTACAAAATATCCGCAATTAGCAATGCCCTTGCTGTATCTCTTCGGACCGATAGGCGCTCCAGATGGATCACTTGCAAACGACTTTCATAGCTAGGCAATCGGAAGGGATCCGTCCACGGCAGTTTACGTAGCGCATATCTCAGGAACCGTCGCTGAACAGACTCAACTCTTTCGACACCGTTGTTGTAGTGAGGAGTCCAGACAACCGAGCAGTATTCTAATATGGAGCGAGACAAGGAGCAGTAGAACGATTTAAGGCAGTAGATATCCGTGAAGTCTTTGGCAATCCTGAAGATAAACCCTAGAATTCTGTAAGCTTTGTCGACGGCGTGCGAGATGTGCTGCTTGAAAGAGAGTTTTGTGTCCAGAATCACGCCTAGGTCCTTAATTTGGCAGACGCGCTCAATTTCAGTGCCTAACAAAACATACTTTAACATAATAGTCTCTTTCTTGCGCGAAAAAGAGATAACCGAGCATTTGGACGGGTTGACCTCCATACGATTCAGAATACACCATTCAGCTGACGTTGAAGGAAGCAACAGTCTTCAATTGAGTGAATTCGGAGGTAGAGTTTAAGGTCATCTGCGTAAGATAATCGTGGTCCCTCAAGTACCAGATTCACGTCGTTGAAATAAATCAGGAAAATCAGCGGTCCCAGGTGACTACCCTGAGGTATGCCGGATGTGGCAGCGAACGTACGGGACTGGTGATCACCAATGACAACTCAGTAAGATAGCGATCGGTGAGGTACGACTGAAACCATTGCAAAAGGCAGCTGTGGATACCAAGCCTGTCCAGTTTAGCGATTGATATGCGGTGATTCAATTGATCGAAGGCAGCAGATAAGTCAGTATAAATGACATCCGTCTGAGCACGATCCGACATACTGTTAGAGATGTAGGAAGTAAGGCACAGCAAGTTAGTGGCAGTGGAGCGACCAGCCATGAAACCATGCTGGTCGATACTAATATACGGCTTACAGAAAGCGAGTAACGGTTCCATAACAACGAGTTCGAACAATTTAGCAACCGCGCTAAGCGAAGTAATGCCACGGTAGTTGCCAACGTCCTGTTTGTTGCTTTTTTTATGTACTGGAAACATGTGCGCTAGCTTCCAACAGGATGGGAAAACTCCGACGTCCACAGACCGTTGAAAAACGTGCAGCAGTGGAGACAACAAACTGTCCAAGTGCGTTTTGAGGAACGCCGATGGAATTCCGTCAGGACCCGGATTGTACGACGACTTGAGTTTCGAGGAAGCCCTGAAAAACATCTCGGGATTGATGTCAATTCTGCTCATGGTTTGGCCAGAGAGTGGTACGTAACTGGCAGCCAGTCGGGCATGGTCGTCACTCAGTCTCTCGTCCGTGAAGACACTAGCAAATTTTTCAGAGAATAGCTGACAGATATTTATTTATTTATTTATTTATTTGTAATTTGTTACAGTCAACAGGTTAAAATACCCAAATGACAATTAAAACTTAGAACTATCGCACTATTGCTACTGTGACATAAATCTCAAGAAATTCTGCCTATTGGACGCACGTGAAAAACTAAAGTCAAATACATGTTGACAATGATTGAACACACGGCACATGCTACGAACTGGCTCATTCAAACCATAATTTGTCCTGGAAGTATCGATGAACAAAAAGGCGTGTGTACGTAGCTGACGTCTCCTAATGTTTATGTTTAGCTGTGTAAGTAGCGAAGGGCAGTCGATGAGAGACGTTAACAGATCACTGACAAAGCAAGCTTTTGCAACATCACGTCTAACACTGAGTAGGTCCAGATGAATGAGTTTGCAACGACTCTCGTAACTAGGAAGATCCAGACGGTCAGTCCAGGGAAGGTGTCGTAGAGCATAACGGATGAATTTCCGTTGAATCTTCTCAACGCGTTGAATTCCATTTTGGTAGTATGGACTCCAAACAACGGAGGAGTATTCAAGTATGGGTCGCACCAAGCTGCAGTACAAGGCCTTTAAGCAGTATACATCTTTGAAGTGCTTGGCAAAGCGAAATATGAAGCCTAGCTGGGAAGATGCTTTCGAGATGATGTATGTCAGATGAGCGTTAAACGTTAGCTTCGAGTCCAAAAGCACTCCCAGGTCTTTAACCAAGGATTCTCGTGCTAGAGACACTCCGGACAAGCTGTAGTTATGGATGAGCGGTGAACGTTTGCGAGTGAAGGAAATCACTGAGCACTTGGATGTGTTTAATACCATACGATTTCTTCTGCACCAATCAGCAAACGTTTCGAACTGATGTTGTAAGAACTCGGCATCGTCTAGTTTCTCGATGATCGCATAAATCTTGAAGTCGTCTGCATAGGATTTCTTGTGACACCTTAGAACTGAGTTGACGTCGTTCATAAACAACAAAAACAGAAATGGCCCCAGATGACTTCCTTGCGGTACACCGGATGTAACAGGAAACGAAGTTGAAAACTGGTTGCCGAGCCGTACACGCATGTTACGCCCCATCAGATATGAACGTAGCCATTTGAGTAGCCTAGCATCAGCGCCTAATTTATCATACTTGGCCAGAGCGATTTCGTGGTTCATCTTGTCAAAAGCTGCTGACAAATCCATGTAGATTGCGTCAATTTGGCAGCCACGCTCTATCGAGCGAGCAAGAAATGAAGTGAACGTGGTTAAGTTTGTGGTAGTAGAGCGCTTGGGCATAAAGCCGTGTTGATCTTCCGAGATGTAGTGCGAGCAGCCGTGTGAAAGGAAGTCCAGAACAATCAGCTCGAAGAGTTTTGAGGTTGCACATAGAGCGGCTATGCCACGGTAGTTTGAAACTGTTTGCTTACAACCTTTCTTATGTACAGGAAACACGTACGATTCCTTCCAAATAGTCGGGAACACGCCTGATTCCAATGAGAGGTTGAACACAGTAGCGAGAGGTGCTGAAAGAGAGTGGATGCATTTATTCAGCACTATAGACGGGATACCGTCTGGGCCGACTCCGGTAGTATTTTTCAATCGTCTGCTAGCGGAAAGCACCGTGTCACTTGATATCGGAGGAAGTTCACCAAGCGGAGGAAGTACAGGCACATTACTCACGGCATCAACAATATCCTGCGGGCTAGTTGGGTCATTGCAAAAAACTCCGCTAAATTGTTTCCTAAACAAGTCAGCGATGTCGTCAAGGGCAGAAGCTTCTGTGTCACCATTACGCATAGTGGAGGGAAGTCCCACTTCTTTCCGCTGGCCATCTACGTATTTCCAAAAGCTTTTAGGATTGAGTTTGAGACTTCGCTGCAACCTCTCTTGATAAGAATTGAATAGGCGTTTGTTAAGGATCTTGTAGCGTTTGTTTGCTTTGGTGTAGCGTGCTCTGTTTCTTGCGGTTCGGTGTCGAATGAACTTCCTTAAGGCACGCCTTTTAGCCGTTTTGAGACGTTTCAAGCGTGTGTTGCTCCAGATTGGGAAAGCCTTCTCAGGGTTGGTCTTTGTCGGCACGTACTGGTCAATAGCGTAGAATACGATGTTCGAAAGGGTCGACGCCGCCAAATCGGTGTCACAATCACGAAACGTAGTGTTCCAGTCTATACTCGATAGGAAAAGATTCATGCCATCGAAATCAGCTTTGTTGAAATCCAAAAGCACCTCTTCGGTAGTATCCTGAAACTGGCAATTAGTGCAGTTGTTCAGAGACAGCAGTAGAGCTGGATGATGCATGCAGTCTTTGACTAGAGGATGAGGAGCTTGTGTTACAGAGCAATTGGGTCGGAGGTCTTCACTGACAAATGCGAGGTCTAACATGCGGTTGTTGCTATTAGGTACCACATTTATCTGCTGCAGGTTAGCGGTGCTGTATCCATCCAGAAGACATGTGGTTGTTCGTCCAAAATTCAAATAACGGCAATCGGGGTACGAAAATCCATTCGAATCGACTCGCCAGCTGATTTCACGCAGATTGAAGTCGCCGAGGATGAGAATATTGTCTCTAGCGTCCATACGTGAGACGACCCAATCAATCGCGCAAAGATGTTTGTCGATAAGTTCATCATCGTTGATGCGGTCCGGAGGGAAGTAAACGACACAGACGAAAATGCACATGCCCTCGAACGATAGTTGCACCCACACTTGCTCGATTTCAGATGTGCTGGGTGGATACAGCTGGTGACTTTTCAAGATATCTTGCGTAGATGAGGCCACGTTACCATTATGTGTCATAGACGACGGCAGACCAACTTCATGACGTTGTTCGTTGACAAACTTCCAAAACTGCTTGGGACGTGACTTAAGCTTTCTCTGCAATCCACGTCGATAGTGAAGAAAGCACCGTTTCGCAACTCGTTTGTATGCGTGATTGATCCTGACATAGTCACGTTGAAGGGATAGTGTGCGGTGCTTGGTGAACTTCCTAAGAGCGGCTCTCTTAGTATTCGACAGTGTTTAGTTTGAAAGTTTGATTGCTAAATTGAAAAAGTTTAATTTTCCACTCTATATTATGAAATTAGTTCAAAATTATTTAACTGACAGAACTCTGCAGGTAAATTATCAAAATTCAAAATCTAATCGACTACCTGTTAGTGCAGGAGTTCCTCAGGGTAGCATTCTTGGGCCTATATTGTATAACATTTTCACTTCGGACCTCCCTGATTTGCCTCAGGGTTGCCACATATCTTTGTTCGTTGATGACACAGGCATTTCCGCCAAAGGCAGAAGTCTTCGTGTTATTTGCAGCAGACTGCAGAAAAGTTTAGATATTTTCTCTTCTTATTTACCAAAATGGAAGATTTCTCCCAACGCTTCCAAAACTCAACTTAAAATTTTTCCACATAAGCCTAGAGCTTCGTTTTTGAAACCTAATAGTAGTCGCATAGTCACTATGAACGGAGTTCCAATTTCCTGGTCAAACCAAGTGAAATATCTTGGATTAGTACTTGACCAAAAAATAACTATTAAAGATCACATTGAGGGCATTCAAGCCAAATGTAACAAATATATAAAATGTTTGTATCCTCTTATAAACAGGAAATCCAAACTTTGCCTGACGAATAAACTTCTCATATTTAAACAAGTTTTTAGACCGGCCATGCTTTACGCTGTGCCAATATGGTCTAGTTGTTGCACGACCAGGAAAAAAGCACCTCAAAAGATTCAGAATTCTGAAATGATTTTGAAGTTGCCTCCCTGGTACATTACTACCGAAGTACATAGAATTTCTAATGCTGAGACTTTAGCACAAATGTCCAACAATATAATTAATAATTTCAGGCAAAAATCGTTGCAATCCTCAATTGCAACGATTAATTCCCTTTAAACCTAGATAAGATTTAGTTTTAGTTTTTAGTTTTAAGATTTCAATATGTAAGTTACAGTAATGACTTCGCGTATGAAGTAACATTAAAAACACTTTGAATGTTGATAAAGCTGCTAGTTGAGTTGCTTATACTGTTTGTTAACGAGGTTGTACTTACTCTTTGATGCATCCGTTCGAAGTTTACAAAATGTCTTCAAGGCAGTTCGTTTGGATGACTTCAGTCGCTTGAGTCGGTGGTTGGTCCATTCAATTCAAAATTTGAAGATTTTATTGATTTCGTAGATGAGACGGTAATTTTAAATTTATAGACTTTCTCAGCTGTTCAAGATCCTGATAAAATGTTACCGATTTTGGTGAGCTGAATTCTGTGTTCCTTCCACGTTCAACTTATTCTTACTCGTACAGAAACGAATAAGTTATGGCGATGTTTCGAGTTTCGAATTTCGTTTTATTTCGTCTAAACCTTATATAAAACGCATACTCCTAGTAATTTGGTCATCAAAACAAATGTTGGTTTTTAAATAGACCACTCCACTGACGATGAGGGTAGCTCAAAATTGAGCCGAATTTAACTGGAATTTAGTGGATGAGCTAAATTTTCCTCGATGTTTCTCAAAATCCGGCTCGAATATCAGGGAAATCAATGAACATTTTACTCAGCCTATTAGTATACTCGTATACCGAGTAAAATTGTCATCGATTCACCTGATATTCGAACCCATTTTTATGGAAAATTTAAGAAAATTTAACCCATCCGCTGAATAACCCCAGTTCTTGCTATTTTGAGATGAATTTGCCTCAATTTTGAGATACTCTCATCGGCCGTGTATAACCTCTATTGACATTCACAAAAAAATTCCCCACAGCACATGCAGATATGCGATAATCGATGCAGTGGTGAGAGGGAGTAGAGAGTTTGCTCCCTCGGCATGTTTTCATCTCTCTAACATCCATCACGCACGCCGAAAGTTGGGTGGAGAAGTGCGTCAAATTTTCCCTATTGCTAGACGGGTGAGTATTTTTGTTTTTCCTAGTCTACAAAGATACACACACACTCTCTTGAGTTTTGACATTCGAACGACAACGAAGACTTGGAGGCCTAAATAATGTGCCGACATTAACGGGTAATTTTTTGCTCGACCAATTTTCCTTAGAACAACAATGCATCCGTATGGGAAAAAGTATTTTTAGTTTGTGTCTATACAGTAACCCATCCATATATGCGGTGGGTGGTACCGACCACCCACCGCTGTTTCTCGTTTGTACATCAATCAATTACAGAAAATCGAGCACAATTTGTTAATGGGCAGCCGAGAAATAGTGTTGGGTGAACGATACCACCCACCGCGTGCATGGAAGGGTTACTGTACTTTTGTTGTTTTTCTAGCCGACAACCGGCTTAACACTCTCGGGCTACTCGAATTTGTGTGTGTGCAAAGACATGAAAGTTCAATTAAAAATGGGTTTCGGTCGGGTGGATGATTATTTTGATATCACTCTACGGAGACTCATTTGCGTCCGAGAGCAGGAAAAGGCAAAAGGCGTCTGTTTTGAATCGATGCGGGAAATCGTAGAATGTGTGCCTTTTGTTATGAAATATTCCTAATGTGCTCGAATGTAGTTCATTACCGAATGAACGAACGTTGTAATATTCAGATTATGGGGCATCTTAACTAGTTACGGGATATGCCCTCACGAACCGTCATTAAGGGCGTTTAACACTTCGTTGACCTCACATAAAAGCCCGATTAACTTGCTAGACGTATTTTTCCTCGGGGCCTCAATTAGCTCAGTCAGTAAGTGCACAGCTATACAGCAAGACCATGCTGGGGGTAGTGGATCCGGTTTAGAACCGCAACCGGTATTGTCATTCCACTTGGTAGTTGGAAAATAAGGCTCGAAAAATACAAAAATGCAATCAACGTGATTATCTCTCACCCCAGCAGGCCTGGGTTCAATCCTAGTCGGCGCCACCGGGATGTTCTGAGGCACAACATCTCTGGTCCCCGATCCATAAGTTGATGTTTCGATAGGTAGGGTCCAGGTGTGGGAGCGATGTCAATCATACAAGGTCTGGAACAACAAGTAGCTTGCTGGTGTTAGAAGCAAAAATGTTGTAAACATTGCTGAGTAAGCGAATGCCGATATCACGGCAGCACAACATTCCATACTGCGAATAGCAGACGTTTCGTCACAGAAAACAGCTGTTTTGTGTAAAAAGATAAACATTGCGATGAAATACGACCACCACTAGACATTTTCACATTTCACTAATACCAATATGCCGGTTGGGCCAAACTTTGTATAATTGACATCGGTGTGGGAGCTGTCTCCCTGGCTTCAGTAGCATTGGTGTTCAGCACGGAAAACAAGATCGACGGAAAACAAATCAAGGGAAAAAAAGCAATAAAACTGCCAAACACAGACAAATGCCAGAGACGTTGAATAGAGACACGCATAGACTGAAGCTTAAAGAACCAAACGAACCGTCAAACCAAATATTATAAATTAACAATATGGTTCACTCTTCTATTATCCCCAAGACACGATTTTTCCCGACACTAGCGGCTCTACACTGAAACAAATCGACATGTACCGTTTATTGGATCCATCTTATAACATAGCAATGTCAGGAGATTTATTCATTATATGTGATGATTGATAGATTCCAATGGATTATCACTTAAAAACTATGACTGCGATATGGAATGATTTCTATCGTAATTTCACATACTTAGTACTTGATAATACTTTGCTTCGAACGTGGTTAGCGATAGGTAAGATGTATATGAATATTGTCTGATATATTTCATGGCGAAAAACTGTTGATATGTCATGGGTGGGAACAGGCATCTAGAAACTAATGGAAAATCATATAAGTTTGCACTATGAGCAAATCGAGTAAAATGTACCTGTTTTCATGATGAATATTGCTCACTAAAAGATATATCATATAAGATAATCATGTATATTTTATTGGAGTTGCTTTTAACGATGTTTGACGTTTGTTGATATGTCGCGTGTAAACAGACATGTAGAAACTATTGGACTGTCATTTAACTTTGCAGTATAGGAAAACATGTATATCTCATTGGAATAGCTTCCTTTGATTTTTGAGGTTTGAATATTGTAAAAAGATCTATCCCAATCATTAAATAGTCATATAGATTTGCCTTTTAAGAAATCCAACAGCAAACATTTTTTTGGTATGTTTTTCTGGGATGAACATCGCTCCTCGCATCGCTCCCAATAAAATACATCTTACATAATTGTTCTTTATAAATTATTGAAACAATTTTCAACTATGTTATCGTACACTCATTAGAATGATTAGTCGAACTAAATATTGCTTACAACAATGATACTGTAATAAATAATCATTGTTGTTATTGTTTCATAAGATAAGGGGTTCCGGAAAAGAATGTTTTGAGATTGAAAAAAAAATGATTCTACTGCAATATTTATTTGCTAAGATTCTAATTGTAAGCCTTCTACACGGCTAATTCAGATTCCAGCACTAGTACTCGAACTTCATGAACCAGTTCCATGAACTCATATAATGTAGTCGTTGTTTTATTGCACACAGGAGCATTAATAATGATTTGAATACACGACACCACTGAAACGGAGTATATATTGGTCAGTGCTATTTTTCTTCACTCTAGCAAAACGAGCATAACGTTGCTCTATATTCCATGTTGGGAGAGCTGTTATTACTTCATGCTAATTGAACGAGTTCAATATTGAAGTCAGCCGTGGCCCAATGGAATCGAGCGCAGACACGAAAAGCATCACAGCTCAACAGTTCTGGATCGAATCCCTAATCAGCTACAATAAAAAAAACACAACTGTGAAAGCTCCCACTGCCTGGTGTTTATTTTTCGATTTATTTTTAGAAATCGATTAAATATATGTGTCAAAAGAATAAGTAAATTTCATGTGATTTTCACATAAACTTTACTTCGATTGATTTATGACACATATATTATATTGTGGTGAAAAGTAAAGCTTATGCTTATGGGTTTCAAATCCATTTCAGTTAATTATTATAATTTGACCGATTTTCATTTATCATATGGCGATCATATAAAAGTTTTCAAATTATCAGCATTGTCAATGTATCAGATATTCATATAGAATTTACGTGACACATTTTCAATCATATCATTTTCAATGGATTATCTTATAGCGCAAAATTATTAGACTTCCACATAACAGGAATATGTCAAATTGGTTCAGTGTAGTGACGCGAAAGGTGACTACTACACTGTAAATTGAGCGTAACAAGGCTATCAAAAACAACTCACTGTTGATTAAAATTTAACCACACGGTAAGAAAAAAATAGTCAAAATTAAGTTTATATGTCAAGCGCCGCCGGGATTTTCAGAGGTACAAAATCTCTGATTACGAAGGATGGGTGTGGAAGCTGCTTCTCGGGCGTCGGTAGCATTGGTATTCAGTACGGAAAACAAATCCACGAAAAAAAGTTTATTTCACCCAACTAGGTACTATGTGGGAAGCCAAAAGTAAGTAAAGTCCGATGTACTCAATTCATCATGTTTTGTTGTTTTGACATCATCCACATCCAGAGGGCCAGTCACTTTCGAATATATGGGAATGGTGGGAAACCATTTGGAAATGCATGAACATTTTCAGTTTTTATTCATTATCGTCTTTCGAGTCGTCTTTATGAGCAGTTTGGCAGTTGTCACAAATGACATCAAGATGCCTAGCCAGAGTCAATTTTGTTCTGAATAGTTTTCAATCTGACAAGTAGGCTTGCTCAGATTGGGCTTTTCCGCTTTTCGCGCTGCCGTTCCGCTTCCGCTGTAATTGCGTAATAAATAATAAAGCGGAATGAAACGATGCAAAATGGAAAGCAGAATCAAAACAAAACCACAAATAATGCTACCAGAAACTCAAATTTCTAATGGTCATAGGGTTACAAGAAGTTCAAAATAAAAATAAACCCCGTTAATATGCACGAAGTGTCATTCAGATAAGCGGGGTCCACAGTATTGTAGGATATTTAGACACCGCAAAAATCTCCCTTTTATACCTGCACCATTCTAAATATGCGATTATAACCATTTCCCCAGAATTTGGGTACATTTTACTCATCGTAATAAAACTGGTTTACTCAGATTCTGCCAACTCCTTACTGTACATAAGAATGGGTACCGTCTACCCAGTCTCAGGGTACGGAGAAAATGAAACTTACCCAAAGCTAAAGTATAAACAACTCAAATTTAAGTAAAACTGCAGTAAACTCAGCACGGAAAACACGATCGACGGAAAACAAATCAAGAAAAAAAATTCTCTGTTAAATCTCTATAGTATTTAGTAAAGAGACTGAATTTATAAAGAGACGACATGTCAAAATTGGAACAATCGATTGTCTGTCAAAGTCATAGGAAAAGTTAGAGTCGGTGTATAATGAGTCACGCCAAGAGTGAAGCCAAGTCTACCTATCGAACTGTCAAACCAGCTACCTATGGTGCAAAGTAAACAAACATTACGATGCTATGAAAGGTCCACGCAAGGTATTGCAATAAAATATAAAATATAATCGAAGAAATGATACTAAACACGCAGTGAGCATTCTATTGTCATGGGATACGTTTGGTAATGATCAGTAATGAGAATTTCTACTATTTTTTGTTAAGATAATTTGACAAAATCACTTATATAATGATTTACTACAGCCGCTATTATTTTTTCTCGCTAGAAGTCATTTGAAGTTGATGTAGAAGTCCTCTGTTGCCAAGTGAAAAGAAAGGAAATCTTTCGAAAGCCGTGATGCGAGTTCAACTATTTTTCTCTTGGCGTGACTCATTATACACCGACTCTAGGAAAAGTAATTCCAATCGAGCAGAATACCTGTCAAATGGATAAGATGTCACCTCTTTATAAATTCAGGCTCTTTAGTATTCAGTTCTTACAACCACTATAAATTGCCAACGATTGCACATAAACACTCCATAGTCCAGTCCACAACACTCAACTTTATCATTTTTGTTTAGAACTATGATGGTTTTGACAGAGAAAGCTAGTAAGTAGAGAAACATGTAAAAAAAAGCCTATTTACCAATGTAAACAATAACTTTGGACGATTTCTCGTGACTATTGACTCAATCTGGCAAACTGACACCAACATCTGTGAGATAATTTGCTCTATCAGATGATATAGTTAGTTTGAGTGGGCATGTTGCAATTCGGGAACAACCGACGTTTAAATGCATTGAATACATTTGGCTTTTATGCCTTTGCACATGTTGCTGCATGTAGAACGAGGTACCCAACACGCATACTTGAAAGTACCCATTTATAAGTTAAAAAAGGTCCATTTTGAAGAAAAGTGACTAAACTAGTATCAGTAGTTTTTTACCCATTAATGAGTAACTGTTATCCGTTAATGGGTAACATTTGCTCATTAATGGGTAAAAATTGCTAATTTAATGGTAAGTCACTTATCTTTAAAATTTATATTTTTTACCCAATAATGGGTACTTTAAAGTTAGTTAAAAATTGAGTTCACTTTCACTCATCATGAGGCTAGGTAAAATTAAATAAATTATGAAAACTAAATTTTGAGAAATCCTCATCAATAATCCATTGAGTGAAAATTACCTAACCATCAATTGAATGCAATTGGCGTTGACAGCGACTCTGTAGCTCTTTACTCCTATGTTAAACTCCATAAGTAAACTTCAGACTGTGCGTGAAACATGGCGGACTTCGTACTATCAACCGGTGGAAACTAACAATATTAAATTGATTCACTACTGGAAAAGCCTATTGGTCCCAAGCAAATTGATTAACGTACCCTATTCTGGTCGAAATTCTAGTACTACACTATGTTTGTTTTGATTTTGTATGGAAGTTTGACAGATAAAATGAGGGGTTCGTGGATTTTCCTATGTTCCGAGGGGTGCATCGATTAGCTTGGGACCGAAGATAGTACCAGAACTGAGCCAAAAAGTTGAGCACATTTTTTCGGGACCTTCTGGTCTTAGAGTTACCTCTATGGTACTATCCTTTTACGTCACCGAAAAATCCCATTAGAAACTGTCAATCATTTCTAGAAGAGACCATTTTTCGACGGCGCCGTCAACGCCAATAATGGAGCACGAACCAAGGCGATGAAGCACACAAAAATGACAGTATCAAAGGCAGCGCAAGTTGCTATGATTTTCATCCAAAAATAAGTTAAAATTTCCCAATGGTGAAAACACGACGGTTGAGTACTTTTAACTTAAAATCGAATTCATTTATATTTTTTTTTTGTTTTTGAGCTTTTTTAAAACTCAAGTGTTTTTGAGTGTTTTTTTCTTACCGTGTTTGTTAATCTATTACCCAAAATTGTGTTAACGATTATTAGCGTGTTGAAAGTTTTCCTCCTGTCAGTTGCCAAGTGGTATGTAAAGAGAGATGGCAGATATAATCTGCATTTTCTTTTATTTGTTTGGATTACCTCTAAGCCTTTTGTACATTCAAACTAAAGCAGATATCACGTTATTTAGATATGATATAATATAAGATGATATCATATTATATAACGTTATTACGTTATTGATATCAACTATAGTCTGAACGTAGTACAATGTCATGACGTCAGGGTAGGCGTGTAACATGCATGAGAAAGCTAATACTGTTTGCCACACCTTTTATTTGACTAAACGTATGAATTGATTACACACTTAAATAATAAGGCCACGAATGTTTTTAGTCACCTTTCTCACCGGGAGAGGGTATTACCAACAATCAATACGAAACTAACGATTTTAAATTGGCTCACCACTTTAGTAGCCTATTGGTCCCAAGCAAACGATTAACGTACCCTATTCTAGTTGAAATTCTATTACTACACTATGTTTGTTTTGATTCGCTATGAAAGTTTGACAGATAACATCAGGGGTGTGTGGATTCATGCAGAACATGTAGGGGTGAGTGAAATAGCTTGGGACTGCTTGGGACCGTTGTTCTGGTACTGAGTGAGCCAAAAATAATAATGATTTTCTTCGGGACCCAGTGGTCTTAGAGTTACCTCTATGGTATTACTTATGCGTCTTTTCAGAAACATATGGGAATTCTGGAAGTGAACCATATTGTTAATTTATAATATTTGGTCAAACGCTGAACCAAACGAGCAAAGTAAATAAATTTTGAGCTGCCGGCCTCACCTCCGACCACCGGGCCGTAGTTGATGAATATCAATTACTTTCACTTTTTGATTTACGGTTTAGCGACTTTGCAGTCAATTTAATTGTTTATAGGAAAGTTTGAACATACTGAGAGGTTAGCACATATCATCGGTAAGAGACGTGTGTGTGAGAAAATTTGCGAAAAAATCTAAGGGCACCGGTGGGATTCGAACCCACAATTCCCGTTCGGTACACGGGTGCATTGGCAATTATACAACGGTGGACCTATGGTCTACAGATGTATTTGGCTAATGACATTTGAGTTTCGAATCCGTTCCCCACCCTAGTCTTTTTGCGCAAGCGTTCTTTGATACACAACAATCGTCTATTATCGACGATATGTACCGCAACCACTCAGTATCAGTCGATGTGAACAACCAACTGAAGCAAGGTTTTCTTGAAATGAAACACACGCACTACAAATTGTAGCTGATTTCGAGTTGCCGATAATAGAACAGCAGATTTACATGCAGTTCAAATGGAACGGTTGCCGAAGAAAAACTGGTTGCCGACAATACTCGCTCTCACTTAGGAATGGACGATGTCGATGCGATTTTTACAGAATCGATTTTTTTGCCTCGAAAAATCGATTTTTTTCATCCGATCTTTTTCTGTTCGATGTTTGACAGAATCGATTTTTCAAAGTTGATATCGATTTTTTACTCATTTAAACTTTTTTATAAAGCATTTAAAAAAAACAAAACACCTAAATTACCAAAGGAGAAAATAAAATCGCCGAACTCTTTTTATGTTGTTGTTGATTATGTTGAATCAAATGTTATCATTGAATTCTTGAAAAAAAAATGATAAACAAAATGGTATTTCACTATCCCAAAAATATGTTTTAATTTAAAATCAAGCGATTTTAATTTCATCGTCCTCAAATTTTGCAAAAACACACTTTCAATCTTGGGCTTTATTTATTTGTTACTTTTTATGTTGTGTGTACTTTGGGTCTCACTAGAGAAGATTGGAGCTTTGTAAAAGCGTTTCAAAACAGTTTTTGACAATTCTTTCGACTGAAATTGTTAGAGCAGCTGGCAGCAAAAGATTGTAAACAAACCAATACTGCATATGTGTGCGTTCCTTAGAGAAAAAGGCTATAGAAAGAGGGTCGCTGCTTAGGTTGCCGAGAATACGTAAATTCCCCTACAACATTTATTTGTGATGCAAATCAATTTAGAATCGGAAGTTTTTATTTAATTTTACGGTAATAAAAATGATTCCGCTGCAAGCAAAACAGTGAAATATGACAAAAGTTATGCCACAAACAAAGTGACAGACGACTAACTGGCGAAGAAATAAATTAAAATAATGTGGTTCGCTGTAATTGAATTTTTTTAGAAGCTTGTGCCATCAGCCACCAGATGGGCTAGTATTTTTGTTTTGATTTGAACAAAGTTGATTTTGTGTGCAATGATCTTTGACAGTGTGCAAAGAGTGTACCATTTTGTCTTTTTTATGCATTTCAGTTTTGAGTAGAATGAAAGAGACAGAATCAAATCATTCTAGTACATTTGGTGACAATGCTAGTACAATCCAGCAGTAGTGTTGCCATGTGGTACACTGAATAATTGCAATATCAGGTTCGTCACCAAAGTTTTCGAGACGTTCCGTCTGTCACTTCGTTTGTGGTTATATCACAGACAAACAGACATAACACTCACAATCACATTCATCGCTAGTTGGGAATGTGCTTGCATGTGTCATGGTGGCGCCACTAAAGCATTGAACAAGCCACCACATTTCGAACTTATCAGTGATGCCAGTTCTTTTTCACGTCTAGTTAGTAGATGTCAGCTCTTGAAAATGATAAGTGGTCAAGGCATCCCACTGGAGGCACATACCACATCTGACGAATACAGTAAAACAAAGTCACACATTAGTCATTCCGTTCCTAATATTGCGTTGTACGATGTACACAGAATTCGAGAACAAATCATGTTAATGATTGTAATATTCCATCAACTTTAACCAGTTATTGATGTTCAATACATAGCTTCTGTGAATTTTTCCTACGGATCCGTATTTTTGCAGAATTCAATCAATTCTATAGATCTACGGAAAATTTCGTAGAACCGACATCACTGACTTCCATCTGTTTTGTTTTTATTCAACACAGCTGACGCGTTGACAGAACGAGGGAAAAGCAACTAGTGAAAAAATGCATGAACGAGGGATGCTTCGATTGCAAAACAATGCTTGGGAATGTGGATGATAGATGGTGCTAGCAACAATCAATACGAAACTAACGATCTCCAATTGGCTCACTACTTGATCAGCCTATTGGTCCCAAGCAAATTGACTAACGTACCCCATTCTAGTATAAATTCCAGTACTACACTATGTTTGTTTTGATTCGCTATGAAAGTTTGACAGATAAAATGAGGAGTTCGTGGATTTTCCTATGTTTCGAGGGGTGCATCGATTAGCTTGGGACCGAAGAGAGTACCAGAGCTGAGCCAAAAAGTTGACCACGTTTCTTCGGGACCTTCTGGTCTTAGAGTTACCTCTATGGTGCTAGTGCGCATGCAAAATACGCTTGACGATATTTTTTGAAGAATTTTCTTCTAAGAGTTATGTATGTTTGTCTGTGGTTATACTGTCATGGAGCGACTGTCATCTCTCGTCTTCGATTTATTTTTGCAAAATGTTCCGCGCACTTCATTTCTATTCAGTTCCTGTCGAACGTTCAAATTTTCTCAACAGCATTGTGGCACTGTATGAAGGTCATTTGAAGCCACCCGAAGAAACATGTTTGCCAGTGACATTGCCAAAAGATCCCTCAAAACCGTGCTGCTGTTTTGACAGAAATATTCTTTGCGCGTCTCTATCAACGTCTCTGACAAATGAGCTCAAAATGCATTAAAATTCATTATTGACGTTTATTCACTGCACGGTAACTTTATAGTACCCATTTATAAGTAGAATTTCTCCCATTTTGTGAAAAACACAATTATGGCGGTAAGCTCCAACTCAGATTAACTTTTAATATAGTCCCTGTGTGGATGGCCTGCTAATTTTTTTCTAAGAGTCGTGTTGATCAACTCTGATATCGACTTCAAAGTAGCCATTCTTGATCGGGATTTAATCCGAGGATAATACCATAGAGGTAACTCTAAGGCCACTGGGTCCCGAAGAAAATCAATATTATTTTTGGCTCACTCAGTACCAGAACAAGGGTCCCAAGCAGTCCCAAGCTATTTCACTCACCCCTGCATGTTCTGCATGAATCCACACACCCCTGATGTTATCTGTCAAACTTTCATAGTGAATCAAAACAAACATAGTGTAGTAATAGAATTTCAACTAGAATAGGGTACGTTAATCGTTTGCTTGGGACCAATAGGCTACTAAAGTGGTGAGCCAATTTAAAATCGTTAGTTTCGTATTGATTGTTGTTATTAATGGATAATGTGTGATATAATAATTTATCAAACTGCATGTAATTTTACTCATCACTTAATATTTTATAGTTAGCGTGTGATTGGCGCATTTGTCAAATAAAACGCAAGACAAAACGTCAAATAACATCAAAACAACTACATTTGTGCGTTGTTGTCCTCGACTCTAGAGTCGGTGTATAATGAGTCACGCCAAGAGTGAAGCCAAGTCTACCTATTGAACTGTCAAACCGGCTACCTATCGTGCAAAGTACACAAATATTACGATGCTATGAAAGATCCACGAAAGGTATTGCAATAAAATATAAAATATAATCAAAGAAATGATCATAAACCCGCAGTGAGCAATAAATTGTCATGGAATACGTTTGGTAATGATCACTTATGAGAATTTCTAATATTTTTGGGTAAGATAATTTGACTAAATCACTGATATAATGATTTACTACAGCCGCTATTTTTTTTTCTCGCTAGAAGTCATTTGAAGTTGATGTAGAAGTCCTCTGTTGCCAAGTAAAAGAAAGGGAATCTTTCGAGAACCGTGATGTGAGTTCAACTGTTTTTCTCTTGGCGTGACTCATTATACACCGACTCTACTCAACTCCAGGAAAATTTTCATTGATCGATTTTTTCACTTTTTTATATCGTTGCAAAAACATTCACTGCTGTGATTGTTATTATATTTAGTAGATATTACATCTTTTAAAGCCTCCATTAGATGTATTCATACTATTTCTGCTACATAGTTTGATACTTAAAGGAGGTTATCATCTGTAATGCAGCATAGTAACCGCATCAAGCAATATGTTTGCCACTGAATTATTAACGAAAGACAAAGTCGATGAAGAGAACCAATCAAAATTACTAGGCTGCAAGTCTCTAATCCCATCAGTTGAGAGCAAGCGTAAACTTCTAGTTGGGGCATAATAGCCAAAGAAGAAAATGAAGAAGATTACATTTTTTTTCTTTAAACTATTTGGCACAAATAGCATGAAGAATGTTTGCAAAACTGTGGTTACTCAATTAGAATATCAAATGAATCCTGAAAAGAATAGATAAATGCAGACAGAACCTCTTGAAATGTTAATCTAGATATGGCCAGCATATGCATAAATACAAAAAACTTTTTTGTACACCTTTTTGTGAGCTTTAAAACAACAGTTCGTATTAAGCAGGATGAACTGTTAAGCTAACGGTCATTTCAAAACGTAGTCAGAAATTATACTGTTTTATGTCAGATTAAGCTGGCATAAACGAACACGCTAAATATGAAATGATTAGAGGAAGAAATAATCGATGTTAATTTTTCAATCGTCAGAGTAAACACTTTCTGGATCAGCGTTTGCATAAAGTTGGTGTTCCTTTCTTTGATTTAACCCACGATTTTTTGTTTAGCAAGCAATAGTGGTCGCCACTAGGGCACAGAGCTCCTTATATCACAGCAAATCACTGCTATCGACCATTGCACAGTGGTCCAGGAGTTAATCAAGTTGGTGACGTCGGACAAGTTTAGATTTGAAAAAAGGCGCATCTGATGAAGGGGTCGTTCATAATTTAAATCTCTTAGGACAAAAAATAAAATTTCTAACTTTTTTTTTACGTGGCTTAGAAAAATAAAATGTCGGACAAAGTTGTAGATCTTATCATTTTTTTCAAACTTTGCTGAAAACGTCAATGGTTTAAATCGTCGTTTTCATTGAGATATGAAGTATTTTTTAAGGAAGGTCCCTTCAAATCGTTCTTTCAACCTTAACTTTTTTATTTGATTTTTTCATGGCATACTATGTTAAACAGAGTTTTTTTCATTTACCAAAACTAGTAACTTTCTAGAATACTTCAACACGCTACCTCACAAATGTAACATGTTAAGAGCGTTTATGTGTTCAATACGATATTCTAGTGGATAATTTTCAAATTGGGGCAACCAGTTTTTTAAACTAATGACGTGACTTTGATGAATATTTTCATGTAATAATATCAGAGGGGAAGTAATTTTTCATTACACTACAGCTAATTTAAAATCATGGTTTTTAGCTCAATTTTTTCTTCAAATTGGCTCTTTTCTGAACTAACTTTTGTACATGGTGGGTTTTGGATCAAATTCGGTTCTGGTCACTTCCCCGGGGACATCCGGGAAATGCTTGGAAGTGGCTAATGTGGTTATAGATACTTAATATGGACACCATTGATTTTGTTGTTGAATTTTGGTGTATTTTGATGTGCCGGTTTCGTTCAGGTCATCTTCTCTTTTGACAGCGTTTAGATTTTCCCCCGCACGACCACAAATAGGATTGGGTATTGGTACCGGTAACATAATTCACAACTTTTGTATCGACCATACTGAAATACAGTTTTGGAACAACTGGAAGCTCGATACCATACCAAGCTGATCGGTATATGGTTGGATTCAGCAGACCGATTTGCCTTTCCATATGCTCAGCTTCCTGTGACGTTAATTGTGCATTTTCTTTGGCAAACAGTAATTTTCTTAGGCGACATAAAGTAACTGATGATGGTAGAGTATTGACCCAAACAATTTCCTCCGTAGCTGACCCAGTTTTCTTTGCTACTATACGCAGATGGGTTGAGAATACGAACATGTGCGAATCACTACCCGAGCAAAGCTGAAGATCAAATTGAAATCAAAATTTGCTGTTATGATGTAACTTATTTTGAATACTCCAGTTGATCTCATTTTGGTTGACTTAACGGTTAACACAGCAAAAATGAGAGCAAAATTTTACACTGTTGAAGCAAACGGAAAACTAATCCTGCTTTCAATCAAATCAATTTGATTACTGATTTTGCATTCATAATGTTTAACTGAATACGGGCCTAGAGTAAATGGTTACCATTCATGTTTCTCAAGCTGAAAGACTTAGGCTCCAATCTCACCGTGGGCAAGTCACGAATGACCTAAAATGTGTTAAACAAATCAGATAAACGATAATCATTAGTTCAACGACAGATGAATTTCAATTAAATTTTAAACAAGACGTAAACAGCAGAACTTCAAGTTAAGTTGCTTTCATTTAAAACGTCTTGACTGCATAATGAAAGCACAATATGATATCAGACTTATGTCGCAACATTTGAAATCAAAATGAGTTTTCATTATGATAGGAACTGCACACTTTAATATCGATTTGCTTTCATTTTGTTAACCGACTTTGCTCGGGTATACTCCTTAACTTCACCGTCTTTGAGCTCGTGACTAAAACCTTGCTTATATTTGACGTGATTACTGCTGCCATCACATACCCACTTGTAATTAGTTCATAGCTACCATAGCTGCAAGCGGGTCGCAGTGTGGTCCAGAAGTTCTTGAAGTCTAACTCCTGCCACGGATGGCGAAATCCTTATTCCTGTATAAGTGTAATTACAGTTTTAGTCCATCGTACAGTCCCTTTTAAAATTTACCAGATGGATAATACATTTCCTTTGCTTCGAGAATTTTGCCATACGCTGGATACATATCTGCGCCGTTTTGAAGTATACTAAGCCGAATACTCGTATATTGCGCTTTCGAGAAATTATGTTAACATATAAACGCAAGATCTTCTTCTGGCCGTATTCCCTGGAAGAAGCTCTTGCGTTTATATGCAAACATAATTAGATTTTGGTTTTTGAGGTTTTCATTGAACTTGGTGCTTTCATAATGTTCTCTACTATCTCGGCATTCTTCTTTCCTGTTACGTAAAATAAGGTAATGCATTTGACATTAATTTCAAATATCATCAAGCTTAATACCTGGCGGTTCAACACTAGATGCTGCAGCAAACATCAGTTCCTTTGGAGAAAAATGCTCCCGCAATTCACGCGTCCTGTTTGTGATCGACTATGAGAACGTTTTCTTGGGGCGACCCTTGGCGTACTCGAGACGTTCAGCGTCTCAAAAATTAGTTTTCCCTTCAACCAGTTCGAACAGAGTTTGTCAAATATTCCCCAATGACGGCTGCTTTTCCTCCACCAATTGTTGAATTAGCCAATGAAATCATTTTTTTTCGGTTCCGTGATATATTCAACTCACTACCAGATTTTTTTTTTGTACATGATCCAACAGCTCGGTCACAACTTTCCCTTCCATTTAAAGGTAAACCAGCTCCTTGTTTGCAATGAATATTCCTGTAAATACTTATCACTAATGATAGTCCTACAATACTTGCGAAAATACACTTACTTTCCGTCATCTTCGAAACCATTAAGCTTCGGCGCGTGCAGTTTTCTTGTAAAATACTGAATAATAATACTGTAAAATACTGAATAATGAAAACTTCAACTGATTCACAACTGGCGAAACTAGAGAGTATCGATACTACAAGGCTGGATACTAGAGATTCGATTGAAATTTGCTTCGAAAGATTATTTTCAATTAACGATCCGCAGTATTGAATGTCTTGAAAAGTTCTTATCATAATGTCAGTTTTGATACTCTCCGAACCAACTAAATCCAAATGCAAAAGATAACTTCGTTCAAATATTGTGAGGGCTAGTTCATGCTGATGGATAATATTGACGTATGAACTACGTATTTATGGAATAAACTGGGGTTCAAATCGAAAAAAAAATAGTGTGACGAAATAGTGTCAGGTTTTGAAAGCTTATAACTTGACAAATTATGGATGGATTTCGAATCTTATTACACCATTTGATTAAAATTTGATGTAAGATTCGTTTGGTGTAAATATTATAGTTTTTTTTTATAAATAGTAAACTATTGAAAATTGATCAAACATTTTTACCATAATCAACCATTCAGTGCTCGCTTGCTCTCACACTTGCTATGAATATCAGGCAGATAGCCGATAGTGAGGTTAGATGCCAATACAAACAAATGTGGATAAACCGTTAAGCTTGTATGCGTTTTTATTTATTTTTTTTTATATATACAGGGGGGAATCTGCTCACAGACACCTGAGAAGGAACTCAGGGTGTGGGGATGGGAGAATTTCACTCCCGACCCACTAAACCTTACCCTGTGCGCTTGGCCCTTGACCTCCCCGGAACCGCCCGAAGGCATTACTTCGTGGAAGGGGCCGCTGTAGCGCTATGGCGCCTCTCTAGCAATACTCTAACGATCTAGTCGGGCAGTAGGTAACTGCTGCTCGGCTCGCCACTGTCGTTGTAATACCGAAACTATGTGGGTGACCGCAGTCACCACCGCGCTCCAGTTCTCGGTGGTACCACACATCCTATGAACGATGTTATCCGGACTGGTATCCGCTCCGCATATCGCTAGCATAGCGCTCGATACTGGCTCGAAACGTGGACAGGCAAACACAACGTGTTCGGCGGTCTCCTCGACACCAGCACATGTGGGGCAGATGGGAGTACTTGCATGTCCGAACCTATGCAGGTAGCTCCTAAAACAGCCATGGCCTGACAGGAACTGTGTCAGGTGGAAGTTTACTTCCCCATGGCGCCTGTTGACCTAGCTTGATACGGAAGGTATCAAGCGGTAAGTCCACCTCCCCTTTGTGGAGTTTTCCCACTCCGATTGCCATCTCGCGGTCGACACAACTCGTGCGTTGTTGCGCACCCCTCGAACGGTCCTCGCGTCATAGCACACCACATCCTCCTTAATGATAAGGCTGATTGGCATCATCCCTGCTATGACACAGGCGGCCTCTCTCGAGATAGTGCGGTATGCACTGGCCACCCTCAAGCACATTAACCTGTGTGTGCTCTCTAATTTCTGCCTGTGGCAGTCAATATCCAGTACCGCAGCCCACGCAGGGCCGCCGTATCTGAGGATAGATACTACGACCCCAGCGAGGAGCCTGCGCTTACTGGCATTCACTGCCGAGCTGTTTGACATCATACGGGATAATGCCCCCACAGCCATAGACGCTCTCTTGCAGGCGTACTCAACGTGGCAGCCGAAGCTGAGCTTATCGTCGAGCATAACCCCCAAGAGTTTCAGAGAGCGCACAGACTGTCAACGTCGCATGCTGTACTGACATGCGATTGTTGACTACGACCACCTCCGTCTTGTGATGGGCGAGCTCCAGTTTCCTGGTTCTCATCCATTCCTCCACAAGCCTGACGCAGTGGGCCGCTGTCAGCTCTACCTCCTCGAGGGATTCCCCGCAGACTACCAACGTGACATCGTCGGCAAAACCTACAATTTTCACGCCTACCGGGAATTTTATCCTCAACAGTCCTTCGTACATGACGTTCCATAACACCGGGCCCAGGATGGAGCCTTGTGGCACTCCTGCGGTGACTCTAACGCATTTTTCGCCATCTTCTGTGTCGTACGTCAACACACGATTCTGGAAGTAGCTTTCCAGAATCTTATACAGCCCTCCGGGAATTTGGAGCTGGTGTAGCGAGCGGGCTATCGCCCCCCAGCACGCGCTGTTGAACGCGTTCTTCACATCTAAGGTTAACAACGCGCAGTAGCGAATGCCCCTTCGTTTCCGATGGACCACCTCTGCCGTCTGGATGACGTCGCGGATGGCGTCCACCGTGGATCTGCCCTTACGGAACCCGTACTGGCTGCTTGACAGGCCGTCTACACCTTCGGTGTAGGCCGACAACCTGTTGAGGATGACCCTCTCAAGCAGTTTCCCAGTGGTGTCCAGCAAACAGATGGGTCTGTATGCTGACGGGTCCCCAGGGGGTTTTCCTGGCTTCGGAAGCAGCACCAGCTTCTGCCGCTTCCACGCATCTGGGAAGATGCCTACGTCCAGACAAGTCTGAAAAACAGAACGGAACATGTCTGGATTTTCCGCAACGGCCGCCCTCAGAGCCACAACCGGGATCCCATCTGGGCCCGGAGCCTTGCCCACCACCAGCGACCTGGCAATACCGCCAAGTTCACTGTTCGTCACTCTAGACACTTCTCCCTGATCCGCGCCTGGGATCCGCGGCCAGTAGTCTACGGCCCTACGCGGGAACAGGAACCCAACGATCGGAGCCAGTACCGCTGGTGCCGGGGGTGCCGTCACGCCGCGGGTCTTTGCCATGACCACTTTGTAAGCATCCCCCGATGGGTTCGTGTTTGCGCTTTGGCATAGGCTGTCAAAGCACGCGCGCTTGCGTCTGGCGATCTTTTTATTGAGGGCTGCCTTAGCCGCTCGAAGAGCAACACGGCGTTCCTCCCGAGATTCAGTCGTACGAGCTCGTTGCATCCTCCTTCTCACCTGGAGGCAAGACGCCCTGAGGATAGCAATCGACTCGCTCCACCAGTACACCGGTCTATGGCCATGCCTGGGATAGGCTCTCCTAGGCATGGTTGTATCGCACGCCCTTGTCAGTGCTGCTACCAGTTCTTCCCCGTCAGATCCGGGGTTATTCGCTCCCGCCTCAGTGCTTCGCCGAAGACCTCTTCCTCGAAGAACGACGTCCGCCAGCCTCAAGCGCAGGAACAATTTCCTCCTGCCACTCGCCTCTCACCTGGCCCCACACTGTACCGAATCGCCTGATGGTCACTATGAGTGTAACCCTCATCGACCCTCCAGTGTAGGTTGCCCTCCAAACTCGGGCTGCAGTATGTCACGTCGATGACGGATTCTGCACCATTCCTTCTATAGGTACTGACCGAGCCGGTGTTGGATAGTACAACGTCCAGCTTGGCCATTGCCTCCAGTAGGATGCATCCTCTCTGGTTGGTGTGGTGGCTACCCCACTCTACCGCCCATGCGTTAAAATCGCCCGCAATGACCACCGGTCTTAGGCCGACAAGTACCGCAGTGAGTCTGTCCACCATCTGCGAGAAATGCTCGATAGACCACCTGGGCGGAGCATAGCAGCTACCTAAGTATACTCCATTAACCCTGGTGATCACGAATCCCTCGCTCGAGTTGGACACGACTAACTCCTGAATGGGGAAGCTCCCTATTGTGCATATCGCCGCCATGTATATTGCCGGTTGGGACGCGGTACGGATCGGAGATGATTGCGACATCCGCTCCCCATTCCGCTGCCGATTGCCACAGCAGTTGCTGGGCAGCCGAACAGTGGTTCAGGTTCAACTGCACTACCTCGAACATGGCTGAGCATTGCTCTTTGCCTTAGCAGCATTGCTCTTGGCCCCCGGGCAGCGTGGGCCACCTGCCATGTGGTTGGTAGGGGTATTCCCCTTCTCCGCGCATATAGTGCATCTCGACGGCTTTTGGCAACCTCGTGCCTTATGGCCCTCCGAGCCGCACCATCTGCAAAGCTTGCTCCTGTCGGTGTTCTTACAGTCACGAGCCACATGGCCCTGACCGAAGCATCTAAAGCAAGCCGTAACCGGTCGGGGAATACTAACAGGGCAGACCGACCAGCCCACTCGCCCCCTCCCTGCGGCTACCACCTTTCTGGCCTCAGCTGCGGAGAGCCTGACGGTAGCCACTTGGGTGGAAAACAGTCCCTTCCTCTAGGTAATCGCTGTTTGCGGTACCTCGACTTGACACTGTTCCCGGAGCGCCGTGGCTATCTCGGTCGCCTCCGTCACTTCGTCCAGGTCCTTGACCTGGGTGGTGATAGTCGAGCCTAGCGACTTCACCTGCATCCCAGCACCAACGACCTCCTTTGCGGCGTTTCTGGTAGGTTGGTCCCTGGTCTTTAGCATCTCGCCTGTACGAGTGCGCCTGATGCTCCTCACGTTGCTGCCCATCTCCACAAGACGCTCGTCCGTTCTCATTTTCTTCAAGACTTCCGCGTATTTCGACGCTTCCGTCTTGAAGATGAGAGCTTCACTCTTGTTCCTGTTCCGGGCAGCACTGCTCTTGGGGCAGTTTTGTCCGGGGGTTTCGGGGGGCGCAGTTCTTACTGCCCTGCTTCCCGCCCTTGGAGCCGCTACTGTTCTCAACTGTTCTATTGGCTATTCCAGCCCTCTTCTGCGGTACGTTCACTGGTGCAGTGGGCTGATGGGCCACCGCCACGCACTCCACCTGTGCCGAGACTTTCCGTCTCTTAGGGCGTGCCGCGCCCTTTGCTGGCGAGGGTGAGGGCCGATCGAGCTTCTGTCCCTGCGTAACGGCAAAGTGGAGGGCCTCGCTGGACATCGTGTTGTTGCCCGCGAAGTTGAAGGCGTCCGTCTGGGTAGACTTCGGCTCCTTCTGTTCCGCCCTCTCTGCGACCTCTAGTCGCTTCCTAAGCCGCTCGTGGTCGTCCTTTGCCTCGTTCACGTTTGCACGGAGCTGTCGCAAGGCCTGCTTTAGGTCCTTCGCGATGTTGCTCTTCGTGCTCGTGAACTCTATGATGGCGTCGAGCTGTCCCGCGATTGCGCGCAACCTAGGGAGGGGCCCAAAGCTATTCATGGTTCTGATTAGCCCGGGCCAGTCCTTCGGCTGCTCCTCCGGCTGTCCACCGATCTCGGCCGTTGTCTCTGCGTCGCGCGGAGATTTCGGCCGTTTGTTCGGCTCACTGTGTTGGGGAGATCTGGATAGACCACCCTTCGCGAACGGATTCGCGGTCGCCTCCTCGGCGACTTGTTCACTGGGGGGTTTGGGGTTTTGTGCTTTTTTGATGACTTTTTGAAATCATCCCGACTGTTGGGTCCCCCTTAGACCGCTATCCTACCGTGCAAATGGAATAGTCGCTGATTGATCCCCATGGGTGGCTATGCGAGCAGTGAGGTCCATGACGAGGGTTGACATAGGCCTTCATGGGGCGTTATGTTCAGAGCCGGATCGCGTAAGACGGGAATAACTCAACCGAACCTATTCCCACCACACAGCCCCAACTGGGTGGCACGGGAGGAACGTATTCTAAGGCCTGCCAGGGTTTTAGCATTAGCTCAAACGTCGTTTCGGTCGGTTCCACCCGACTCTACTAAGAGGATGAAATACCTTGAGCGCCAGCCCGTAGCGTGGTTTATGATAAGTTTCCACTCTGTATCCTACATAATGCCAGTGTGTCAGTATACATACTTGCGATCTTACTGACATCGATCGCAAGGCGCGTCCCCTCGTTTGTTGTTCGATTAGCCGACTGGATCAGTACCGCAGCACTGGTGGTCCATCGTTTCCAGGGTGCACCACGAGGAGGCGAACAACTTCACATCACTTGTATGTGTGACAGTACCGTATCGTACATGCAATATAACAATTAAATCATATGTTTGAATTGTGTGAGTAGCACTACTGTGAGATACAACTAATGCCACTACCACAATCACAAATGTCCGGTATACGAATCGTGTAAATAGAAACGTGAATAAACATTCATGGAAAGCGGTGCCAGTGGTGTAGCGATAAGCGTGATTATATCTCACCCCAGCAGGCCTGGGTTCAATGCAAGTCGGCGCCAGTGGGATGTTCTGAAGCGTAGCATCTCTGATCACGCCTTTGGTCCTTGGTTCATGAGTTCTGATGGGACGATAAGTAGGGTTCCAGGTGTAGGAGCTGCCTCCCTGGCGTCGGTAGCATTGAGGCTTAGCACGGAAAACAAGATCGACGGAAAACAAATCAAGGAAAAAAAACAATCATTGAATCAGTGGCGTCGCGTCCACATGTGCAACCTGTGCACAACACAGGTGTAAATAATTTTAAAAAATGCGTTTAGATTTTTATAGATTTTAATGGACACATTATAGCTGTACTTCTTTACTCCAGACCACAATTGACCATGAATACACTATTTTATAGTGTGGTTCAATTAAATCTTCGACCTTGGTTTGCTTCAAAAAGGGTTAAATTCAGTTCGGATGGTCTGCCTAATCCCTAATGCATTGATTTCTAAGCGGGTGGAGGGTGACAAGTTTGTGAATGGTCAAATGCCTGATGTAAGCCAAGCAGACCTTCTATCACCTCTTGAAACATACCACAAATTTTCCACAATTCATGGCGGTTTGCGTGGTTGTAATTGAAGCTTTCAGCAGTTACGCTTTAAATGGGAGCAACACGGACACAGCAGTTTGATACGCTTTGGACGTTATCATACTTGCAGACCGGTTTGAATGTGTGAGTTTTAATTAGAAGAACATTTCAAGCTGAACATTAGGTCCTAAGTAACATTGATCGATCCTCTTCGTCGACTTTCTCTTTCGTTAATAACTTGACCACATAACCGTTTCTTGTCGTGTTTGTCGTATCAGAAGCTAGGTAAAAGCTTCTTGTATCGATTTGTGTGCTGAAAATACCTAGGAATGTCTTTACATGGCCGTGAGAATACAAAGAGAAAGTCGATGAAGAGAATCTGTCAATGTCAATGTAACAATGTAATGGAGAATATGTCCCTTGAATTCATGGAGCATTGAAAGATAAAACAAAAACTAATATCCGGAGAACTTCGAGATTAGGGCGTAATTTCTTTTGTAAACAAACACGTCATTTGCTGATTTCTCGCGAATCAAAGCTAAATCTATACCGTTCCGATTCAAATTTCGGACGATTCAAATTTCGGACACTTTCATTTTTAATTAAATATTACATCCAGTTAGAAACAAAGTAATAATGTAAGATGATCGTGGAGGGCACTAGTCAAAAAAATTTAAAATTTACAAGACATGTGGATCATATTCGACCGAGATAATCAACTTTTAAAAGTGTCCGAAATTCGAGTTTAAGTGTGCGAAATTTGAATCGGCACGGTAAAACTAACAACACAAACAGATAGAGGAATGATTCCTTTATCATTTGTTATAGTTTTTTTTTTTTAGAGATTGTGTTTTTATTCGCGAGAAATCAGTTATGGACCTGTTTGTTTACAAAAGCAATTACGCCCAAATCTCAAAGTTCTCCCGATATGTGGTTGTATACTAATAACGAACAAAGCTTGGTGCACAGAAAAACAAATGAGGCACGTGACGCCTCTGCATTGAATATTACTGTCTTTTACAAAAAAAAACATAATTAATTCTATCTTTTTTACGTTACATTCAACAAAAAAGTTGTGCAAAGAAGACTTTAAGATCTAGTCAAAACCTACAATTTTGATAAACACAGTATGCTGTTATGTTTGAGTACAGGTAATTTTCAAGTTTTTTTTAGGGAATTTTTAAAATTGATTTATTCAAATTTAAAGAAAGTTGCCCTCGCAGTTTTTTCCTCAAATATTTATTTAAGTATGGCTTTTGAGATGATACCACAAGAAACATTTTAGCGATCCAACTCCATGTGATATAAGCATTTCAACACGACTTGGTTTTTTGGGCAAAAAAGTCTATAATTTTTCAACGTTAAGACTTATTAACATGCTTCAGTTCAGTAAAAACGTGCGCCAATATTTGTTCTAGAAGTTTTTCAAAGATCATTTTCTAAAAGAAAATGGTTCAAAAAAGATAGAATAAAAACCTCGAGCTTCTTTGGAGTTTGTCACAGATCTTACTTCAAAAAAACTCCATGAAATTCTTGGAGGTTTTGGGAACATCGTTAAATTTCAAGGAATGACGTTCAAGAATATTTGTAGATGATAGGTGTCTTTCCAGAAGTGCAAAGATGTTCAGAGATCTTCGTAGAATTAAGAGAGATGGAATAAATATAGAAATTGATAGTGATAGTGATGAAACGTCGCTAGAACTATTCCACAGCCGCAGTCAGTAATGAGCAAAAGGAGGACATACTTCAAGTCTCCGCCTACATCGTACGGGTTAGGCAAAAGATGTGCGTTTGACTTTATACCTTCGCATTAATGGCCCTTCGCTCATTTTCAACTTCTATTCAATTTTCATCCTGCCATACTCTAACGGAACTATCCACCTACCCTCTTCTAAAGATCATTCTCTAGCTAATAAATTATCACACTAAAGCTTCGTGTTAGCATTTCCAACCAACTCATAGAAATTTAAATAAATTCAGAGAACCTCGTAGAACTATGGAAAAGTTTGTAAATCTTAAGAGAGTTTTATAGATGTTCAGGAAACGTTTCATAAGCTACAGGATTTAAAACTATAACAATTGATCTAACTTCGTTAACTTTTATTTACATTTGTATTCGAAGAATTTACGCTTACAATCTGTATCAGATATACCTATTTTTTTAGTTTCAAAATCTTGAACACATATGGGTATGGGATCTCAAAACTATATTTATTTTATAACATTCAGAGTGTTTAGAATTGTGCATGGACATACATCTTGCACATTTTCCTAAGTCCAATGTATGGTATTTATTCTGCGAGCATTTTACTATGTTTCAAAGCCAGCATTTTAGAAAATCATAAAATTCAAACTTCTAGAATTTAGTGTTGGTTCCTATGTCTGAGATTTAACTGATGATGAAATATTCAAAATGTAAAAAAAAATCTAGTTACAAAATTCATGGAATTGCCTAACTCTGAGAATTTTCTTAAGTATGAGATGCTTAAATTTATGAGATCCGGACGCTTTTTGATTTCATTACAAAAAGCATGAACAAACGATCCTTGCTTGTTCAAAATCAGTAAGCTTTTAAGGCTCCCACAATCGAGGTTCCAATTATGAAATTAATGAAATAAAATGTTTGCCCCCCCCTCCCTAGGCCCAATCCAGATTAATTATCTAGCTACGCCAATGAGAGAAAGTGTAGATATAGGCACTACTTACAAACATCAGCACTCTAGAAACGCATCATAGAAATTCTAGCACCAAATATTTACTTAAAATGCAAATTACACATCTAGGATCTTGCTTTGTTTTTCCTCTCCTTAATACTTAATTATTCTAAAACTTAACCATGCCTTAAAACACGTATGAAATAATATACACTCACGGGAGAAGCTAATTCGGCACACAAAGCTGTTCGGGGATCATTTTGTTTTTCGCAGAACAAAATTTTCCGGAATAATCTGATTTTTTTTTTCACTCTGTCCTACCTAAGTTTTGATAATTTTGGCTAAGAACGGAATCTTCTTGGCTTCCGGGATATTGTTTTTTGTTTCGACGTACCCACCGTGCCTGATATTCGAGATATTGTTACATTCGGGTTAGTTTTATTCATGCTAAAGCTATAGAAGTCTGGATATTTTCTAACAAGAAAATACTTCCTTCGTAGAACATTTCCGGCGGTTTTCCGGAGAACGTATGCTAAATGCGACAACCCCCACACATCTGTTGAACGTACAACCCAACTCAACCCAACAGACGATCGAACCTCTAAGCTAGAAAAACTCCCCGCTCGCTTTGTATACACGCGGACAGTACTGTTCCGCTAGCACCCCGTAGGCAACCCGGGAGCCAACTCGTACCTTGGTATCCCTGCTAAACTTGTTCCACACATGCGTCACGATGGATCGGTTGAGGGTGGCGAGCGCTTGGTCCACCCAGCGTTCCTCGAAGAACTGCAGATAGTCGTCGAAGTTTATGGCATAGAAGGCTTCCGGTGGGTACACGGTGAAGTAGCGGCAGCGCTCGCGTGTCATCATCAGCGGTGCCTTGGTGCTGCATATTCGCTTCAGCACCCGGGTGATTACGCCCGGTCCATTGTTGCCCCAGTCCTGGCCGTTGAAGTTGATCAATAGGTCCCTGACGCACATCGCCGCCAGCTCGTGCCCGTGTCCGTCGGATTCAAAGTTGATGACTCCGGCTGCCACCCAGCGGGACGATTCCGCCCCGGCATAGTTCGGTTCCATTGTATCGAACGACTTCAGCACCACTACGTCCAAGTCCAGATAGGTTCCGCCGTACTTGTACAGCGTCAGATATCGCATAACGTCCGACAGGTGGGAATTCATGTACTTGGAGCGGAAAATTTCTCCAGTGTGCATCCAATCTTCCAGCGGCGTATCCTGAGCGTAGGTCGAGAGGTTCACGTGCCGCAGATTGATGTTGGGATACGCGTGCAGAACGTCCAGCAGTGGAAGCGCACTCTTATTACGGAATCCCACCGGGGCTGCGAACAGCACGAACGCATTCCAGTTGGGGTTCATCCGTGCGGCCGATTCGATGGCACACGCTTGGCGAGCATTCAGCCTAATTATCCCATCTGCAGAGCAGGACGTTTCATGGAAGAAGATGTTCTTCCCGTGTTGAGGTTGTTTGTGTGACTTCTGCACATCTTCCAGTACCCGGAACGGGTCGGGGAATTCTCGGGCAAAGCAGTTCTCGTGTAATGGCTGGTAGTTGATTGAGAACAAGACGTACACCATAGCCAGCACCAGGCCAACCGAGAGGAACACTTTCCGTTTGTTTTTACCACTAACATAGAATGGAGTGATGGAGACCATCTTTGTCGAGGTTCACTTAAGGACTAATAAGTATAACGATTCGCAAGGGTGACAATATAGATGATAAGATAATGATCAGCAGTTAACAACTACCGAACTGGACTGAAAATTGATGAAAGATTTAGGAGACAGCCGGAGCCGTACGCTCAGGTACTAATACTGATGAATTACGACGACGGTGGTTCCGTTATCGCGCTTATTGCCGATTAACACATTCATGATCGCAGAGAATTTCGAGAACGCAGATTATTGCACGGAGAGCACTGGTAAAACTGATAATAATTATTATACTGCTGCAAAAAACACTCGATGATAAAACCGACAAAACACGGGAGTGATTGTCAACACAATAAAATAAATAAACTTGAATAAGTAAGAAGGGTCTGATCACACCATAGGTGGATAAATTCGGGTTTTTTTAATTAATCTACTATTATATCAAATATTAAAAATCCATCATCACCATCGAGGCAAAAAGAAATAGTTTTTGCAGTGCTACAATGATTATTAAAAAGTCGGAATGACAGCTATCCATATAAAATAATCCGTTAGAGATAACTTCGTCAAGATACATAATTTATCAATTCATAAAAAAATCACTGGATAACTGTTCAAAAGACAGTTTTAACGTGTGAAATGCAGTGTCGATAAAATTCTGTAAGTGTTGCTAAACGTTTGATATGTCTAGGCATCGAATTGAAAACATTTATTCCTTTATAATATAATCAATTTTGTGAAGCACAAGTCAAGAAATTTGGTGTTCTTATTTCAACCGCGTTTCTAGTATTATATCTATGAAAGTCACTTCCTCTTTCAATTCGATTACACAAATATCGAGGCAGCAAACCGTTAACTACTTTAAAAATGAACACCATAGTCAAATATGCAATTCTTTGCTTCACCGACAACCATTGTAAGGCGCCTAGCATCAAAGTTGAGGAAGTGAATCTATTACATCTCAAAATCAAACGCATTATTTTATTCTGCAAGCGCTGTAATCTCGATATTTGTGTTCCATTGGCCAGAAATAAAATGGAAGGGCAAAAAGTCAAGATGAGGAGAGATGATTGATTTGTATAGCTGTATTTTACTGGCAATAGTTAAATCGTTTTTCAGTCGACATAGAATTCCATACTTCTTGGCAATTTTCTTGATGACATTGTCAATGTGAGAGTTGAACTTAAGTGTATCATCAATAATCACGCCAAGATATTTCATCTCCCGAACGCGATCAATAGTCCAATCATCAATTACAACAGAGACGTTCTCATTTACTCGATTCCGCAAAATTACAATAAATTTAGTTTTACTTGTATTCATTATTAACTGCTTATACTTGAACCATCTACTAAGAGAACGCAAATCTTCATTCAAGTGTAAAACGGCATCATCTAAATCCTTAGCTGCAATGAATAACACAGTATCATCTGCAGAAAGATTAATGTCGCAAAATCGTAAAACACGTCACAAGTCATTAATATACATAATAAATAACAGGGGCCCTAATACACTTCCCTGGGGCACTCCAAGGTTATTCCCCTCGGGACTGCAAACAGAATCATTAAAAACAGTCCGTTGAGTTCTGTCAGACAAATAGCTTTCAAACCATTTATGTGCAGTACTCATAATTCCAAAACGCTTGATTGATCTTAACAATAAGGGTATAGAAATTGTTTCAAAAGCGCGTTTAAGATCCCAAAAACAGAAACAATCGTATCTTTACGCTCCAAGTTGTCTTTCCACTTTGCTAACAAAGAGTTGCTATTCAAATACTCCAACAGCTGGCCTTTAACAACAAGTTCTAATATTTTCTCTAATGTGTGCAACATGTTGATGGGACGAAACTCTTCGGCTTTAACCGTTCCAGCAACTTTTTGAATAGGAACCACTAAGCATGTTTAAATCTAACTCCATGTTTGATGCTATTCAACTGGAGTAAAATTTGCAAACAATACTGTCATGACTTTGAAATTCAGTAATGGAGTTTAAAGCATTAAATATTTTAAATTGGAATGCTCGATCTCTTAAATATAATGAAGACGTGCTACTTAACTTTTTGAGAGTTCATAACGTGCATATTGCCGTTATAACTGAAACGTTCCTTAAACCTGCCCATAAGGTTAAGAAGGACGCAAATTATTTCATTTATAGAAATAATCGCCTTGATGGACCCTGTGGTGGCGTTGCCATCATTGTTAATAGACGATTCAAACATAAAATTCTTTCTTCAGTTGAAACCAAAGTGTTGGAAACTTTGGGAGTTTCTGTTGAAACAAAATTTGGACAACTCACGCTTATAGCTGCCTATTTGCCATTCCAATGCGTAGGCCAGCAAAAGAATTTTCTCAAGGGTGACCTTCCGAAACTTACCCGTCATACGTCTAAATTCTTCATTATTGGTGATTTTAATGCAAAACACCGCTCATAAAATAATTCTCAAAGCAATTCCAATGGTAATATTCTGTTTGATGATTGTTCTGCAGGTTATCACACTATTCAATATCCAAACAGCCCAACATGCTTTTCTTCTGCAAGAAATCCCTCAACTATTGATTTGGTCTTAACTGATTCATGTCGGCTTTGTAGCCAATAGGTTACTTATGCTGACTTCGGTTCTGATCACCTTCCAGTAACTTTTGAAATATCCCAAGAAATAATTTCTAATCCCAACAGCTCTACTTTCAGTTACCATAGAGCTGCCTCAGTACCAAAATGCGAGGTTAAATTCGATTCAATTATAATAGACGACGATCTTCAGCTCTTGATCCGTCTTAAAAATGTCCGTAGGAGACAATATCAAAGAACACGCGATCCTGCCATGAAAGTTATCTGGCGGGATTTGCAAAAACAAATTAAAATGCGATTCTCTGCCTTGAGGAACAAAACTTTTGAAAATAATGTTACTGAATTAGACCCGAGTTCCAAACCCTTTTGGAAACTCACAAAATTTTTGAAAAAACCTCTAAAGCCTATTCCATCGCGTAAAGAAGGTGGTAAAATTTTGATCACAAATTTGGACAAAGCACAGAAACTTGCTAAGCAATTCGAGAGTTCCCAAAATTTCAGTTTGGGTCTTACTAGTCCTATTGAGAATCAGGTTGCTCGGGATTATCTGAATATTTTCTCTCGGGAAAATATTTTTGATGACTCCTGGGGGACTGATTTGGACGAAGTAAGGTCTATAACTAAAAAGTATCATAATATGAAAGCTCAGGGTGATGATGGAATTTTCTATATCCTCATCAAAAAACTCCCAGAGAGTACCTTGTCTTTCTTGGTAAAATTATTTAACAGATGTTTCCATTTGGCATACTTTCCTGATAAATGGAAAAATGCAAAAGCTGTTCCAATTTTGAAGCCGGATAAAAATCCAGCTGAAGCTTCCAGCTACCGTCCAATAAGTTTGCTTTCTTCAATAAGTAAACTTTTTGAAAAGATAATTTTAAATAGAATGATGCTTCACATCAATACGAACTCAATTTTTGCAGATGAGCAGTTTGGATTTCGCCATGGGCATTCAACTACTCATCAACTCTTAAGAGTTACCAATTTAATTCGTTCAAACAAATCTGAATGCCACTCAACTGGAGTTGCTCTTCTAGACATAGAAAAAGCATTCGACAGTGTTTGGCATGAAGGTTTAATTGCTAAATTGAAAAAGTTTAATTTTCCACTTTACATTATGAAATTGGTTCAGAATTATTTAACTGACAGAACTATGCAGGTAAATAACCAAAATTCCAAATCCAATCGACTACCTGTAAGTGCAGGAGTTCCTCAGGGTAGCATTCTTGGGCCTATATTGTATAACATTTTCACTTCGGACCTCCCTGATTTGCCTCAGGGTTGCCACAAATCTTTGTTCGCTGATGACACAGGCATTCCCGCTAAAGGAAGAAGACTTCGTGTTATTTGCAGCAGACTGCAGAAAAGTTTAGATATTTCATCTTCTTATTTACAAAAATGGAAGATTTCTCCCAACGCTTCCAACACTCAACTTATAATATTTCCACATAAGCCTAGAGCTTGCTTTTTGAAACCTAGTAGTAGTCACATAGTCACTATGAACGGAGTTTCAATTTCCTGGTCAAACCAAGTGAAATATTTTGGTTTAATACTTGACCAAAAATTAACTTTTAAAGAACACATTGAGGGCATTCAAGCCAAATGTAACAAATATATTAAATGTTTGTATCCTCTTATAAACAGGAAATCTAAACTTTGCCTGGCGAATAAACTTCTAATATTAAAACAAGTTTTTAGACCGGCCATGCTTTACGCTGTGCCAATTTGGTCTAGTTGTTGCACGACCAGGAAAAAAGCACCTCAAAAGATTCAGAACAAAGTTCTGAAGATGATTTTGAAGTTGCCTCCCTGGTACAGAACTACCAAAGTACATAGAATTTCTAATGCTGAGACTTTAGAACAAATGTCCAACAAAATAATTAATAATTGCAGGCAAAAATCGTTGCATTCCTCAATTGCAACGATTAATTCTCTTTATACTTAGATAAGATTTAGTTTTAGTTTTTAGTTTTAAGATATCAATTGTTATACTGACATGCAGGTTCAAAAAACCTGTTTAAAATACTTAATTGCCAAGACAGGAACAATGTAAAAATACTTAGATATATATCATATCAATTAAGGTAAGTTACTGTAGTAACTGGAGCACCTAGGTTAAAATGAAATGTAATTTATTTTGAATTTGAAACAAATAAAGAGTTAAAAAAAATGTTTACTATGGTTCTAAAACTCAATATCGAGTTAGCGGACATCGAGTTGTGGAGAGTTGACTTTAGTTTTATACTTGATTTTTTTTTATGTTACTCATGAGTTTAGATAGCTCTTTCAGAGTCTTCAGATAATGTTTGGATGGTTTTACCGATTTACCACAAATTTGTCGATTCTAGTCATTTTATCTTTTGGAGTATCATGGATTTTTAAGATCATTTTGGCCTAATAACATCTCCATATAATATGAGTGGGTCACGAGCTTATACAATTTCTAAAAAGTGGGTCGCAATCGAAAAAAAATTGAGAACCGCTGCAGTTATGACAAAAAAACAAGCCGAGGCTAGTTTTTCAAACGTCGCAGGAAGACCAGTGGGTTTAAATTTGAAACAGTCAGATTTTTGTTTTAGATTTCTCACGAAGATTTACTCAGCTATAAGAAAGTGAAAGTGAGTGTTAATAAGGTCAGCATTTAATAACCATCCAGCCAGGCCTCAAATCAGCTATGAGGATAGACAACGCGGCCAAAAATGATCCCAATAACGCTTCAAATTGCGTGGCTGCCGCAAATGCAACTCGGCATGCGCAAAATAGATTCGCTGGTTGCCATTGTAGGTACTTGATAAACGCCATTGCTTGATAAATGTGTAGTTTTGGAAGGATGCAATTTTGATCATCAACTAAAGGTTTTGGACAATATGGATGCTATTATGAGACATTGTTTCGGTGATAAACTCATGGTTGAGTGCATGGGTTTTTTTTAGTTTATCGAAACCTCCGGTAGGCCATATTATAAAATATGAAAACATAGATTTTTGCAAGAGTTTAATTATTTTATTAATTTAAACATTATGAGATCATAACAAATCTACGGTATCTTATGGTACCGAAAAAGGAATCTTACTATACCGTTGAAACATAGTATTTTGACTACTTTAATCGCTTTTGAATCATTTTCAGCTGAATTTGTTTCGATCCGTAACAGTTTTGTATAGTCAATAGTCCATATACGCCTTAATAAACGGCTAAGTGTACTTCAAAACACCTTTTCTCAAAAAACCCAAGATGAAATATTTTAAAACCTTCACAGATTTGATTGTTATGATTAATACTAAATTCCTGTGAAGAAAAAACTGAGGTACATAATAGTTGCAAAAAAAAGGTGCTTTCAGACATAGCGTGCGGGAGCCCTACAACCGATTCAAATAATTAAATAGTGAAGTACAAGTTGGGTTTTCAACCTTTGTGAATCTCAGGCCTAAGAACTGTAAATTGTTAACTAGCTCAGGGACACATAATGTGTGTGTATGTACTATTCATGGAAATGTTAATTTGATTATTCACAACTTAAAGAAATTTGATTTGTCCATTGATTTGAAGTCGATTACAGATAGTTTGATATGTGAAAGAAAATCAATGGATTGCTGCCTACACAGCAAAAAAATAATTTTGATATCACGTCAAAGTGGATGCACTACAATCATGTCGAAAATATGGTGTAATATTACTTGCTAAAAAGAACAAAAATATCATTAATACAATGCATGAACTGACATTACGCTGCTTTTACTGCATTTGTTTATTTATGTGGTCATAAAAATTACATGAAATTTTCGACATGATTGTAGTGCATCCACTTTGATGTGATATCAAAATTATTTTTTTGCTGTGTATGACGCTGTGAAAACTGCATGGATTCATCTTTTTTCGAACAAAAGTTATTGGAAGAAATCGTGGAAAAAGGCATTAATGAAATACAATTTGAACAATGGGTCACAACCGACAGATGTGATATAGAAGCATTAGTTAAAGAGTCGGTTGAATGTGTTTCCCATTTAATTGGAAAATTAGAGAAATTAATACCTCATGATTTTATAAAACAGCAGTCTATGTTTTTTTGCAGAATGCTAAACAAAATTTACAGGAAGGTGAATTTGTAGTAATATGTGATTTTTTCAGAAAACTACACATTTGTATTACAAGACGAAGTACAAAGTCATCACTGAAGGAAAAAATAATCATTTGAGTTATGCATAGTAATTTCAGAAGATTTGCGTCATGATTCTGTATCTGTAAACTCATTTATCTAAAAAATGATTGCTTTTCGCCGTCAAACCCTGACACTTCAGTTTTTCTATTTAAAAGATTGCCACATGTATGTATTTAATTACAACACTCAAAGTACTCAAATTTATCCAAATTTCTATTCCCATGCTTCAGCATTCTCTCAAGACAAATTGCACTGCCTCCCCGTTGCTTGCATGTCACTCGTGTTCGTGTGATGTTATTACTTGCTCGAAACGATTCATTCTCGTCATGTTCAGCAAAACTAACACGCGAGACCATCTCAATTACTAGAAACTGTGCTAGAGCAGCTGCTTAGCGAAAAAAAACACGATCCCTCGCTCTGACAATAGGCAAATGTGACAGCCCCATCGCAACGCGACCTAATACAGTGCTGCTGACGATGATGACGACAATGACGACAATGACTCGGAGACAACGGGAAACGATGCACCGTAACCGTGATATGGCTAATGAGCCTAAATGGGAAGTGACCTTTTTGGAGACGACGAGCTTGAGCTTGGGCAAGGGTTGCTCGAATTTTCCAAGAGTGAAAATCTCTAATCCAACTTATGTTTCCAGAACTGAGCACCACCGTGAGCGACATCCTATAATAGGCCAAATCGTCTCAAATAGCCATTCGCCCCACCCTTGATCTGGCAATGCATTCTAAAGCGCAACCGCTGGTCATTATGCCATAACAACCGGCGGACACTCGGGGTGAACACATAACACATAACCTGCACCGTAATTGATACCGGCCAGCTGACTCCCGCTAAAAGATGGGTGTTATTGTTATATTCTAGTTCGACCGCTAGAGCTATCGTATGGAAGTGTTGTCGTTTGGATTTCGAATGGTTGGCGATTTTCAGCAGGTTTGGCGCAACAGTAGACAGCTTGCTGGTTTTGTCTTTTTTTTTTGCTTCGAACAGCTGCTGGCAGTACTTGACCTGATTCGATCCGGAATGTTTTACGTAACGGTGCGATGATGCGGTGTCAATGTCAATGCAAGTGATAAGACTCGGTCGATTAGTTAAGTGCCAGTACCGTTCACGTGGCCAATTTACGCCAAAGTGGTTGTAATTGTAGAATCATTTGATTGCTTCGCTATTTTACGACACTCAATCAATTATTGAGCAGTTTTTTTATGATTCACCCAGAATCTTCTTCAAACCATTAGAGGCGAATAATTTCACATTCTGTTTGAAAAAAGGTCTTCTCAAAGGCTTTTTAGAGACTATAATTGATATTATTTTCGGGATTATGAGTGTTTTCAAGATTTTTAAAAGCACCTTGATACATGGACAAAATATCAGCGCTGGTAGTGGGTATGTCATATAATAAAAATGACGAAAATAGTGAATTTAAAACAGTAAACAAGTGACCATCGGAAATGTATGGTTGCAATCTTACGTTAATTGCGACCCACTTCGAGAAATTTTATAAACTTACACCAGAACTGTCATCTGACCGCCTAATGTGCACAGTACGTTTTTTTTCTGGGATCCAGAAAGTTAAAAACAAACTCAAGATTTGCTAGTCTTTCTCCCTGTGTTAAGCAGCGCATAAGAGTAGAAAGACGCAAGCCCAAAAATAATAAAAATGATTACATACGCTCTGAGACGCCTTCCAGACCTGAAAACCATCATGAGCAATTTTCATGCTTCTGTAAAATAAAATAAATGGTTTAAGGAACCCCTAAAATTTGTTCTCCTTGAATCAGTATTAATTGAACAAGGAAGAGCAAGGTCTACTTCAAACTCTAACCTCCATTTCCTAACTCTGCACTCATGTCTCTACTTCAAATTTATTCAAACATGCAATTTCCTAAGCTGATTTTAGATTCAGATTGCTAATTGGTGATTAGAAACATGTTCAAATCATCGCACAGTGGTCCATAACTGTGAAATGACGATCAAAAGTCATTATCTCGCGAATCTCGCATTTTAGACACCTCGAAGAAATTTTCAGGATATAAAAATCCCCTTTTTTTTGGCATGGACCAAACCAATCCCGCTAGAAGTGAGATCCAAAATTTATTATTACAAAAATTTCATATTCAGGATTGGCATCTTGAGCAAAGTTTTAGAAAATATCAAAACAAGAAACTTTGCTGTATACACTAGGTGTCTTTTTCTTTATATCATTGAACTATGAAACTTTTTTCGTGGAAAACCTCTTAAGGGAGGAGTACACTTTGATTTTTCAAAAAAATGTTCCTTGGGATGTATACTTTAATTTAGAAAAAACTCCAAGTCCGCCAGAATATTCCTTACCGCTTTACGAAGCGATTTCCTAAAACATGTACCAGCACGCTGAGAGAGCAATTTTATCTTTAAACGCGTTTATCTCGAAACGGGGTTTTTCAAACTGGCGTGGGAAATAACTCTAACCAGTTATCATCAAATTTGGATATCGCCTAGGTTTTCTTGATCAGAATTAAATTCTGCTTAGAAATACGTATCCACATTTTCGATTTTGTCAAAAATGGATTTTAATCCACGATTTTGTAAGCATTTTTAGGGTGAAAAAATGGACTTTTTTTTTCCTAAGGCCACAACTTTTGAAAAAATTAATTTAAAAAAAAATCGGAGTACGTATTTCTAACCCGAATTTCATTACTAATCAGGATTTTTGTTCGATTTAAGTTCCAGGATCACATGGAAAGGAGTATTTTCCCACGCCGTTTTCTGACTTCCGCGCGAGGACGCCCGCGCGACCTGGTGCACCGGCCACGGGGAGACGCCAATCGAGTTCAAAAAAATACAAATTGTAGTTCGAAGGATGAATAATAAATGGGTTATAACATATTTGCCCTCCCTGAGTGTTTTATTGCTTAAAAAATTAACGAAAATGCCTTACTTTTTGGACGTTCAAAGTGTACTACCCCCTTAATAAAAGGGTTTTTACTTTATCTTAATTTTCTATAAACTTCGACTGGTTTGAAATGTTCTACTGAGTTGTTCATAACATCAATACACATAAATTTTATGAATATTATAGCACACTAAATCACAAAATAGGTGAGTTATTATTGATTTTTCTGAAAAAAAATATGATTGTTTGTCACTTTCGATATAAAAACTACAAGTGACAGCCCAATGGGGTTGTACGCAAAGATGACGTAGGACTACGTAGTTTTTGTTAACTGCAGCAGGAGCTTGTGTTTTGTGTATGAATAGGAATTTTAGCGGGGTTGATATGAATTTTAGTTGGGACAGGTTCAGATAATTAACTCTTTTGGAAAATGTTGGCGGCCCTGAAAAGAGCCGATGATAGTACAGGCTTTGGAAGATGATGATAACGTGCTGATGAGCTCTCTGATGAGCTGCATATTCAGTGACGGCATCACGGATCACATTTTCTCGGCACACCTCGGGTTTCCTCGTACATCAGACCGGAGATGAGCTTGACACCACCACGTCAAGCCAGACGACGAATGGCATGCCCTGGATGTTATCACACGATGACACTTGGCGACTCCTTTACCAAATCCTTTGCCACCCCTGCCACGACCAGTCATGCCTCCTGGTTGTTTACCGTTGAACGGGTGAATCGCAACTAATGCGAAGGCGTAGTAAAATTATGTTTATTTCTGTTGATTATGGTAGTACATTGATTTATCATATTAATTGATTAGCCTACTTGGCTCTTCATCTTTGTTTAATTTGATATTCTAATTTAATATTTGCGTTTTTCAACTAGTTTACAGAATACCCCTTTGGGGATTTGTTTTATTTGAATTGAAAAAAGTAATAACCTACCTAGCTACGAGTATAACTTAACCTAACGTGCTAGATCACGTATGATCTGATGATTTGATCTCAGACAGGTGTCTCTGAACCTTTCCAGGATGAATACTCTCCGTTCTTGGAGAGAGAGGTGGATCACAGAATTTCTAGTCCGCGGGGGACTGTTTAGGACCATCCTAAGGATCTTGTTTTGGCGCGTTCGCTCACATCAGCTCACATCATTATCCGGCTAGATCGCGCCAATTCAAGTGGTGGCGGTGTGGCTGTCATCATCAAGCATGGCATTCGCTATGAAATCCTACCACATCCGAAAACAAGCATCATTGAAGCAATCGGCGTTAAAATACATGCTCTTCATGGACACATCACACTGTTTGCCGTCTACATACCTCGGCAATGTGTAGACAGTAATGGCACATCCAAACTCTTCACGGAAGATCTCCAAAAGCTCACCAACAACAGAACCGGCTGCCAAAAACGGTGCCCTCCTAGCAGACCACCTCAGCTCAGGTACGTGTACCATCCCAACAAACAATTTGAGTTGATCAACTGCTGAACAAGCTATTTTTTAGCTGAAGAAGCTTGTTTTTGCCTGATTAAGTTCTTATTCAACATTCAATGTTTGTTGGGATCCACTTTCCGGACGAACCAACGTTCCTCTCCCCACCACCCTCGACGTGTTCCTGTCCGACCTGGCACTCTCGAAACCAGTCACCTACCACGAACTGAGCTCTGACCACTACCCGGTAGTGTGTGAACTAAATTTCAACCCAACAACAGCGCCGGTGACGATGAGACGAGATTACCATCGGACCAAACTGGGTGGTTTTCAGACGCCTGGTGGACTCACGACTTCCCGAAAATATGGATCTGCCATCCTTCGAAGCCATCGACAACAAACTGGAAGTATTCGAGGAAATCGTGCACACTGCAGAAGAAGCTAGCATCCGCTGGGTACCGGTAAGGCGACAATTCACCATGATTGATATCTACCTACACCCGGCAGCTTATCCAGCAACGAAACACAGTCAGAAGAATTTTCCAGCGAACCAGATGCCTCCTGAAAAAAACAACAACAACTGCCTGATTAGGGATCGAATGATGTTGATCAGGAACCAGCAATTCTCCAACAGCATCGAACAACTGAGCGACTACTCGAGCCCGATCTGGAAGACGACGCCGGAGGTATATCGGTGTCCCCATCGGAGAAGGCCAACACCAGTGCTGTAAAATCTCAACAATACACAGTGATATTGACAATTCTGCTTTGGTCACTCATTTGAGCTAACAGTCATAGTCAAGGCAAACCATGTCAATTGTCAATGACAATGCTGTCAGTGACGAACATGTGTAGATTTTTATATTAACTAAATTTGTAATGAAATTAAATGATTTGAGCAACACAATTACATGGATCCGTTAATGTGAACAAGCATCTACGTCCTGAACTACTTGGATAACAATAATGTGACACAGAATGTACGAAATTACACTTTTTGTTACCAGGTGAATCTTTGTCATTGACGAAACAATGAATGAGATTTTGACGAAAGTTTTTTTGAGGATCAAGTCTGTCAGTGACTATGTGACGAACAATTTTGTCAATATCGCGCAAAAGTCTCTCAATGACAATGACAAATCTCAGCACTGGCCAACACTATCGCCAACAAACTCATCGAAGCACATAACATAGGTGCAGGCATGGTGAGTCCCCACGAAGATACGGTGCAACAAACAATCAACCAACTTGACGAGCAAGTCGACGATGCTCAGTTCGTTGGTCAAGTGACCGAAAATGATGTTCGTGCAGCAGTGATGCGCGGCAATAATATGAAGGCCCCCGGCAACGACGCTATCTTCAATCTGGTTCTGAAGAAGCTCTCCAGCAAAGCATTCCGATTCCTGGGTGCAATATTTAATCGATGCTTCCAGCTAGGCTACTTCCCAACCAGATGGAAGACAGGAAAAGTCATCCCTATTCCTAAACCTGGAAAGGATCCAACTGCTCCATCAAGCTACAGGCCCATCACGCTGCTATCAGCAGTCAGCAAAATATTCGAACGGCTCATTCTTCAGCATCTGATGGAACACGTCGAGGAACACCACGTCATCATACCGGAGCAAAATTCGGCTTTCGAAAGGGGCATTCTACCGTCCATCAACTAGTCCGAGTGGAGAACACCATTCAGCGGAACAAGTCACTCTCTAACAACACAGCCATGGTACTCCTGGATGTAGAAAAGACCTTCAAAAACGTGTGGTACGATGGACTTGTCCATAAGATGGTGCAAGTGAACTTCCCAAAATACCTCACGAGAATGGTAAGAAACTATTTGAGAAATCGAACGTTTCGAGTACATCTTTCAGGTGCCACCTCAGAGCTCCACGAAGTTCCAGCGGGTGTGCCTCAAGGTAGCCTCATCGGCCCCATCCTATATAACATTTACACCTCCGACGTTCCACAACTCCCTGCTGGCTGCAGCCTGGCGCTGTACGCAGATGACAGTGCCATCATGGCCAACGGTCGGACTCCCATGCACTGCCGGTCACGGCTTCAACAAGGTGTAACGGCGTACGTCTCGTACCTGACCAGCTGGAAAATCAAAGTGAACGAAAGCAAGAGTCAAGCCATCCTCTTCCGACATCGACCATCACCTAATCTACTACCTCCAGCGGACTGCTTTATCTGAGTGAACAGCAGCCCCGTTGTTGACTGGTCAAATGAAGTCAACTACCTTGGTGTTTCCCTCGATGACAAGCGACTCTATCGTGCCCACACCGACAAGCTTAAAAACAGGTGTATTGGGCTACTGAAATCGTTGTGTAATGTGTATTGATTTATCAGCATTAGTAGTAGTAATGGAGCTGTTTGAAGAATTAAACCCGGTCCTTCTGCGTGAGAGTCTCAGCCCGAACCACTACGTCATCTGAAATATATTAAAGTGAGCTGTTGTCCCGCCTATTGTTGGAGTTTTCTGAGCTAGCTGACTGACTTGAATACGAAACACCTTGATGAATTTAAATTGGTGTTTGCCCACATGGTATTCCATCACACTTGTGGCGCAGTGGTTAGCAATCGTAGATCACATGCCTAATACACGGGTTCGTATCCATAGAATGTTGCATAAATATAAGAATTATGATTTATTCGGGCCACTGATTATTTCATATATACGTACATTAAATTTTGTTACAAAAAAAGATTTGTGCGGATTGCTTCATGTGGCTTGAAAGTTCTGTTGGAACTTTATTTGAACTTTATGGAACTTGAAAGTTCTGTCGGAACTTTATGGAACTTGAAAGTTCTGTCTGAACTTTATTTGAACTTGAAAGTTCTGTCGGAACTTTATTTGAACTTTATGGAACTTGGAAGTGTTGAATGCGGAACTTTTGGTTACTTGGAGTGGCTCTTAAAAAAACAGTTTTTTGCTCTAGTTTTCTTATTTCGAATTTCTCAGCAAATGTGTATTCAGATAACTTTTAGATCTTAAGAAGGCGCAAATGTTACAGAGTGTCATCAAAATACATGGAATGTTGAGATATTGAGATCGTGAGAGTGAATTTTCTTTTTCAAATTTGAATGTTTTGGCTCTCTGGGGATTGGTAGTAAAGCGGTTAAAAATGTATGGGAAAAAAACTTTTTTATTTAATTCTAGCTTATTTAACGAAAATTTCCAGGGAAAAACTGAACGACAAAGTCCATAAACGATTTCTTTAGGTTGTCGTCAATTTTTTTTTTTAAAGCTATATGAAATTCACATGGATTTCATGCATTACATATGTGATATATTTTTTGAGTGTATCCCCTGTTTCCAAGTTTGGTTACAAGATTACAACTCTGGAGAGCATTTTGTGTGGTCGTTGGGAGCGTGTGGTTCTGAATATGGCGATGAGTGTGCAACATATTACGCAATTCCATCCTCCCTATTTGCACGCGCCCGAGGATCGGAGGCGAATGCCTCTTCGACTTGTTTCGTCTACTTACTACTCTCTGACGACTGTGCTGGGGAAGCAGCATTTAGGGCGGGGCTTATTTTTCAAAATCTTTCGGGGACACGTTTTCTCATGTGGAAAATGATTACTAGGGCCAAACGAACAACATATCCAAAAACGAGCGTTTTTAGTTAAGATTTAGAGGTGGCGCCAGAGGCCTAAGTCCAATATATAGAACGAAGCTGATTTTCGAACAAGTCTAGTGCGTCGTTAAGTAAACACGTGATTTTGTTATCCTGAAGGGCAAAATTTTTGTCCGTTTGGCGTAACCTTCACCATTTTCGAGATATACGGCATAGCAGGTTTGGACTTACACCCACGAATATGATCTAGCGCAAACAGTAGTCTTGGCAGTGCTAGATACAGTGAGCGTATGAGTACGATACAGATCGAGCGAGAACGTGAGAGTGTGAGAGAGAGCGATAGAAGAGAGAGAATAATTAAATCTCGATGAACATTTCAAATGGTCCTATCTGCTTCGATCGATTCTCTTCATCGACTATCTCTTTTGATAACCACTGTTATGCTAACAGATTTTTCGCTAATTTTACAACATAGTTTGATAGAGGAGGTTCTTATCTAGCATCCAAAATGTCAAACACATAGGGAAAGCTTTTACAGCTGAGTTATTAACGAAAAAGAATCGATCAATGCAGATAGGACATTTTGAAATGTTTATCTAGAAATGTGTTCATTATATTTGTGTTAAATTGTATTAATCCGTAAAATCCAATTCTCGAATATGACCTCACTATGACGAATACTTATCAACAATAGTACTTTTCTTCAAGTCAGTTACACAGCAAAAAAATAATTTTGATATCACATCAAAGTGGATGCACTACAATCATGTCGAAAATTTCATGTAATTTTTATGACCGCATAAATAAACAAATGCAGTAAAAGCAGCGTAATGTCAGTTCATGCATTGTATTAATGATAATTTTGTCCTTTTTAGCAAGTAATATTACACCATATTTTCGACATGATTGTAGTGCATCCACTTTGACGTGATATCAAAATAATGTTTTTGCTGTGTAGGTTTTTCTCGTGGAAGTTCACATTTACAATAAGATTCTGGAAATTTTCGTTTTGAGTTACATTACGAATATAATCATGAATTTGACGGATAGCCCTCGGGATAGCCCTTGTAGGGTGGGACTAAGTTTTCAATGTGGAAAATGATTACTAGGGCCAAATGAGGAACAGATCCAAAAATGAGCGTTTTCGTTAAGATTTAAAGGTGGCGCCAGAGGCCTAAGACCCAAAAGAAATTTTTGTTGCACACTTCCCAAGCTACAATTTCGGTTTTATAAGCGTTTTGTAGACCATGATTTAGACTTGTAGCATGCTTTGGTTTCAATCGAATCGACAGTGCGAGATTCTGTCGCTCCATGTCGGGAAGACTTTCATCGAATACAGCAAGCCCAACTAGTTCCTCGCTTAGATACCAACATTGCAAGTTTTATGGAGGGTTTAATCCATAAAACTGGCAATGTTGGTATCTAAGCGAGGAACTAGTTGGGCTTGCTGTATTCGATGAAAGTCTTCCCGACATGGAGCGACAGAATCTCGCACTGTCGATTCGATTGAAACCAGGAGGTAAGAAACCACAGAGAAAGCGGGATCTACTATTCAAAGACTTGTTGAATGCAACTTTTTCACGTTTGGCAAAACCCAAACACAGCAAAATTATTTGATACACTAGGTATGAACAGCGGTTTCCTCTCTGTCCCTGTATCGTCCTGAATCAAGGATGAAGCCTATATTCATGGTATGAACATTGTCGATAATTTGAAACTCGTAAACGACCACGCTGAAAGGGTTAATGTAACTCAAAACGAAGAAAGTTTCCAGAATCTTATTGTAAACGTTAACTTCCACAAGAAAAACCTAACTGATACTATTTTTGGTAAGTATTCATCATAGTGTGGTCATATTCGAGAATTCGATTTTATGGATTAACAAAATTTAACACAAATATAATGAACACATTTCTAGATAAACATTTCAAAATATCCTATCTGCATTGATCGATTCTCTTTCGTTAATAACTCAGCTGTAAAAGCTTTCCCTATTGTATTTGACGTTTTGGATGCTAGATAAGAATCTCCCTTATCAAACTATGTTGTAAAATTAGCGCAAAATCTGTTTGCATAGCTGTGGTTATCAAAAGAGATAGTCGATGAAGAGAATCGCTCTCTCTCTCACACTCTCGCGTTCTCGCTCGATCTGTATCGTACTCATACGCTCACTGTATCTAGCACGGCCAAGACTACTGTTTGCGCTAGATCATATTCGTGGGTGTAAGTCCAAACCTGCTATGCCGTATATCTCGAAAATGGTTAAAGATACCGCCAAACGGACAAACATTTTGCCCTTCAAGATAACGAAATCACGTGTTTACTTAAAGACGCACTAGACTTGTTCGAAAATCAGCTTCGTTCGATATATTGGACTTAGGCCTCAGGCGCCACCTCTAAATCTTAACGAAAAACGCTCATTTTTGGATATGTTGTTCGTTTGGCCCTAGTAATCATTTTCCACACGAGAAAACGTGTCCCCGAAAGATTTTGAAAAATAAGCCCCTCGAAAACAGTAGGCTATGAAGTCTTAACGTCTTAAGAAGAGTTGTTTATTTCATCAAGATAAACAACTTTGCCAAAGTCGTTAAGTCTTTAAAACGCTATTTCAATGCATTAAAAAAAGCTATAGAAAAAATTGGTGGGGTTGTGTACAAGACACGACCGCATGGTTGACGTAGACTACGTTGAGATGGTTAGTGAACTTTTCATGATTTTTTCTCCATTTCCTCAGCCTTATTAGTTATTTTTCTGACTGTTTCTGGACTTTCCGTTAAGGATATTTCCGCATATGAAACACTTGTCTTTAATCCTCCGTTATAAAATTTATTCTCCGTGTACACTTAAATGCCCATCCCATCTCCGTTGAATATTTGTTATGGATAACACGTTTAACCAAACGCTTGATCGCAGTGGGATACCTCCGGTGGGAAATAGTTCACAAGCATGTACAGGGGTTACTCAAAATAACTAGGATAGGCAAATTTTTGGTCAACTTTGGAGTGTTGTAACTTCGCCAAATATGATCCGATTTTAAATCTTCCAAGAGCAATTGACTGGAAAACTAATATTGTTCTACGGTGTAGCCACGAAAATAATCCTGGTCATCAGATACCGGAGATATTCCAGGTTTCCGGAGGGATTTTCTAACTTGCTAAATTTTTGGTGAAATTTTATATATGATGCTGGTTAAATATATATATTTTTAGTAAATACAACAAAAGAAGAACCATTTTTTAAGCGAATCATATGCCAAGAACTAAAATCGGCCTATATTCAACCGTGATATGGCCATTTCCCTGGAATCGGTTCTGGTGAAGGGTTCTGAATGCGGGCAGATCATTTAATCACTCAAAACATGCCATGCGACAGCTCTTTCTTCATGATTTCTCGTCAATAGACTTTCGATAAACTTTATATGCATCATTGACCACATTGGCCACTCTCGGAACATCCAGTATGCCCCCGGGGGAACCTGGAGCAGAGGACAATTGCATTTTTACACCAAAACATGCCGTGCGACAGCTCATTCTTCATGGTTTTTCAAGAATAGGCTTTCCATAAACTTCAAATGAATCATTGACCACATTGGCCGCTCTTGGAATCACAGGATACCCCCAAAGGGATCCTGTAGCAGGGGTCAATTGCGTTTTTACACCAATACATGCCGTGTGACAGCTTTTTCTGCAAGCTTTTTCATGAGTAGGCTTTTGATAGACTTTAAATGGATTAGTGACCACATTTACCGCTCTCGGGACCTCCGGTATGCCCCCGGGGGAACCTGGAGCAGAGGACAATTGCATTTTTACACCAAAACATGCCGTGCGACAGCTCATTCTTCATGGTTTTTCATGAATAGGCTTTCCATAAACTTCAAATGAATTATTGACCACATTGGCCGCTCTCGGAACCACTGGGATGCCCCAAGAGAACCTGTAGTAGGGGTCAATTGAGTTTTTACTCAAAAACATGCCGTGCGACAGCTCTTTCTTCATAGATTTTCAAGAATATTGTTTCCATAGACTTAAAGTGAATCATTTACCACATTGAAAGTTCTATTGAGGTTTTAAAGCACTCTACAGGTCTAAGTCATGGTCTACAGTACCCTCATAAAACCAATAAGTCCGCTAATTTGGATTGATTTTTTTTATATAAAGATAACATACGACACACGACACATAACAGCAGGGGTTTGGCGCATTATTAGTCGGATTATTACTCAACAGGTTTGTTGGGTCCTGGAGATTGCCCCCTTACTTTCTTTCCATCAGAATAATCCAAAATTTAATATTCAGAGTTGCCAGCAATCAAAAACTCGTCCATCCAAGCAGGATCATAATTCTAAATGCTCATTGGATAGCTTAACGTAGGAATGTATCCGTCTCTTAAGCACATAATGAAGAACTAGAACTACAAGCTTTTTTCCATTCTTGCATGTACACAAAGAGGCTCCAACCCATTTTCAGAGGTTCAATTTTTGTTGGATCGAACTAAACACAGCACAACCTAGAAACACGCTTATCCGCTTGGTGCATGCATTTTGTAACAAACAACAATGTAAAGCTCTACTTAAAGATGTGAATGAAGTTTTACCGTCCCACTGGATCCCACTTCAACACAGGGACGGCCCAAAATCATCATAAACACTAGCGTGTAAATTCATAGGATTTTGACAGTTCTTACAGTAAAGCATATATATGTACGAAGTCCCTCCTTTTTACATTTCTGCACAAAAACTACTTTCTAAGCCCCGCCCCTAAAAGGATTTCACGCCGTTTTTTTTATTAATGGCGCGTGTAAAGAACCAATTGTTCGATCTCCACAAATTCCACATCCTCTCCACCCCATCGTTGGTTGTCATCAAGGTGATCACGCAGACTCCTGCTATTTTAACACACCGTCCGTCCAATGCAAAAATGAGCGGATTCACAACAGCAGCGCTCTAGCCTGAATGCGGTAATGTTCAGCAGAGGCAGAGCGAAAAATTCCACCTTTTCCTGATTTGCTTCGTCCGAATCTTTAATGAGCGGAGTAACGACAGCAGCGCTCTTATATATTTTTACAGGTTCAAGCAAAACGATGCGCAATCAAATGGTACTCGATTATGGCGACTTGGTTTGAGGAGAACGTTTATTTCATTGAAACAGTGATAAAATTATCATTTTTTATTTGTACATTTTTCAACGATTTTTTTTGAAAAAAAAAATTGAAAAGCATTTATTTAAGCAGATCGTGAAAGTTATTTCTTATCGATTGGTGTATTTGAATTTAAATTTCATCTATAAATGACAAAGTTATAAGCGATCAAAACCTTACACCTTTTTGTGACGGTCGCAATTTTAGATTTTCGATTTACCCCCAGTACCTTCCCGTAAAACGTAGTCTACGTCAAAAAATCATGTTTCACTAAAATGAAGAAATCTAAAAAACACCAAAATATACCTCTCTCAAATTGTAATATTTTGTTTATTGAGTATTGGTTAATTTTTGCTGAAAATGTCAAATTTTTGCGCTTTGGGAGATTTTAAAGCTCAAAAATTGTTGTTTTTTTTCGTTTTTTCAACAATATCTTTAAAATTTGAAGCTTAATCCAATATGTTTCTTCACAAAAGTTATTTAATTAATGCATTTGCATAAGAGAAAAATACAACATTATATAGTTGTAAGCAAAAAACCGAAACAGAAAGAAAAAAACATATTTTCGACATTTTTTTTAACTCCATATAGCTTGGAACCAGTAGGCTGTGGAAATTTCACGTCTTTGAGAGAGCTGTTCATTTTGTCAAGATAAACAACTTTGCCCAAAACATCAAGTCTCCAAAACGTCAGAGAAAGAAGTAAGATTGTGGCGCCATCGTTGCGGAAGAGTTTTGAACTATTTGTTTATGTAAATAGATGGTCATTATTATGATGAGAAACTATGCCCAAGACACCAAGTCGCGGAAATGCTTCGTTTCGGAGTTATTAATTTTGCTCCGCTAGGTTGCATTCCTGGCCCGGTGCCAGTGTGCATTGAATGAAAGCAGAACAGAAAAGCATAATGCATGATTTTATTACGAGCACTATTTTCATATTACAAGAGCAATTCATTTTTTTTTTGAGGGCAAATGTATATTCCTATTCTACGGGTGCAACCGATGAATTTTACAAACATTTGGAAAAATTTTGAATGGTACATTAACCTTTATGAAAAGTTATGCGTGATTTCAACTTTTTTGTCCTAGAACTGTCACTATTCGATGTATTTCGACCAACGGAATGGTGAGGAAGCACACTCTTTACAGCTTGTGACATCCGCAGAAAAGGCAGCGGCATTTATTTTCTTGGTTGGAGTTATTCACGAAGGTTTGCGGCTGACTGTAGCAAATAAACGGGCTCATGCTAACAATCTTGTTGATTTTCTTTGCGCTCCGCTTGGAAATACCGGAATGTTTTGATTCTTTTCTATGTTGTAGAAATAAACCGCATGTTTACACTTCTGACAAGTTGCAACTGAATGCTTATAATTGTTTTAAAATAACTGTTTCATGGCCAACTAGCTTTATTGCGCTTACTTATATAGCAATATAAGGAATTATTTTTGGGTTTTATAAGGGCAATTCATATTGCTTTTTTTAATACTTCAAGGCAATCATAAAACCTTTAATAAGTGAAAATAGCATAAGCATCAGTTGGTGTTTTTATAAGCTTTATATGGGTTTTGTAGATAGCTATAAAATGTTCCATGACTTGCATTGCATATGACCGTCATAAAGCTGTAGGTAATGGTTGCAGCTGCAATAAAACCTTTATAAATTTTGAATTTAGCCAAGCAGCTCTAGATTTGTTACTTGGGCTACGTCAAAATGAACAGTATGTCTGTAACTGTTTACCACAGGTACCAATTCCAATTATGTTCCAGTCACTTTTGATCACTTAATCGACCGCACAGCCGCCATCGCCACAACAATGACTTCACGCAATAAAACTCCAGAAGCGGAAATAAATTGGGAGCAACCAACGGCACCATCCGGCTGAAATGTCACCGCCGTTGTCTTGCTCGATGCGTTGATCCAATTTGGCTGCACTTCCATTTATCGAATTACTCACGCAGCAATAGCACAGCGACAACATATAGGGTAGAGAACTACTTCGGCTTAATCGCCCATTTTGGGCCTATCAAGCAGAAAACTTCAAATAAATCCTTGAATTCAGAGTTAACAAGTCAATTGTGCGTTTGGTACGATACTTTAGTTAATAAGCTACGGAACGAAGTCAATGAGAACGCGTGATATGAAGGTTTGCACCCATTATTCCCAAGAACAAAAAAAGCGCTCCGACCGAATCACGTTTTATCTTTATTCGATAGGCCGAAGTGAATTCATTGGCGTTTCAATGGCGTTTCAAAGCGTTAGGCCAAGTTTAGAATCCGTAGGCCGAGTTTGGCGTCAAGAAGCAGTGTTAGACTTTTGACAATATCTCAACGGTTGGTTTCTCTTTATCAAATCTTACGGTACGTACGGAATGGTAAATAAATTTGAAAGCCATCAGTAATAGTAACATTCCGTTTGGTGCTAAACTGCGCTAGATTAAGGAAGACAAAGTGCGGGTTGTGCTTAATAGGCCGGAAATGGGGTAATTAACCCTACCAAAAGAATAGCTCGCTCGCGCGTTTGCCCGCCGCCAAAGAAGCAATCCGATACTTCCCCCAGGTATCCGATTGCCATATGCGCGATCTTTCCGCCTGATGCCGTCCATAACAACACCTGATGCCTGTTCACTTTTTACTCGGTGCTGTTAAACTAGATCCATTTACTGTTGAAGGGTTCCATTATCATCCAGTAATTGAATTATACGGTGGGCAATTTTTTGCGAAACAAAACCTCCTTGAATAGGTAAAGCGTAAGTACAGTTTGTACAAAGTGCAACAGTTTCTGTTCAAACTGTTCCTCAGCAGACCGTGACCCACCAGAACCTAGCAGGTGCGGTGTACAAGCCGAACGATGGAAAACAGTAAATAGTCTTCTAACCTGTTGCACATAGGCTCGAGAGCACTCAACGCTAGAATAACGTTCCGAAAAGCGATTATTAAATCGACGTGCACTACTTGAGATTGATGATGTGGTTCATTCCCCATTTCTGTAAACAGACAGGAGCCAGGCAACATGGCTCGATCTTAACCAACAACAGACCCAATATCCAATTTCACCTTGACCAGACCCCTCTTTAGGCGCATTGAAGATTTCTGAGGGTCTACAACTCTTCATCATCATCATCATCATCATCATCATCAAAAAGCAAACGGTACCTCAAAAGTACCGAAATTGGACATTACCAGCAACTCTACTGGAACGAAGGTGCGATAAATATTAGTTTTTCTCATTTCCACCTTCCTAGGCTTTTCAAACATTTCTCTCGCACTTCTCTGAATGGGTCGCGGTCAGCTTCCTACACCGACATGCAAAGAAGAGCTGTTTCGATTACCCACCGACATCTCCGTCGAAAAGTAATGATGTGTTAGGTGTTTGATTATTACCAACCGGTGTGGACGGTGTCGGACGGTGGTGTTTGTCGAAATTATTTGGAAACTAAACGATTGTGTGTGAGCTGCGTGTTTGGATTAGAATCGAATCATAAGTGGTGCTTACAAACAGAAAAGGGCGGTGAAGCGTCGAAAACGGTTCAATATACGACGGGTCTGTTAAGTGGTTTATGTTTATGCAGCTCTGCTGGGTTCCAAGTGGCGGGAAATGGTGGGAAAGTTTATGTCGATGCAATTGAAGTGCGTGATTATCGGAAATTGCGATCAATAAACATCAATCTTCTTTTCACAGTTACAACCGAGAACAACAATTCATTTATGAAATCGATATTAAGGGTGAGATACTGAAGAAAGAAGAAACTAGTGAACGGAGAACAGTGTGTTTGTGTGAAACTATTGTTTTGGTATAAGAGAAAATATTGCAACGACAATGGCTGCGCCTGCTCCAGTGAAAAAAGTGCCAATTCACTTACAGGTGAGTTTGTTTGGATAATTTTACTTTAGTTTTTTTTTATTGATAATTTGATGAACAGGAATACAGGGATAATTTTCATAACACAGTGTATAATCATCAAAAATTAATTTTAAGTCGGATACTTTTTAAACTCTCAGGGAATATATAAACACATACTAGCTATGTTTTGGCAAAGTTCAACCTCCTCTTCTAGCCTAATGCCAACACCTTGGACTTAACGCTACCCATCAAATCCTGTGCAACACTTGCGCCATCTTTCTTACACACTTTCATACACTCTTTCTTCAGATCATTGTCGTTTTTGAAGACCTTCACTGTTTTCCGGAGCTTGCCCTTCATAATCGCCCAGAATTTTTCTATTAGGCGAAGTTCTGGCGAGTTTGACGGATGTCATATTGTTGTGACGGCCGAGAGCAATGATGAATATAATAGCTAATCGATGAATTCAATTTATTTAACCACTTTTAATTAATAACTTTTACATCTTCATCCGCGTCCCGGACATGATTTTGGCGTCTAATCGGTAACTGTTTCGCACTTCTTCTTTACCTTTTCACACACATGTACAAGGCCAAAGACATGTCGGAAAGGTTAGTAATTCAAGGTATTGGCCAAATAAATCAAGATACTGAATGCTAACGTGTAACACATAAATAAGAATGTTGTTTCAACCCTTGGTTATGCCTCAGAACATTCCCGCTGCGCCAACTGGGATTGAACCCAGGCCTGTTGGGGTGAGAGGTAATCACGCTTACCACTACACCATCGGCCCCGCTGAATTGACCTTCTTGGACACGTTCCGAATCGAAAGATTCGGATTGCGCTTGGAGTAATCCCTCACCTTACTTGCGTTCACGGGGTCGGTCGTTTCCGCTTTTCTTCCGCTGCCAACTCGCCACTGTGTAGTCTGGGTCTCCTTGAACGATTTCACCAGACGGAACACGGTCGAATTGTCGATTCCATACTGTTTCGCGATTCACCTGTGAACATTGGCGTAGCTAATGGGGGTGCGAAGGGGGCTGGGCCCCCTCAAGAATTATCTAGCCCCCCCACTAAATTTTTGTGTGTTTTTTATGACCCATCGGTATTTTGTCAAGCATGTCAAGTTCGATGTTACTATGTAACAGCGATTAATAATATTGAACCAAAAACAAAGACTTTTTTAAAGTCCTTCATGTTGACTACTTTTTTAGGTTCTGGATTAGAAGAAACAATTTTGAGAAATTATATGATATCGATGGCATAATAAGACGTCTTTAGGCTCTATGAATTGGCCATGAGCCCAGGGATTTTTCTTTAATTTCTGGGAACTTCGTAAAACTTCAAGGACTTCTAAAAAAATCAGGCAATATCGTAGAAAGTGATGAAACTTAGTACACATTATGGGAACTTCATAGATCTTCATAAAAATTCGTTGAAAAAAAAAGTTCTGAAAATTGCGTAGAAGTGGAAAATTCGTAGAAGTTAAGGGAACATCCCAACAAACAATCGTCTATTGAAGATACGACTTCTTGACGATTTTATTCAATTGCATGCTTAATAATACTTGCATTTTTTTAATAATAACTTCTATTCAGCCTTTGATCACACAAATCTGGAGAATTTATTCAACCACAAAACATTGAACTATTGCGTGTTGTATAAGATATGTCGAGAAGCTTTTAATTGAATTATATGAATTGTGACAGAGCTTATTCGATATCATTTTTGATTATTCAGCGTTGATTAGACATCACTGCTTCCCCTTAGTTAAAAAAGTGATGCTCTGTATACAGTTGATTCTCATGTGAAGTAACGTTTAATATGACATTATTGTACATTTATTAAACGATTATTCAACTGTGAGAAAATTAACCCGAAATAAGAGGGACGGGGGGACAGGGATGGGTGTTTTTCTTTAGTGATTCCCAAGTAATCAAAAGTTCCGATAAAAGGCTATTTATGGCTAGCACCTTGGTTGAAGGTGGTCTATAGAATTCTAAGCAGCCTCATTTTTAAGTCGTTATAAGAATTTGAAAGTTGCGGTACCATAATTGAAGAGCATTCTAAGCAGCCTCTGGCGGAACTTGAACGGAACTTTAAGAAAATAAATTTAAAAAGGTTTTGTGAAGGTTATTTCTAAAGGCAGGTATTAATGTGTATTGATTTATCAGCATTATTTAGTATTAGTTATGGAGCTGTTAGAAGAATTAAACCCAGTCCTTCTGCGTGAGAGTCTCAATACGAACCACTACGTCATCTGAAATATATTAAAGTGAGCTGTTGTCCCGCCTATTGTTGGAGTTTTCTGAGCCTGCTGACTGACTTGAGAACGAAACACAACACCTTGATGAATTTAAATTGGTGTTTGCCCACATGGTATTCAATCACACTTGTGGCGCAGTGGTCAGCAATTGTAGATCACATGCCGAATACACGGGTTCGAATCCTGGAACTTACTTTTTTTTGGGTGGAATGTTGCATCAATATAAGAATTATGATTTATTCGGGCCACTGATTATTTCATATTTACGTACATTAAATTTTGTTACAAAAAAAGATTTGTGCGGATTGCTTCATGTGGCTTGAAAGTTCTGTCGGAACTTTATTTGAACTTTATGGAACTTGGAAGTGTTGAATGCGGAACTTTTGGTTACTTGGGTTGTTTTCGTTATTTCTGACGTGGCACGCACCAAACAGATATTAGAATATGAATAACATACATATAGGGTTAACTACCCCATTTTCGGCCTATTAAGCACAACCCGCACTTAGTCTTTCTTAATCTAGCGCAGTTTAGCACCAAACGGAATGTTATTATTACTAATGGCTTCCAAACTTATTTACCTTTCCGTACGTACCGTAAGATTTGATAAAGAGAAACCAATCGTTGAGATATTGTCAAAAGTCTAACACTGCTTTTTGACGCCAAACTCGGCCTACGGATTCTAAACTCGGCCTAACGCATTGAAACGCCATTGAAACGCCAATGAATTCACTTCGGCCTATCGGATGAAGATAAAAATTGATTCGGTCGGAGCGCTTCTTTTGTTTTTGGGAAAAATGGGTGCAAACCTTGATATCACGCGTTCTCATTGACTTCGTTCGGTAGATTACTAACTAAAGTAGAGGGTCTAATTTCCCGGGTCTAAAAAAATCCCGGGATTCGGTATTTTTTTTTTTGAATCCCGGGAAATCCCGGGATCCCGGGAAATTTTAATATGCTTTAAAAAAACATTATTTTCCAAAAATTAACGCTTTTATTCAACTTTAAAACTTAACAATGAATAAATTAATGAATGAATATAGACTCAAACATGTTATAATCAGTTGCTCCTCTTAAAATAAGATTTCAAGAAGCAAAGTTCATGGATACTTGCATCTGACAGTGATGATCTCCTTTTGGAACAGATGCTCGCCGAATCCGAAAAAGCTCTCTCGCTATCCGTTGAAGTTGGCTTGATGGATTTGAGAGCAGTTAACAAGATTTTCAGACCAGCTGCTGTTAGGTCTCCGGTCAACTCGTAAAGAGAAATCTCTTTTTGAATGACCTTTTGAGCAATGTTTCCGCGATCGAATTTTTCTGTCGTTGGCATGCTACTAGATCCAGCATGCTGTTGGATAATGGTTTCCAACTCGTCCTTTAAAGATTGATGTTGGTTCTTACTCGTGTCATCCACCGTTGCTTCATGTTAGTCGTCGGAAGTACATGTGAAAAAACGAGTACATTCTTCTTTGACGAACTTGCGTGAAATCCCAGGTAACTCAACAGATGATGTTGAGGCAATGCTGTTCTGAAGAAATTTTAGAAGTGAAACCAATTTGATGTTTCGTCTCTCATTGATTCTCTTCAGAACCGCCTCGTAGAGTTTCGTTGAAATAGGGTTGCCCATACTCTTAAGTTTTGATAACAAAAAGCTCAGACTACCTTCCGCCGTCAACAACGTAGCATCTCGACGTCCTAAGGCTTCCGAAACGAGTCGTATTGGCTGCAAAGCTTCAAAGAGGGATCTGACCGAAATAAAATCTTCACTGGATACAAAGGAACTTTCTCCCAACTCTTCGAGTTCTCCTTCTACACAATCATGTAATTTGATATACCGCTCCAGCATTTTTTCGGTGCTATTCCATCAGGTTTTTACGTCCAGCAAAAGCTGAAGAGGTTTCTTGAATCTTCCAACAACTTTATTTTGCAGCACCGAGTTTTTCACCGGTGAATGACGAAACATCCGAACTACATTTCGGATCTGCTTAAGAGTTTTTCCAAATGTTTTGGTATTGTAGCAATCTGAAAAATAAATGACAAGATAATGATAGAAAAAATAGTAATATGAAAAACAAATAACAGAAGTTCATAGCGTACCGGATGAATAGAACTTTTCGTTATCAGAATAATCGTGTCGGTCTTCGTTGTCACTATCTTCGTAATCAAAATCCTGAATTTCAGAAGAAGAATGTTCTTCACTTGCCGTGGACTCGGATTCGTTGGAGTTCATTTGATTGATGACGTCTTGTACGGCAAGGTGCAAAGCGTGGTTGTAGCATAGCTGGTGGTAATATGGCACGATTTTCCCAAATTTTACCATTACCAAAGCTGCGTCAGATGTTACGGCCGTTATAGAGCCAATGTCAATGCCGAAGTCCTTGGTAACTTGTTCGATAGCATGGGCAATCTTTTCTGCTGGGAAAGATCCGTGAATCCAAGACAATCCTAGGTTGTAACATGAACCATCTGCGAAATGAACGTTAATGTTCAAGTATCGCTTGTTAGCAGAACTGGTCCACTCATCTGTTGTAAGACTGACGAGCTCCTTTTTTTCAACGATCCTGTCGTGAAATTCCTTCTTGGTCTGATTTTTAATTTCATCGTAGAACTCATGGATGAGTTTGATTATCGTGGATTTGGATGTTGGCAGTTTAAATCCTCTAGCTGACTCTCGAATAAACTTGCTCTTCGTAATGGCAGCAATCGATATCCCGTCCAATGCAGCTAGACGTGCAACAATCTCGCGAAGTGAACTTCGTTTCAGAAACGGATCCAACGACGATTGCTTCACGGTTGAATTAACGGACAACTTGGGCTGCTTCGCCGGTACCGGAGTTGGTTCTGCACTTGGCAAATTATGCTTATTTTTTAGATGCCGCCACAAACCACTAGTTGAAGCACCTTTGCACTGGGCGCGCTCGTCGGGAAGTTTCTTAAAATGTTGCCACACGTCCGCCATAGCTTCTGCAATTAATTTAAGACAAATCGCGTAAGACCAACGCTTTGAGGATAAAAAAAAACATTTATTTTACCTGCTTTGAGTGTAATTACGACGCGAATCAGTATTTGTACCGGAAATATAGAACGTTATGCTTGCGAATGCAGTGAATCCAGGAGCCTCCTTTGTTATTGTTGTGTTTTTTTTTCATTCCTTTTGTTTTCAAGCCTGTCACACACCAATGATGCTTATATAAGGTCTGGTGGCACGAACATTATGATGAAATCTCGACGAATATTGAAAATGGTCCTATCTGTTTATATCGATTCTTTTCACCTATTTTCTCTTTCACTAACCACATAGATGTAAACACAATCTCGAATATTTTTGCATAAGAGATTGAAAAAGAAAAAAATCGAGTAAAAATCCCGGGATTCGAGTAAAAATCCCGGGATTCGGGATTTAGGCTATCGCGGGAAATCCCGAGATTTCCCGAATTGAACCCTCTAAACTAAAGTATCGTACCAAACGCATAATTGACTTGTTAACTCTGAGATTATGGATTTATTTGAAGTTTTCTGCTCGATAGGCCCAAAATGGGCGATTAGGCCAACGTAGTTGTCGTTGCATGGAATTCGTGCCATGTACCTTCCGATCACCAGCCGCTTGCCTTGTCATCTGAGCTATCCTAGAATTCATCATAAGGGCAGCTCAATAATCAATAAAAGCATGCTTGAAAGTGAATACCTATCAGCACTCGCGATCGCAACTCTAGCTCCTTCAAGGACCTGTGGGAATGATTAATTCATTCATCGTTGTTTTACATGAGACCAATGTTACCTCTTCACCTCTCCAATTCCAAGGAAAGGATGCTCGGTTATTTTTTTAAACTAGATCAATGCATTCATTGTCGTGAGTCATGTGATCGACGATTACTATTTAAATTAATTAGGCGTAGAAAACAAATAAAAAAGGGTTGAGCTTGGGATTGAACTCACGAAATTCTACTTGGAAAGCGGTAACGGTAACCACTACTCTACTGGTTTCGCCTTGTTGTTAGACTGAACCAGTGTTGTGGAAAAATGAATCTCGTCGTTTATAAAGCATTTACAAGGCATGCGATTAAACATGGACGCATAGTGGTATAAGAGCTATTCTGCTGACTGTATCCATCTTTATTCAGCAATATTGTAAAGCAATACAATGAAATCTAATGATAAAGCTAGAAAACATTTATTATACGTCTAATAAAGTATGTTATTAAATCAATTGAAAACAGTCAAATTAAAGCGTAAATGTATGTGCAAATTAAACTTATTCAGTTTGCTATTAGATCAAACTTCGGGCGTTGAATTGGGAAGACAGTCAACGTTTATACAGCTTTTAAAAAGAAAATTAATCAGATCAGAGCAAACAGTGGAATAAATGTGCATCTATTGATCTCAATGTGCTTTTTTCAGCACATAATTTGACAACTCGTTTTATTCAGCATTGTACACTGTAATACAGCATTTATCCAATACATATGCTTATTTGTGACTCTGAATTGTTTGTTGGGATTATTTTATTTCAATGAAGCTCATTATTGATCGGGAACCTCTATATAATTCCAGGGAACTTTTTTGAAGCCTAATTTACTTGGAATAGTTGAGGAAGTTACGTACAAATTCAAGAAATTTCGTTCGTGGAACTTCGCAGAAAATCATCGCGAAACGTAGAAGTGCGGCAAACTATATAGAAGTTTTGCGAATTTCGTAGCATTTTGAGAAGCTGCGTAAAACTTCATATGAGTGTGGGGAATTTTGAAAAAGTTCAGGGAAATTTGTAGAAGACGGAAAATAGACCGTGTCTCCATTGTCGTATCGCATGTGCTCCATTTTGCAGCTCTTCTTTCACTTTTACTTTGGTATTAGCAATGATGTGCAGCCGGCGCAGGTGGTGTAGTGGTAAGCGTGACTGCTTTCTAACACCCCGATGGGTCTGGGTTCAATCCCAGCCGAGGTCGGTGGGCATAAAAATCTCTGCTCACGTCTTCCTTCGGAAGGGAAGTAAAGCCGTTGGTCCCGGCCCATGTGTGTTGAATGGGTGCGATATCCTACGCAGGTGTGGAAGCTGCCTTCCTGCACATTCGATTGCCGTCAATTGATGGCAATCGATGTCCGTCGGTGATTGGCACTAGATTGCGGAACAGAGACCGACGTTAAATAAAGGAAGATTAGCAATGCTGTGATAAAACCACAACGCACAGTGGTGCCAAGGGTATCAAAACACGCGCTTTTTTATTTACGCTGAAATGGTTGAGCAAAGGTACAAGGTGTCTTTTGAGAAGTTTCTTGGGTTACAACACTCCTTCTTATGGTCAAAGAAAATTAAAGATTAATCCACTTAAAAGTTAGATGCAAAATTTTTTTTTTAATTTGATGAGATACAAAATAATTGTGTGTGACAAAGCTGTAGAAAACAATACTGTGAACAACTTTGTTGAAGACTATAACTTTCTAGTTCTTATAACTGCTGAGTTATAAAGGTTTTTTTTTGTGCAGACATCGTTAAAATCAGTTTTGTATCTGTAACTTTTTCTATAATATTTCTACATGTTTATGTTATGCATGTTCTACAAAAAGGTAAGAAATAGCAAATTACATATCTTTTCAGAAGACTGCAAATTGCTATCGTTAATAGTTGAAAAGTTACTTACATTTTTTTGGTTGAAAATTACTCAACTTCCAATACCAATAACTCCTAAACGGGCAAAAACGAGCAGGCCATTCTTAGAGCAATTGAAAGTACAAGAAAATGCAATGGAATGGTGAAGAAACTAGACCGCCCCCACTTGACCCTTAACTGAAATACTTGCATTGTAACTTGTCACTTTTCAGAATTTGAAATGGCGATTTTGTGAAACCACGGGACTGTTATCGAGAAAGTGTGGAAATAGGCATACATATGGATAACCAAGCAACCTGGGTTATTTCTAGTGACTAACAAAATGACTCGAGATCAAAACCAGACCACCCCCAAACGACCCTTGACTGAATCGCTTATGTACTTTAAATATTTTTCGATTTTGTCAATAAACAAAACCAAAATCATTCATGTTTATTGTTTATCTCGTTCCGATTCAAATTGCACTAATCTCAAAGAGCGCTTGCAGTTTTCTTTTCGACGATATCACTGTTCTCGCCGTTGTCATCTGTGATGGCCAAAAGTTGCAGAGCATCCCCGGAGCACACCTCACTTTTGTTTTTCGGTAGTTAACTCATGTTGGAAATTAATGGATCGGAGGATTCCAGAAGATGGTGAAGAAGATCTGTATTCGTGGTTTCTCTGGAAAACTTTCTTGTGTGGTGGGTTCTGTATTGCTTGGTAAATTTTTTTCTGCTTTCCTGGGCCTCTTCAGATAGTTTCCCAATGGGTATTAGAAACGAAGAAATCACTTTCGACCCGTGTTACCTGCAAATTCAAGAAATTTCGTTCGTGGAACTTCGCAGAAAATCATCGCGAAACGTAGAAGTGCGGCAAAGTTTATAGAAATTTTGCGAATTTCGTAGCATTTTGAGGAGCTGCGGAATTTTGAAAAAGTCCAGGGAAATTTGTAGAAGACGGAAAATAGACCGCGTCTCCATTGTCGTATCGCATGTGCTCCATTTGGCAGCTCTTCCTTCACTTTTACTTTGGTATCAGCAATGCTGTGATAAAACCACAACGGGATGGCCGTTCAGAATGGTTCAACGGATATGAAATGACGGAAAATATAAAATTTAACAAGATTTAAAGTATTTCATTAAATTGTTTGACTAATAATAAATACATTGAAAGTTATCTTACCTAATTTCTGGAAGCATTTACTTGTGTTTCATACAACTAGTATCAATGTTCCGTCATATCGTATCTTCCAGTGATCTTCGCAAGTGCCACATTTCATTCAGCCTCAACATCACATCTTTCTAACAATGGACACAAACCCAATCTTGTCGATATATTCGATTGGTAAATAATTAACTATCTCCAACATAATCAATCCTAAAACAGCTCCAAATCCAAACCCTTTTGTAAATCACGAAACTCATTCATACAAAAGGCAGCCATATTATGCTCTCAACTGACACACCAAACCCGTCGCATGTAAGCACACTATAGACGGATTTCACGCCAACTCGTCTTCGGAGTTGGCAGCACCCTCTCAGAACCTTATGAAACTTTGTGGGTGTGGAGACTTAGCAATTTTAAGCAACTTTGAGTACTTATTTTTTTCAAAATTTATCTCGCCTAACATTTGATAAGGGTCAAAGTTTTTTGTAGATTTTTTTTTCAAATCGATATAGCTTAAAAATGACAAGCCCTACAAAATAGTGATGTATGGCGAACTTTTAGCAAATAATCTGAAATTTTATAAAAAAAATTAAATAAATTAAAAAATTGGTTTCTACACTCTAAAAAAATATATTTAAAAATTGAAAGTCATTTTCCCAAAAATGGTACCCCTCAGATTTGCTTGATATTTTTTCTCATGAAAGGCAATATAATTACCTAACTTTTCTTCATACATCGCAAAGTGGGCGCTTTTAAGGAAAAAAAGTTGTTCGAACAACAACTTTTTCATGTTAATTTTTTTTTAGCGTGTTTCACTCAAAGTCGAATAGTAATACGCGCACAACCTTATTAAAATCCGTTGAAACTTAATGAGCATAAAGATTTTGACCTTTTGATAATCTGGGCGTGCTTAAAACAAAAATCTAGCCTAACATTTGAAAGGGCCTAATACAGAGGATTTTCCTGCATTTCGAATGGTGTTTTAATAAATGAAAACTCTAGTGTTTTTGTTTAGTGCATAATTTATTTTCCTATAATTCTCCATACATAATTTGAGTTTTTCATTGATTATTAGTCTATCGGAAACAGAGTGAAATTTTTCGGAGTTTCCTTTGAATGTGAAAATCGCTTAGTAGAAATTATGTTTTGAGAAATAGGTACAAAACAATGAAATTTTTGTGTACCAGGTATAGTTTTTACATGACTGAACAGCTCCTTGAGTTCATCGGACATCTTTGTGTATTGATCATTTGATATGAAGCAGAAGTTCAATTTTGTTATGCTTGTATCTGTTTGTTTAACTGCCCAGTCATACAGTTCTTGTGGAGTTGTGATTGTGTTTCCATAATCTCGAGCAAGACTTGCTCTCTTTGCCATTCGTTTGCGAGTTCCTCCAATTGCGTCACATGGGCCTTTCCCATGAGACGTTGCGAAGAAGTGCCATTCTGCTTCCAATCCATACTTGGACTTGAAGTTGCACAAACTGGCAAAATTCTTTTTATTTTTGTAATGAGCCGCTGCTCCATCTGACATGAAAGTAATTTTTGTGAAACTAATAGATTGTTTAATGAAATCTAACAATTTTGATATAAATAATTGAACTGCTATTGTATCATGGGTCAATACTTCTGAAATAATAATAAAGCTTAAATTTTCCAACTTGTTTTCTTTTATGTAGTAAATTTCGAAAGGATGTATCGTAGCTTGATTATTATTCCAATGATACCCCTGTGCTGAGTTTTGAATAATAAATGAATAATTTTCAGAAAAGTCGCAAATCACTAAAATTTCACCGTTTTGAAGAGAATTTTTTTTATTACTTAGGTAAGATGATTGCTCTTTATGAATAAAATCATGGGTTATGAGCTTTTCAACTTTTTCCGTCAAATATTGAACAAACTCATCTGCAGGTTTAATAATAGTTTCCAAATTACAACGGTCGGTAGTCAACCACTGTTGAAATAAAACTTCTTCCATATCATCTGCTTCTAATACTGATGTAAGTTCCCTCACGATACTATCTGTGGAAATGCATTCTTCACATGTACGATAAAAACAATCTATGGTTCTAATAGGACTACTGCAAAGTATTTTGTCTGCAATTTCTTTATATGAATCAAATTTTACACTATTAATAATCAATTTAACATTTTCATGTATAGTACAGACACATACATTATGTGTACCTGTACTATCCAACAGTATGCAATGCTTTGGTCGGAGCTGAGTGAACGAAGTAAATCCGATTTTAACACTTTTGTATTTCTCTTCAAAAATCATAAAAGCCTCTTTAAGAGACATCATCAATAAACGTTTCTGAACATGCTCTTTATATCCATTTCGATATTCAGAAACATAATCATTACTTCCTGGCATAGGCCTACTAATATCATCACTGTCAAAGAAATTTAAAACAATTTGTTTTTCAGTATCATTAAATCCATGACCACTTCTTGCTTTCTTACTACAAAGAATACCTTGTTCTCTGACTAGCCTTTTCATCTGTTTCACTGTATGATGGGGTGCATTAAACTCATTAACTATTTGATTCACTGACCATGATTTAGGGAGCACTGAAAACACTTTTAATTTGTCATTTGTACTCGTAGAAGGCAAATTAAATTTCTCCTTTAACTGCATGATCATTTCGTCAAAATCATTTGATTTGTTGACATCGTCTGAATCCATCCCAAATATATTTTTACGCACTGCCTTTGTGATCTCTGCAGATTTTTGAACACGATAATTCATACTTCTCATACTTCTCGATGAAATTGGTGATAACTGTAAGGTTGAAGCTATACAATTGAATTGTTCCACATTATATGGACCTTGGATCTGATCCGCTGATTGGATTGATTCTAGCGATGGATCTGTATCTGTAAAATTAAAGAAAAGAAAAAAAAATATTACCACACATTAATATATAACGCTGTTAAGGTGATAGTACCATGAACGGGGGTGGTTTTGATAATAGGGGTAACTTTGGTAATGCAGCTAAGCCAAAAATTTATGACTTAAGGCACATCGTACGCAATATTTTGGATAGGAAACCGATGTTCCCTTCCAAAATAATGAATACGAAGAGCATTAAGTCATAACTTTTTGGATTAGCTGCATTATCAAAGTTACCTCCATTATCAAAGACATCCCCGTTTACGGTACATCGAAGCCGCATCTGAATTTTCCCCATGTTTGTGGAGCACGAGCTGCATAAACCGCATATCGTACAGTCGTGAAAATTTGATAGATTGTTCACCGAGGTTGGCCTACCAATCGATCAAATTTGTACGATAAGCGGTTCATCCAGCTCGTGCTCTAAAAAAATGTTGAAAATGAAGTTGTATCTTCGATGTACAATCCTTAAACCACACAGTTGAAACAGTTAAAGTTATTATTATTATTTACCTAGTGTATCATCAAATTCCTGATGTTCTGATTGCTGATGACTTGTTGATGGTTGCGGCTCTTCAAACTTCCGAGCATGGCTTGATTCTTTTCCATCCGATCGCCTCTTTTTCGGGAGAGGTGTCCTATTGTGCACTAAAATTCCACGACACGATTCACAAATACGCATTGTTACATCCAATTGATGATCAAAGCCCCATGAATGTATTTTCTCTATGAGACTTGATGATAAATTACGTAAATTATTGCGGCTGCAATTGGGATTGTTTATGTTGGCACTACATTGCACCCTTTTAATAATCAATTCAGCAGATTTTTCCATTGTTGTATATATAAACACTTTTTCGTTTCAACAACTATGCAGCACTACACTTTCAACAACTATGCACTACAGCAACTATGAGCATTGTTGTGATATCACCAAACTTAAATATTAGATTATGTCGGTAGAAACAGACTGCGGTGCTTTAAGTTTATACCTTATATCTCTCATGTGACTACCTGCGTTGTTATATAACTGCTATATAGCAGGTAACTTAACGATTATTTTAGGCATGCCTTAAATAATCGTTAAGTTACCTGCGCTATTATATGTATTCACTTGAGAGATGAGGTATAAACATATATATGCATATTGCTTACTAATGGACACACCTAATACATAAAAATAAATGAATGATTACACTAGTTTACAAAACAACATAAAAAGTGTGAACTTTAGTGATTGACCAACGTTTCTAATGCAAAATCCTACGCTGAATTCAATGCCGTGGTCAGAAAAAATTAAAATAGAGCCATTTTTGAGATATACAAAAATTTTGATTTTTTGAATTTTGGACAAAAGTACGATTACTAAAATGTCAATGTCTTTTAAACTAGTGCACCAATTTTAAATCTTTTTTTATGAAAGTGAAGCTAAATAAATTTGCTATCGTTCACTGCAAAATTATGTCTTAATTAAAAATTAAATTTTGAAGTCATTTAAAAATTAACGGCATTTTTTTTATTTTTCCTGCGAATTTTCCATAAAAATCTTGTTTTAATCAACATTTTTAATGGGATAAAAAGATTCAAAAAATCATTCCATAATTTATTCTTAAAGTCCATTAAAAACTGGAGAAAATGAGCCTTTAATGGATGAAATCGGTTGGAAATTGTCGAAGTTATGAATTTTTTTGTAAAATCATGGAAATTGAATGTTCCAAGATTGGCCGTTGTCCCACTCCAAGGTTCATGCACCACTTCCAGTAAGCCTTTCTGCGGACGTGTACGCATACGGTGCATTTCACTAACTCTATCAGCTGTCACGCAAAATTAAATGGGATATTTTCAACAGTATAATTTCAGATCCCTGGCAAGACTAGTACTCGCTGAAGCCGCCACCGATGGTGGTAGTGTTAGTGTTGACAACACGTTTTTAAGCTACATTCATGTGTGCCGCATGGTTATATTGCGTTAAAAGTTTTTAATGAAAAAAAAAAGATTATTATAAGATAAATTGATACATTGAAATTGATTATTTTTTTACAATACTAGTGTTGTGCCAGAAAAGTTTGAAGCTCTCCAGTCCAGACTCCTCCTTGCAATACTGGTGTAGTAATGCAGCTATCACATCCAATTATAATGCACTTCATTTTTAGGCAATGATAATTCCTGTTAAACACAGAACACAGCACCTATGGCACAACAAAGATGAAAAAAAAACTTCCCGCCGCTCGCGACAAACTTTCCTAACAGCGCATTACGCATGAACAGAGCTTGCTTGCGAATATTTGCAGCAGCTGTCAAATGTTGACGTAAAATCGAACCAGAGAACCAGGATTTTTCGGCTTCACACAAAGTATATGGGAATGACATTTGCGTCATAGATGTGTATAATTTACGCTAGTGTTTGTGAGACCGCTCGGCGAGAACCTAACGCAACCAACTCAATTTGACAGCTTTCTTTCTTTAACATTGCTTAACGATGTATACGACAAAACGTGAATTCAAGTGTAAAAATGATCCTCAAAAGTTTTGTTACGCGTGTGGCAAACTATATATTTACAAAATCGGTCAATTTCACTGCTTCGTTGCAAACTGCATACAGGCTTTATTTTAAAATTGATCCTGGAGACTTTGACGAACCGTGGATTCTAAAAGTATTATGTAGTTCGTGCAAAACGTGCTTGGCTAGGTGGATGTCAGGCGCAAGGTAAATTGATTTTTTGAATAACTTTCATATAAACAATTTATGTACAGCATGGTAGTGCTTTGTTCTTTCCTGATCGACATTATCTTACTTCATCTATTTTTGATAAGTGTTAATGTCTTACTTACTAACTCACTTATTTGTTATCTGTCAGTCGCTATTTGTCCTTTGACATGCCCACCATATGGCGTCGACCGTTTTGTCATGCAACGGATTGTTATTTCTGCTTGACAAAAGTTAAGCAACAAGGACGTCACAAAACAGTTGAGTATCCACAAGTGGCTTCTATGACAAAACTTGTTCCACATTCAAGTTCGGTCCCGTATCCTGTTTATCCAAAGCGGAAACAAGCGCCCTCTGTTGAATCGACCGTTACAAAAAGTGAGGAGGAATTCAAGGAGGAATGCGAGGAAGACTTCGAGGTGGAATTGGAAAGAAACACAATCCGAATTTAATGATTTGGTGCGAGATCTCGACTTATCGAAGGAGAAATCCGAATTGCTGGCATCACGCTTGAAAGAACACAACATGCTGAGCAAGGAGGTCAAAATTTCTTGTCACAGGAATCGTCACAAGAAATTTGACAAATATTATTCTACAAAGGACAAGTCATGTTTTTGCCATGACGTAAACGGCTTGTTTGAAGAGTTTGGTGAGCCATATGATCCAGCTGAATGGCGTTTATTCATCGATAGCAGCAAGTTGAGCTTGAAAGCCGTTTTACTGCATCAAGGAAATGAGAAACCTTCTATTCCATTAGCTCATGCCGTTAATATGAAGGAAACGTATGAATCAATGGCTCTATTGCTCAATTTGATAAATTACAATCAACACAATTGGAAAATTTGTTCCGATCTTAAAGTGGTTGCCATGTTGACTGGATTGCAACAGGGATACACAAAATATATGTGTTTTTTTTTTGTGTAAATGGGACAGTCGAGCTCGTAAGGAACACTACGTCCGAAAAGATTGGCCAAAACGGGATAATTTCACAATTGGTAAAGACAACGTTAAAAATGATCCTCTTGTGGTAAAAGAACGCATAATACTTCCACCACTTCATATAAAACTTGGGCTATTCAAAAATTTCGTCAAAGCGTTGCAAAAAGAAGGGCCGGCATTCCAGTACTTGAAATCAGTATTTCCAAATTTATCTGAAGCAAAGATAAAGGAAGGTGTATTTGTTGGCCCACAGATCAAAAAACTGCTCAATGATTCCGCATTCAATACAGTTTTGACACCAGATGAGGAAGAAGCGTGGAAATCGTTCCAGCGTGTTGTCACAACCTTTTTTAGGAAATTTCAGAAGCCCAGATTATGAGGAAGCCGTCGATGAATTGCTCAAAAATTATGAGAAAATAGGTATAAATCAAAAATATTGTGTTTGTTACATATAATTAATTTCAAATCCTTTTATTTCACTGAACACAGGTGTGAATATGTCTTTGAAGATACATTTCCTACATTCTCACATGGATTTTTTTCCCGGAAAATCTTGGTGACGAGAGTGATGAGCACGGCGAACGTTTTCACCAACAAATGAAGATGATGGTACGTTGTTACCAAGGGTTTTGGGATGAAGCAATGATGGGTGACTATTGTTGGTTTCTGATTCGAGAAACAAGTTCAAAACATCGAAGACAAAGTCATTCGATTCTCAATCATTTTTAATAAAACCTAAATAAATTTCTTTTGTATCAACTCGGTTTTAAATCCTGATATGCCTTAATCAAATTGATATGTAGAGAATCTCCCATGAAAACTTTACATGCGATTTGGATGCTTACAACGACACCTAGAAAAGGAACTCTAAAGCTGTTGTATTTCAGCAACATTTTTAAGTGTTTTACAAAAATGCTCATAACTTCGACAATTTCCAACCGATTTCATCCATTAAAGGCTCATTTTCTCCGGTTTTGAATGGACTTTAAGAATAAATTATGGAATGATTTTTTGAATCTTTTTATCCCATTAAAAATGTTGATTAAAACAAGATTTTTATGGAAAATTCGCAGGGAAAATAAAAAAAAAATGCTGTAAATTTTTAAATGACTTCAAAATTAAATTTTTAATTAAGACATAATATTCTAGTGAACGACAGCAAATTTATTTAGCTTCATTTTCATATAAAAAAAGATTTAAAATTGGTGCACTAGTTCCAAAGATATTGACATTTTAGTAATCGTACTTTTGTCCAAAATTCAAAAAATCAAAATTTTTGTGTATCTCAAAAATGGCTCTACTTTAATTTTTTCTGACCACGGCATTGAATTCAGCGTAGGATTTTGCATTGGAAATGATCATCACCTTACCGAGTTCAAAAATGCTGTAAACTAGTGTTATTTTTCTAATTAAATTAATCACAAATACATGAATTGAAATCTTTTCATGAATAAAACATACTAAGTGATTTTTACTTAGTTTACCTGTTGATTTGGAACAATTTGAGGGTGGTTTTATAGAAGTTGGATAGAGTGTATGCATATATTATAATACAATCCATCACAGGAAAGTGCAAACCATGCTGAGATGGCTGTTCCTCATTAGAACGTTTTGTTCTGAACTCTTATTGGACGATTTGCAGGTAACTTCTCTGTACCCTTTTCAAATGTTAGGCTAGATTTCGCCCAGATTATCGAAAAGTATACCCATAAAGTTTAATCGAATTTTAATAAGGTTGTGCGCGTATTACTATTCGACTTTGAGTGAAACACGCTAAAAAAAATTAACATGAAAAAGTTGTTGTTCGAACAACTTTTTTTCCTTAAAAGCGCCCACTTTGCGATGTATGAAGAAAAGTTAGGTAATTATATTGCCTTTCATGAGAAAAAATATCAAGCAAATCTGAGGGGTACCATTTTTGGGAAAATGACTCTTAATTTTTAAATATATTTTTTAGAGTGTAGAAACCGATTTTTTATTTTATTTAAATTGTTTTATAAAATTTCAGATTATTTGCTAAAAGTTCGCCATACATCACTTTTTTGTAGGGCTTGTCATTTTTAAGCTATATCGATTTGAAAAAAAAATCGACAAAAAACTTTGACCCTTATCAAATGTTAGGCGAGATAAATTTTGAAAAAAATAAGTACGCAAAGTTGCTTAAAATTGCTAAGTCTATACACCCACAAAGTTCCATAAGGTTCTGAGAGGGTGCTGCCAACCACTGGATGAGTTGGCGTGAAATCCGTCACCTGTTTATTCATTTCCGTTTTTGGTTGCCCCAAAATACAGAACCGTACATAACTGTACGACTGTAGGTTGGCATCTATACCTACAGCTTGTTTTTTTTTTGTTTATTTAACATGCACCTTCAAACACAAATGGAAGCGAGACCAGATTACCAACAAGTTGCACAGAGCCATCAATCCTTCACCCTCATACCTTCTATGTATGTACTTACACTTTTTTCCGCAGCCAGCTAAGCCGTTCTATTTGCTTAAACTATTTTCGAGCAGGTATGGACAAATAACCCATAGAACCCATAGAAGGAACGAGTGGCTTAAAGTCAATTTGATACGTGCACTGATGTCACACCTCGATGTGATGACGGGAGTTGGCTAATAGTTGCGATTTTGGAACTGGCCTATCGGAAGTTCATTCCTAATCCAGCGAGTTGATTGATTGATTAGGGGCGTAACAGAGGAAACCAGGCAACCAAGAATGGCAGAGAATCAATCGATATCAATGCTGGATTGGCTGGTCATTAAAGCTTCACGATCGCTGGAAGTTATTGGCGATCGTTAAATGGTGCCTGCGCCCAGTCGTTTGATTTGTTGGAAAGGTTTTGTAATTGTTTACGACGCTAGGATTTAGTTGAAGAATACATACTGTTGGGTTGCTAAGAAAACTGTTAAGATCTCTGATATCGTTATTCCCATGTATTGTAAGCTTTGGGTGGGCACTATCGGCTAGCAAATCACGTCCGATCATTCTTCAAAAATTCAAGAATTTTAGTTTGCAACAACACAACACACACAATAAATTAAATGGCAGTTCGTGCATTGTATTAATTTGAACGAATTCATAAAACTTAATACTAAAAACGTACATTTCAGACAAATTTTATAGAACTTCGTGTATCTCTGTTGTTTGAAGGTTACAGGTTTTATGTTTCAAGTATTTTGACGCACGACTACGTCTGTAATTTCTATATGGGAGTACACTTTGTGAAAACCGAAAATGGAACGTGTAACAAAATTATGAAAGATTTTGAACGTTTATAACTCAGCTGCCCCTGGACCAATTTCAATTTTTTTACGTAGGACTACGTCTTTGATTTCTATATGGTGGTACACTTTGTGAAAAACGAAAATGTTACAAATTAAGAAAGATTTTTAACGTTAATAACCCTGGTCCAATTTCAATAATTTTATCACCAATCGATCAGAAATATGGCTACGCATCGATAACAATGCATTCCGAATGTTAATTTTCAACAAGAAACTATTGAAAAACTGGTAAATGTCCAGCATTGTCCAAAAGCGACGAATTAACTAACAAATCCACCAATTACCTACATGCATATGCTGCTTCCCCAGCACAGTCGTCAGAGAGTAGTAAATTCGTGCTTATTGGTTGAGCTGGTTGTGCTAGTGAACTAGCATAAGTGTAAACACTCCAGTCGTTAAAAAATCCAGGACAGTCGAAAGACCAATCGGGAACAGTTCCGCAAAAATATTCGATGGAAGTGAAGCTTTTAAAAGGTGGTTAAATTACTCTGTACTTTGTAAATCGTTTTAAAGAAGTTAAAAAATTAACATTCTAATGAATAAATGTCATGAATTAACTTATTGCCTTTCTGAACTTTGAACGAAAATATCAGCTGTTTTCCATTTCGCGGGAAGCCAAAAATAGCCAGGAAATTGTAACACTAGTTATCAGTTCCTTAGCTTGATTTCCTATGATTAATGAAACTGAGGCCTTCAGAAATATATGTAAACAAAACTCAGTCAACTGTTATACACCCTATATCCATCAGCACTGCCTGTACACAAACAGTATCAACTCAAAACAAACACACAGTTGACGAGGAGGCTGGCTAATCTTGAACTTGCAGGCACACTTCAAGGTGATAAAACTGTAACCATTTATTGCACTATGTATGACCTAACGACCGACTTGTGACAATGTACCTGCAAAGCAAATTTAGCAGCAGTCTGTTGATAACATGCCGGTCGTCGTCAGTCAGTGGGCTGTAAGGCACAGAACAGATTAACAAGTGAACCAGTTGACATCGAACCCTTCAGCGAAGTAGAATAGCATATTTTTTTTTGCGAAGCAATCGCATGCATCTGTGGAACAACGCAAAGTGTTTAGGTTTTAGAAAGTCGTCGAGCTCCAAACATATCATCATGACCGATTCCAGCCCATCAACATCTGCGGAGGTCATTAGTTTTAGCCGCACTGACTGACTGACTGACTGACTGTGGCTTAGTAGGAAATGGGCCAGAAAATAACGATTTCCTCGTTTTCCACGCCCGGTTATGAGACTGTTCATTGTTAGAAACTTGAGCAAATTGATTAACCAGGCCAGCAGCAGCAGCAGTCCTAAATAGCATATAATACAAAAATCAGAGGCGCGACTGTTTTCATCTTGTTTCTTCTTTCTCTTCCACTTGCAGAGTGCGCAAAACCGCCTGTATATCAAACGGGGTCACGTGGTGAATCATGATGGCATGCAGCAAGCGGATATCTACATCGAGGACGGAACGATCAGGTATGACCATCTCTAATATTATAATCTAAGCAGTAGGTAGTGACGACGGTGCAACCATAATATAACGGGTGGCCGCTGGAGACGACGCGAATTGATGGGTTTTACAGTTGAATCGATCACCGGCATATCCGGCGGACACTTTGGGCTTTCTTCTGGGCTGAGGTATTTGTCATTTGGATTTTTACCGTTGCAAGAATTACGTATTAAGCTAAAGCTTATGGTGGTGTTAATACCTTACAGTCCTTCTCCCTATGCCGTATTACTTCTTCACTATTGGATACAGTTATTATAAAATCGAGTATCAGGTATCCAACCGGTACTACAAATGGGTACAGCACTGCATCGAATACCAGAGGGTTCATTAACTGACAAATCCCCAAGGGTGCAAAGTGCATGGCGATGCTGTGACATAGCACGCCTGTCCCGTTGCTGAAAAGCGCGCATGTTCACCGCATCGCACCGCACTTTGTACCCTTGGGGTTCGGTCAGTTCATCCGGAAATTTATTTATTTTTATTCACTATTACGAACAGTCAAGATTCCTATAGCGCGGATTCGTTCTTGCCGGATTCCTATAGTACTGATGCCACTGGATTCCTATAGTACGGTCGATCCGCTATTAAAAAATACACGTAGCATATGGGATTAGATGATGTCTGATGTCTTTTGAGAAGTTGTTAAGCAGAAAGTTGGCCACCTTTTGGGACGATTAAGTTTCCGGTAGGACACAAGTCTGGTCCTGTGGAAGATCCGGAATATCCGTAAAATGGAGGGTCTTATCAGAATGAATTCGGAGTTGTGACCGGATTATGGGCCCTGGGGACCACGGGATGATTCACCGGAAGATCCGGAGCATCTTTAATTCATGAAACTGATCATAGAGCTCTGCGGTTTTTTTTTTCTAAACAACTCATAGACGTATTATCAAAATTAATTCTGAGTGTTGACCAGAATATGAACTCTACGGACTACAGAATGGTTCACCTATAGATCCGGAACTTTCGTAAAAATGGTTAATTCATTAAACTGATCCTGTAGCTCCGTGGATTTGTTGAATCCTCTCATAGACGTCTTATCACAATAAATTCGGAGTTGTATTCGGAAAATGTACTCTGGAGACCACGGGATGGTTCACCGGAAGATCCGGAACATCCTGAAAAGTAGTTAATTCATGAAACTGATCCTAGAGCTCCGTGTTTTTTCCAAACCGCTCACATACGTCTTATTACAATTAATTCGGAGTTTGGACTGGAATATGCCCTCTGGGAACTACAAGATAATCCACCGGAAGGTCCGGAACATCCGTAAAAGTGGTCAATTCATGAGACTGATACTAGAGATCCGTGAATTTTCCGAAACACTCATATACGTCTAATCAGAATGAATTCAGAGTTGTGACCTGAATATGGTTCAATAGAAGATCCGGAACATCCGTAAAAGTGGTCAATTCATGAAACTGATCCTAGAGCACCATGTTTTTTTTTTTCGAAACCGTTCATAAACGTCTTATTACAATTATTTCGGAGTTTTGACTGGAAAGTGGACTCTGGGGACTACAGGATGGTCCACCGAAAGATCCAGAACATCCGTAAAAGTTGTCAATTCATGGGACTGATCATAGAGCTCGGTGAATTTTGCGAAACCACTTATAAACGTTTTATCAGGAAAATTGACCTTTGGGACCACGAGATGGTTCACCAGGATTATCCTGAACATCCTTAAAAAATTTCAACTCTTGAAACTGAGCTTAGAGGTCCACTTTTTTCGAAACCACTCATTGGCGTCTTATCAGAATTAATTTGGAGTTATGACCAGAAAATTGTCCCTGGGTAACAATGCTCAATGGTCCCAAAGCCGTATTTATGAAGACAAAAATATTAGCACCCAAACCATCACTTTTAGGTATATGGTGTTTCTTCGTATGGGAAGAGTTTCTTCGTATTTTTTGGCCGATTTGAAATTAGGGTGGTCCTCAAAATTCAACCTTGAGATAGACAAATGCAGTGTTCTAAAAAGTTGTAGAACAATCAATTTGAACCAACTTTGCTCATGGCATCAAATTTTTATCTCTTTTGGTTCATGACTTATGATAATTTTAAAGGAGTAGGTTAGAGTGGCCCCTAGAAAATCGGCATTCTTTAAATATTTTTATTGGTGATCAACGTATAAAAAATATTTAAAGAAAGGCGATTTTCTAGAGGCCACCCTAACCTCTCCTAAAAACTTTGCTGTAAATATTTTTAGAACTTTTTATGACGCATATTTATGCAGAAGTCACTAATTTGATATCTCCTTTATTTTAAAAGTTATGGCAAGTTTTTGATAAAAAAAATGATTTTTTTTAATTAAATTAAATACTTTAAACAAAAAACGCTCTCACAGTTTTTTCACCAATAATGAAAAAACACAATCTTTTAAATGAAATCAAAAGTTTGAAAATTGGTTTGCTCCATAGACATTGTCATTTTAATTGAACCATTTTTTTCGCAGAAAATCTCCATTAATTTTCTAATAATAAAAAAAGATAGCAGCCTGGTTGCTTCAGCAAAAATATGCGTCATTATAAGTTCTAAATGTAACCAAAACAAGGTTTTTACGAGAATAGAACTTATGAAAAGATAAAGGGTGATACGGTCAAAATTTGGTCAAGGGAAAACGCGTGTAAATCGGTGAAATCGTTTATTTAAAAAATCAAATTTAATTTCTTTTTCAAGTTCAATTAGTATAAAATTCAGGAAAAATATTCAGTTAGGCTTCCGCTTTTCCAAATCCGAATTGCCGGGCCTTACGCTTGACCCCTGCCATCAGATTTTGTACAGCCACCTTGTCCACCTTCTTTGCCGCAGAAAGCCAGTTTGCCTTGAACTCTTTAGGTTCCGCTTGACAATAGCCCAGTATTTCTCAATTGGGCGGAGCTCTGGCGTGTTGGGAGGGTTCTTGTCCTTGGGAACCACCTGCACGTTGTTGGCGGCGTACCACTCCATGGCCTTTTTACCGTAATAGCAAGATGCCAAATCCGGCCAAAACAGTACGGAACAACCGTGTTTCTTCAGGAAAGGCAGCAGACGTTTATTCAAACACTCTTTCACGTAAATTTCTTGGTTGACAGTCCCGGAAGCTATGAAAATGCTGCTTTTCAAGCCACAGGTACAGATGGCTTGCCAAACCAGATATTTTTTTGCGAACTTTGACAGTTTCATGTGCTTGAAAACATCTGCTACCTTTCCCCTTCCTTTTGCCGTATAAAACTCCTGTCCCGGAAGCTGCTTGTAGTCGGCTTTGACGTAGGTTTCGTCGTCCATTACCACGCAGTCAAACTTCGTCAGCATCGTCGTGTACAGCCTCCGGGATCGCGCTTTGGCCGTCGTATTTTGTTTATCATCGCGATTTGGAGTCACTACCTTCTTGTAAGTCGATAGTCCGGCTCGTTTTTTGGCTCGATGCACGGTTGTAGACGATACACCCAGCTTATTTGCGGCATCTCGGAGAGAGAGGTTAGGGTTTCGCTTGAAACTACCGGCAACTCTCTTTGTCGTCTCAGCGGCTTCCGGTTTTCGATTTCCCCCCGATCCAGACTTCCTGGCTGTCGACAAATGTTCCCCAAACACTTTAATTACATTTGTAACGGTTGATTTGGCAACTTTTAGCGATTTTGCCAACTTTGCGTGCGAGTAGCTCGGATTTTCGCGATGCGCGAGCAAAATTTTGATACGCTGCTCTTCTTGCTTGGACGGCATTTTGACAACTGAACAGAGCTGCCAGGTGGTTTTATAAAAAATCTGTATCCACTCTATTAAAAAATCTGTATTTTCTGTATTGACGATTTTTTTCTTAATTGATCATGTTTTGTTGTTTTACAAATACGGTGCATACAAAATAACCATAAAAAGTGCTTAACCACCTATTCGGGCTATCGTACTAGCCATACGGGATATAATTGCGCCATTTGTGATATCGTCCGTACTTATTTATAAGAGTTATATGAAGCCGTTTGAAAATGTATGGAGATTTTAGTTTCTATTCATTATCTTCCTGATAAGCAGTTTTAAATGCAAAAAAGTGCACGAGTTCATTACTATTTGATATTTTTAATATAGATGAATACAATTAATTACATCATTTGTGTGGTAGTTACACCGAAAAGTCGAGAGATGTCGCCCCGCCAGTGCTGGTAAAATCATTTTTGCAGTATGGAGAATATCAGAAAATCCGCAATTTCTTACGAAATACATTTTCAATGCTAGTAAAATGTTTACGAGTACTTGTATTTGTACCATTTTAATGTGCTCGGGCACTTTTCTTGTATTTAACATACATGCTTATATTGGAAATATTCAATTAATACTGTAAATCCCCATACAATCTCAAATCGTTTACTACCAGCTCCATATGCATCCGAAAGCGGTTGGTCCTCTGGTTGTGAATGCTGTCAAAAATACCATAACATGATTAATTGTCGATGGAAATTTGATAGGTTCCCGAGCAGAGGGTGAGAACAAAATGAAAACAAGAATTATGTTGTTTTCATTATTCCTGATAACTCAAATTGATTTCATTTTGATGGAGTTGATGGCTAACAGAACAAAAATGAGAGCTAAAAGATATGCGAAGAATATCAAAATTATAACATATATTGATATTAGTGAGAACTGCTTGATAACTTATTTTGATATAGATTTTTTTTTCTCAAGCATTTTATAAAAATCTGTATAAATCTGTATTGTAATTTAAAAATCTGTGATAAATCTGTATTCTGTATCGGGTCTGTATTAAGATTAAAAAATCTGTATAATACAGATATATCTGTATAAATGGCAGCGCTGCAACTGAAGAGTGAATTCCAAAATCAAAATAGGAGCAACATTCTACACATACACACCTTCAAAATGAGGGGTGTTCAGGTTTTTTAAATGCAAAATTGAAAGAAATACGTCAAGTTGATATTGACCAAATTTTGACCGTATAACCCTTTATTCGAAGAAATCTGTTTTTAGGGGTCACCCTAACCTACTTGTTCAAAAAATCATAACTCATGAACCATAAAAGATAGGAATTTGGTGTCTTGAGCAAAGTTGCTTCGAATTGATTGTTTTAGAACATTGCATTGGTCTATCTCAAATAATAATAAAAAAGTTTGTATTTTCAAATTTCCAATTTTGTGGACCATCCTTATTTCACTAACATGAAAAGATCGGCCAAACAATATGAAGAAACTTTCCCGAAGACACTATATACCTAAAACTGACGGTTTGGGCGCAAACATTTTTGTCTTCCTAAATACGGCTTTGAGTCCTTCGAAACATTCGTAAAAGAGGTCAATTCATGGAACTGATGCAAGAACCCCGTTTTTTTTTCGTTAACTCTCATAGACGTCTTATAATTATGAATTCGAAAATAGACCCTGAAGACCATGAACGCTCCTCTGTATAATAATAGAATGAAATCGGAGTTGTGACTGGAAAATGGACCATAGGGTCCATTGGATGGTGCTCCGGAATATCCGGAACATCCGTTAAAGTGGATAGTTCAAGAAAACTGATCTAAGCACTCTGTGGTTTTTTAGAACTGCTCATAGACATTTTTTTTTTATTATCATGGATGATTTCTAGGTGGTATTTAAGTATTTAATGGGGGCAACCCCGGCGTAGAGATTAGCATCCATACTTCTCACGCCAAAGTCACGAGTTCAAATTTCACCCCCGCACAAGTCACGAATGATCCAAGAGCTTTAAAGTGACTATAATAATAATAAAAAAGTACCTATTTAATAACTTCTAGACACTTTTAACGGAATTTTTGAATATTATTCCTTAGAATTCATTGACTTATTTCCCTTGACTTCTTGAAGATCTTTCTTTGAAGTTTTTGGTTAGAATATTTCTTAGAATTCCCTTGACTTATTCGGAGACTTTGAAATTCTTTTATTTTTTGACGTAGGACTACGTCTTTGATTTCTATATGGGGGTACACTTTGTGAAAACCAAAAATGGAACACGTAACACGGGTCTCCCTTAGCTCAGTCGGTAAAGGCGCAGCTACAAAGCAAGACCATGCTGGAGGTGGCTGGGTTCGATTCCCGGCCCGGTCTAGGAATTTTTCGGGTAGGAAAATTTCTCGACTTCCCTGGGCATAGAAGTATGATTGGACTTGCCACACAATTATACCAATGCAAAAATGGTACAGGCATCGAAAGCTCTCAATTAATAACTGTGGAAGTGCATCTAGAACACTAAGTTGAGAGCACGCAATAAGCTAATATGCGATACGCAATAAGCTTGAAAAGCGAAGAAGAAGAAAATAGAACAAATTAAGAAATATTTTGAACGTTAATAACTCAGTTGCCCCTGGTTCAATTTCAATAATTTTATCACCAATCGATCAGAAATATGGCTACGCATCGATAATAATGCTTCCGAATTTTGATTTTCAACAAGAAACTATTGAAAAACTGGTAAATGTCCAGCATTGTCCAAAAGCGTCGAATTAACTAACAAATCCACCAATTACCTACATGCATATGCTGCTTCCCCAGCACAGTCGTCAGAGAGTAGTAAGTAGACGAAACAAGTCGAAGTGACATTCGCCTCCGATCATCGGGCGCGTGCGAATAGGGAGGATGGAATTGCGTAATATTTTGCACACTTATCGCCATATTCAGAACCAAACGCAAATTCCTCAAGATAACCACCATCGGTCGTCTGGCTCGTAGTGGTGGTGTCAAACGTATCTCCGGTCTGATCTACGAGGTGTGCTGAAGGTGTTCCTGGAAAATGAGGTCCGTGATGCTGTCACATATACTAAACACGCCAAGCGTAAGTGGCCATGGATGTCCTCTTCAATAAAACGGCCCTTTTCAGGGCCATCAAGCTTACATCAGTAAAGAGTTGGAATAGAATTTATCTGTGCTTGTTTGTCTATATTCAGAACCACAAGCCCCCAACGACCACACAAACTTGGAAGCAGGGGTATAAGTGATTTTGATTGATTCTCGTAATTAACTTTCTCTTTGAAAAAGATTACTTTAAATTTGGTACGCCTACAATTCAAAAACGGAAAGAGTTTAGATAATAGATAATGGATCTATTAAAAGAACTTAATGCTTTTCACATTTATTCCGTCCACTAGCGGTCCTACGTCAAGCTTCCGTTCGTGCCCCTAGGCACAGACCCTTCTACTTTTTTGAAATCATTTTTGTTGGAGCTCTGTGATGAATCGTTCGCACTAGGCTGAAATTATCGCCAGAACACTCTTAGAATTTTGTTTCTTGTGGAATTCTCATCATAACTCTCTTGAAATTCTTCATAAAACTCATCTGTCATTTTCCTCACGAGTCCCATACGTATCTCCTTTTTAAATCTTCTAAAATTACATAAGAATTTAATTTAGAACTTGCATTCTTCTCCACAAAAATCCCTCCAAATTCATCTAACAATTGTTAAGGCCTGCATGTCAATATTCTTTTGAAATCAACGCCTTGAATACTTTTAAATCTTACAAAAAAAAATCCAGTGTTGTCTGCAAGATTCTATAGGTTGTTCTGTAATTTGTTACAACCCTTAAAATGCTTCCAAGTCTCAGAGTCTTGACAATTTTGATTCAACAACTCATAAGTATGATTTCTAATTTCAGACCCTACACAAATTTCAAAGCCTCAGAGTCTTGAAAATCTTGTTACACCGTTACACCGTCAGTAGGTTTTGCATATTTTTTTCGTGTTTAGCTTTGTACATCAGCGCGAGTACTGAAAAGTTAATATTTATGTTAGTATAGACAACGGAGTGAAGACACATTTTCTTCATCCGATATCCCTAACAATTTACTCTAATTCTCATTTGTATGAAGTATTTCTTTTTCTGAAACAGTTTTTAAATTAAATCTCATATTTTTTTTCACAATTATGTCTTATAACATATCCATTAGACTGATGCAAAATTTGACTTTTTGGTTCCACAGTGCTTAAATGGTTTCAAATCGGGTCCTGATTAGCCTCATTTGGTTAGAAACAGACTTCGCACAAGCCATTTGAAGTTTACATGTAAATTGCTATGGAAAATCTCAACTTTTTGTTCATTGCCTTCTAGGCTTTTTCCATATTGAGCTGCAAAACAGTTCGATAGCCATTCTTATAGAAAATTTTCTCAGCCACAACTTTGCTGAAGATCGTTTCTATGTAAAACGAGACAGGGAAAAGTTATGAGTTATTTAAGAGATTGGTAAACTTATGACATGATCAAGCAGCTTCTCTGTAGGCAACACTGTATTTTGCAGTGTGACATAGTAGCCATGATTTTTGTGTCCTATTCAACGCCCCAGAAACACCAATGTTGCCTGCTGAGCAGTTGATTGAGCATGATCATAAGACATCAGCGCATTGAACCATTGCACACTGGGGACAAAATCGAAACAATGTGTTAAAATTCAATAACTTCGGTGCTCGCTGGAACAAGAGACTAAAAAATAGTCATTCTTATAGAAAAAAATCTCAGAAATCGATTGGAGTGGGTTTCATCTTGGGCACGATAGGGTAAGTTGGGGTTTTTCACAGTTTTGCCCTAAAATCTCCTATTTTGCATGATTTGAATGCTGTATCTCAAGATACCGATGATATAGATGGATGATTTCTTCGGCAAAATTGATCAGGAGGTCAAGAACTGTTGGATGATGGACAGAACAATTCGGAATTCTTCCGCTAGGCGGCGCTAGTGAGCATTCTAAGTGTATATGTTTGTGCTGCTGTATCTCAAGATCCTGACTATTTAGACGCATGATTTCTTCGACAAAGTTGATCAGAAGGTCAAGGACTGTTGGATGATGGACAGAACAATTCGTAATTCTTCCGCTAGGCGGCGCTAGTGAGCATTCGAAGCGTATATGTTTGTGCTGCTGTATCTCAAGATCCTGACTATTTAGACCGATGATTTCTTCGGCAAAGTTGATCAGGAAGTCAAGGACTGTTGGATGATGGACAGAATAATCCAGAATTCCTCCACTAGGTGGCGCTAGTGAGCATTGAAAGTGAATATATTTGTGCTGCTGTATCTCAAGACCCTGACTATTTAGACGGATGATTTCTTGGACAAAGTTGATCATGAGGTCCAGGACTGTTGGATGATGGACAGAAAAATTCGGAATTCCTCCACTAGGTGGCACTAGTGATTATTGAAAGTGACTATATTTGCGCTGCTGTATCTCAAGATCCTGACTATTTAGACGGATGATTTCTTCGGCAAAGTTGATCAGGAGGTCAAGGACTGTTGGATGATGGACAGAACAATTCGGAATTCTTCCGCTAGGCGGCGCTAGTGAGCATTCGAAGTGTATATGTTTGTGCTGCTGTATCTCAAGACCCTGACTATTTAGACGCATGATTTCTTCGGCAAAGTTGATCAGGGGGCCAAGGACTGTTGGATGATGGACAGAACAGTTCAGAATTCCTCCGCTAGGTGACGCTAGTCAGCATTTGATTATTTAGTAACATGAAAAAAAAATCAGATTTCATCAGTAGTATGTCTTGCTTTACATTAACGCATTTCCACGCTTTTACTAATTTTCATTCAAGTTCAATTTTAATTGTTTTGGAATCCGTTGTTTTTTGAAAATTTAGCACTTCGCTCAACAGGTACAATTTTTCCGAACTGTTAATTTTTTTAATGTTCGACGGTATCGTATTAAAAACGTTTCTTCGTTAATTTATGCTGCTTTCTAAAATTAAGCACGCCCAGGGATTCTTACCTCGAATATGCTTTCAAGCCACTCTGCATTCTTCTTAAAGAACCGATCCTTACTGTAGGTTTTTGACCAACGCCGATTAAATTGACCAATCCTGTTTTTAACACCTTGCGCAACAGCCGCAGGTGCTTTCGACAGTGCCCTAGACACAAAGTCAAGTAAACGGTTTTTATCTCGACCAGACGCAACATATTCCTCAACGATATTTTTATTTGAAAGCATTTTGCTTAATGAAATTCAGTGGAACACACTTAACACCACGTAAGAACTGCACTACACTGAGCTAATGTCACGCAAGAAACAAGAGTAAACAAATAATTCTTTTGGATTGGGTTTCGATGACGACATTTCACATTTTCGCATCAAAGTGGTCTTCGTGGTCGAGTGGTTAGCAGCGTCACCCGTCTAACAGCTATTTTGCGTGTGCCATGGAGTGAGGGTTCGATTCCCGCTCCAGTCGGTGGAATTTTTTTTGCGTGTGCCATGGAGTGAGGGTTCGATTACCGCTCCAGTCGGTGGAATTTTTTTTTAAGATATAATATATACAATAATGACCCAATTTTATCAGCCCCCTTTTGAAAATATTTTCTAATATTCTACGAAACCCATGCGCTATTTCAATGGTTTTATTGCACCAAAGTTTAACCTAAACATCGATCAAGAAGATAAATGGAAGAGATTTCGAATTATGTATATAAGAAATTACTAAACACTAAAAGAATAATGCGTGAAGGGACTGATAAAATCAGGTCATTACTGTAATTTATATTTTAATGAATATTAAGATACCAAACTTGCTTATATGTATAGGAAAAATCCCAATTTATTCACCTATGGTCTGACCCTATTTACACTCAATATGACTACCAATGATCTTATTTAAAAATTCTCACGTCATTTGATGTGGCACATGATTGATTTAAAAAAAGTCAAATCTGGCCACTTCCCCGGTGCAACCCGGAACATATCCGGATTCAGCAAATCTGGTTCAGGGTACTAGATATCATTGTTATTGAACTTGTTTTCGAATTCTGATGTAATTTATTGTGTCACATGATGGGTTTTGAACTTACTCATAAGCTGGTTATTTTCCCTGAGACACTCGGCCGTATCTCCGGAATTGTATGACCAATTTTGAAACTATTCCGTAGCGATCTATGTAATCATAATCCCGAGCAAAGTAAAATATCAAATTGATAACAAGTTCTATGACCCGGTCATCACTTTTTGATAATGTCCTGCAAAATACCTCAGCGGCGAAACCAGCCCAAACATGTTCAAGGAGTTACTGCGCATCGTTCTTGATCTATTTGGGTGTATATAAGAAGCTCAAGTGACGTTCTAGGTCATCCAAAGCATTCTGTAGTTTAGAAAATTTGACAACCAAGGCCTGCACAATGTCCTCAGCGTCGAAACTTACTCAAACATGTTCAAAGAGGTTCTGTACATATATATGATGCTCAAGGTTCACCAAATTGTCCTTGATCACAGATCAAATAATGTACACACTTAGATTTTTTTGCCGAGATGGGCACCACCGAGCAGCTCGGTATTTTGTTTTGCTGAATCTCAGTTAAAAACTTGCCGAGATTCAGCTAACAAACAGGAATTTTGCCGACATCTCAGCTAACAAACAAAAATTTTGCTGAATCTCCACAAGTTTTTCATTGAAATTCAGCAAAATAAAATGCCGAGCTGCTCGGTGGTGCCCATCTCGGCAAAAATTCTAATTGTGTACCAGGTCAGTCATAACCGGTAAAATGACCCTTACTGCCGTGAAATGACAAAGCGATGTAAACGCCACCATGGTCAATTTTCACTTTTCTTCATATTCATAATCTATACCCTAAGATACACCAGAAAACACTCTCTTCGTGATAAAAATGTGTTTTGGCAGCCTGGAGACAAAGTGACGTAACCATACATTTTCGGAGAAAGAGTAATATGTTTTCGCTGTTTCTACGGATAAGTGACGTCCACCATATAAGAATGTTGAAAATTCAAAAGAAGTTTTAAACAGTGAGGTTCATATTTTCCGCTTAATTTTAACATTTTTTAACAGAATGAAATTTTTTTTGGCAAATTTTTATAATTATTGCAAGTTTATGCACCCAGGTCCATGACTATAATGCACATCATTTTCGTTGTAGTTGATGGTGTATGAGATGTTCTAGGTTCTCCAAGTTGCTTTGGAGTTCAGATTATTTGATCTACTGGCTCAACCATGAACTGCACGATGTCCTCAGTGACAAAACCTACAAAGACATGTTCATAAAGTTTCTGCGGATCGTTTTGATTTATTTTGATTTATAATCAAGGTTCTCCAAATTGTCTTGAGCTCAGATCAAATGATTTACCTGATCAACCATAACTGATACAAGGTCCTTAGCAACTAAACATCTCCAAACAACATCAATTTAAGGTGTATTAGAAGTTCTAGGTTCTTCAAATTGTTCTAGAGGTCAGATTGTTTGATCTACTGGATTAACTAAAATCTGCACGATGATCTCACCGACAAAACTTTCCGAAACACGTTTATACAGTTTCTACTGTTCGTTCATAGTTGATTTTGAGGTGTATAAGATACACACGGTTCTCCAAATTGTCCTTGAGTTCAGATCAAATTCTCATCCAGGTTCACTGATTCAAAGCCCTTTGTATTAAAACATCTCCAAGCACGGTTAAACATATCATGCACATTATTTACGTTTGAATTCGATATATTTAAGACGTTCTAAGTTCACCAAATTGTCCTCAAAACTTGTTAGTTAAGCTACCATCTCGCATTTTAGTTTGATTGCATTCATAGATCAGGGGGCCTCCATAAGCTCGGTCGGTAGGGCCTGCGACTATAAAGCAAACCATGCTGGAGGTGGCTGGGTTCGAATCCCGGTTGGTCTAGGATTTCAGATTGGAAAATTTCTCGACTTCCCTGGGCATAGTATATTATTGTACTTGCCACACAATATACACATGTAAAAATCGAACAAGCTTGGAAAGCTTTCAATCAACAACTGTGGAAGTGCATCTAGTACACTAAGTTGAGAGCAGACGTTAAGTTACAGTTGGGACGTAATAGCCAGAGAAGATCATAGATAGCACTAACTAGCGGAGGAATTCCGAATTGTTCTGTCCATCATCCAACAATCCTTGACCCCCTGATCAACTTTGCCGAAGAAATCATCCGTCTAAATAGTCAGGATATTGATATACAGCAGCACAATCATATACACTTCGAATGCTCACTAGCACCACCTAGCGGAGGAATTCAGAATTGTTCTGTCCATCATCCAACAGTCCTTGACCTCCTGATCAACTTTGCCGAAGAAATCATCCGTCTAAATAGTCAGGATCTTGAGATACAGCAGCACAAACATATACACTTCGAATGCTCACTAGCGCTGCCTAAAGGAAGAATTCCGAATTTTTCTGTCCATCATCCAACAGTCCTTGACCTCCTGATCAACTTTGCCGAAGAAATCATCCGTCTAAATAGTCAGGATCTTGAGATACAGCAGCGCCAATATAGTCACTTTCAATAATCACTAGTGCCACCTAGTGGAGGAATTCCGAATTTTTCTGTCCATCATCCAACAGTCCTGGACCTCATGATCAACTTTGTCCAAGAAATCATCCGTCTAAATAGTCAGGGTCTTGAGATACAGCAGCACAAATATATTCACTTTCAATGCTCACTAGCGCCACCTAGTGGAGGAATTCTGGATTGTTCTGTCCATCATCCAACAGTCCTTGACTTCCTGATCAACTTTGCCGAAGAAATCATCCGTCTAAATAGTCAGGATCTTGAGATACAGCAGCACAAACATATACGCTTCGAATGCTCACTAGCGCCGCCTAGCGGAAGAATTACGAATTGTTCTGTCCATCATCCAACAGTCCTTGACCTTCTGATCAACTTTGTCGAAGAAATCATGCGTCTAAATAGTCAGGATCTTGAGATACAGCAGCACAAACATATACACTTAGAATGCTCACTAGCGCCGCCTAGCGGAAGAATTCCGAATTGTTCTGTCCATCATCCAACAGTCCTTGACCTCCTGATCAATTTTGCCGAAGAAATCATCCATCTATATCATCGGTATCTTGAGATACAGCATTCAAATCATGCAAAATAGGAGATTTTAGGGCAAAACTGTGAAAAACCCCAACTTACCCTATCGTGCCCAAGATGAAACCCACTCCAATCGATTTCTGAGATTTTTTTCCATAAGAATGACTATTTTTTAGTCTCTTGTTCCAGCGAGCACCGAAGTTATTGAATTTTAACACATTGTTTCGATTTTGTCCCCAGTGTGCATTGATAACTTTCGATCCTAACGGCGCCGGTGGTGTAGTGGTAAGTGTGATTACCTCTCACCCCAGCAGACCTGGGTTCAATCCCAGTCGGTGCCGGTGGTGTAGTGGTAAGCGTGATTACCTCTCACCCCAGCAGGCCTGGGTTCAATCCCAGTCGGCGCCGCCGGGATGTTCTGAGGCATAACATCTCTGATCACGCCTTCCTTCGGATGGGAAGTAAAGCCGTTGGTCCCCGGTTAATGAGTTGATGGGTCGATAGGTAGGGTCCAGGTGTGGGAGCTGCCTTCCTGGCACGTCGGTAGCATTGGTGCTCAGCACGGAAAACAAGATCGACGGAAAAAACAAACCAAAGGAAAAAAAAAACTTTCGATCCTTGCATTTAATCAAAAAGTGGTCTTGAACTGGGAAAATTTCCTACAAGTACAGTTGAAAACTTTTGAAGCAGACCAATATGGTGAATTGTTAGATAGAAATGAACAAAAATCTTGATTTTACCATAGTAATTCCCATACAAACTTCAAATGGTTTGTGCCATCTCAGTTTCTCACCAAATGGGTTCAAATTTTGAGAGGTTAGTCAGAATCCGATTTGGAATCGTTTAAGTATTGTGGAGCGAAAATTTCAAATTTTGCATCACTCTAATATCCATCCAGATAGCATTTGACCTAGTTACTTTAATCTCTGTTGCTCAATAAATTCTAGGGCTTTGCAATCATAAGATGTATCGAGCATAAAAGTGATAAAAATTGATTTTTTAAAGTATCTCGAAAGATCAATGATTTGTTTTGAATACATTAACAGGGTGTCTACTCAATCCAAGGAATCAAATTCCCTGAGTTTTCCAGGTTTTCCAGGTCGGATGAAAAAAAATTCCAGGTGCATACAAATTATACACATTATTATTTTATCTATTGATCCATCTGGAATCCCTTTTATGTACTTATTGATTTATGTTATTTTCGATTGTTCAAACTTGGGCGTTGGTACTTATAAGTCGGCACAGCAAAAACAATTATTGAATATTACAGCAGAACAGATGCACATAGGTTGTTTAATATTAATTTGTACAATTTATGTTTAGTAAATGCACCAATAGTGGAGGTACTTTAGTGCAATGCGTTCCTATGGTGGCTTATAGAGTCTCCCTAAGCCGCTATAGAAGTACATTGTACTAACGTAATGTACTTCTATAGCGGCTTAGGGAGACTCTATAAGCCACCATAGGAACACATTGCACTGAAGTACCTCCACTATTGGTGCATTTATTCTACACATAATTTGCGAAAAGAAATTATATCCAACGGTGTAATATTATATTTGGTTTTTGCAATCACATTAGTTATTCATACAGTAGCATGCATTACGTCAATCAATATTAAATTCTTTTTTGGTATTTGTGTAGTATTTTTTTCAATTTGATAATATGTTTGAGTTCAACTCTGTTTGGAAGATCAAGACAGAATAAATCATGGTTTCACATGTCTAAAATCTCTTAATGTCCGTTTAGACTATCTGATTTCTTGGCCGCCATAATGAAAAATCTGCTCGAATTTACTTTCGACACACTTTGTCTAACGGGGGGTTCGCTGGTGTTCACACTGCTTGCACATGTCGAAAGAACTGCCAATTTAGATTTCAAAACAAAACTGTATCAGGAATCAAAAGTAAATACTTCCATCGTGAATTACCGGAAAATTGCTCTAGTTTTGGCAGACGTATTTGCTTTTGTTATTTTAAATAAAATGAGGAAGAGAAGGTGAACTTTGTGGAGTAGGAAATGGTTGCTCAGGGGGAACACCGGCAAGGATCTGGCTCATCTTGTCCATCAAGAGTTGCGATATGAAGATGAAAATGGATTTCAAAACTTCGCCAGGATGTCGATACCAACTTTAGACAAGCTAGTGGGAAAAGTTCTCACTAGATATACAAGATTCCTTGAGTTCTGAAAATTTCTGTTAACAACTCAATTCTGCAAGGTCTTCAAACCTTCTGAAGTTCCTGAAGTTTTGTTTCTGAGCTCCGGTAAAATTTCTTTAATGATCAACAATCTTTCCTAACAATCTGCTAATTTCTCGGTAGTTCTACAGATTTCTTTAAAGTTCTGTGTGTTCTTCAAAAGTTCTGCAAATTTTCCTAAAAATCTACAAAGTTCCTGAATCCCTGAAGATTTAAGATCCTTGAAGATCAACAATTATCTCTGATGTTCACAAAATTTCTAATAATCTACAAACTTCTTGACAGTTCTGTAATTTTCTCTGCAGAATTTCATGATTCAATTAATATCTGCAAATATCTCTGAACATCTAGGGGAATTTACGTATTCTCGGCAACCTAAGCAGTGACCTTCTTTCTATAGCCTTTTTCTCTATGGAACGCACACATATGCAGTATTGGTTTGTTTACAATCTTTTGCTGCCAGCTGCTCTAACAATTTCAGTCGAAAGAATTGTCAAAAACTGTTTTGAAACGCTTTTACAAAGCTCCAATCTTCTCTAGTGAGAGCGAGTATTGTCAGCAACCAGTTTTTCTTCGGCAACCGTTCCATTTGAACTGCATGTAAATCTGCTGTTCTATTATCGGCAACTCGAAATCAGCTACAATTTGTAGAGCGTGTGTTTCATTTCAAGAAAACCCTGCTAGATTGCTTTTACTCAGTGGTAAAAATATAGTCAAATTGAAGCTGAAAGCATAAAGAATCGTTTGCATGCATTCAGCGAAGTGTTTTCGTAAGAAAATCCAGTGAAAATAGTGTTTCAATTTGGGTTGCCGAAAATAGTCTGTCATGCCGAAGCCGTCATTTCCCCTATATAATTTTCTAAAGAATTAAAAGAAATTTTTGAAGTTTTAGGAAGTATTCTGAAGTTTTTCTAATTTTTCTGAAGCTGTGCAAATATCTCTAAAGATCAGCGAACTTACCTGAAGTTCTGTAAATGTCTTTCAAAATCCAAGAACCGCAGAAAAATTCTGAAAATTTATTTAAACTCTGCTAATTTTTCAGTAGATTTACGATCTATCCTCTGAACTTTTCTGAAGATCCTAAAATTTATTTCAAATTCTGTAAAGTTTTCTGAAGTACTGTATTTTTGCTCTGAAGATCTACGAACTGCCCTGAAGTTCAATAAATTTCACAATAGATCTCCGAACTTTTCTAAAGGTCTTTAAATTTCTTTGTGGATTCTTGATCTAAAGATCGGCGAACTTTCCCGAAGATCTGTGAGTTTTGCTGAAGTTTTGCAATTTTTTCTAAAAACGTACGAACTTTCTGACGTTCTACAGACTTCTCTTAAGGTCTACGGACTTATTTTAAGGTCTACGGACTTCTCTGAAGTTCTTTAGATCTACACAGCTAAAAAAAAGTAGTGTAAATTTCCGTTACTATGATGCACATAAATGGAGCGTCATATATCATACAAGTTTAGATTATAGATCGTGTAAATTTATGAGACATGTCATGTAATATCCCACATAATATTGCATGCAACTGTCCACTTTTGTTTGCAACATTTCTTGCAAGTTGCTAGTTTACGTGAAAAGGAAGTTTACATGTATGAATGTTTGCATGCATGGATGTTTACATCGCCAGTAAAATTCAGAATTTTTTGGTGTGTATCTATTTCCGACTTCCATGGAGTTCTGCAAAATATTGTACTTTTGTACTTCGCTGCGATTTGTTTTTGGAATTGAGGTGCTTTTCTGACATTTAACGAATTTTTCTAAAGATCTCACATTTGTGTGAAAATGTGAAACTCTCTGTCAAATTCCTGCAAATATCTTTAAAGTTCTGTAAAGTTGTCTTAAGCTCCGTAGCTCTATTCCCAAGATCTACAAATAAAAACTTGAAGCTGAATAAATTTCTCAGTAGATCTGAAAACTTCTCTGATGTTTTGTAAATTCCTCTCGGGTTACCCTGAAGATTTGAAAATTTCGTTGAAGATTACCTCAAGTTGTCAAAATTTATCTGAAAATATTTGAGCTTCTTTGAAGTTCAAGATCTAAAAATTTTCCTGAAATCATGTAAATATTTTTTTTTAACCGCCGAACTTCCCTGAAGTTCTGCAATTTTTACTGAAGAGCCATTAACATTTCTGAGATTCTTGTGATTTTTTTCAGAAATCCTGTGATTTTTTTCAAAGTTTTGTAACTTTGTTCTGAATATCTACGAACTTTTCTGATGTTGAATAATGTTTCGAGGATCTCCAAACTTCTGTGAAATACTTTATATTTCACTGTAGATTCTTTGACTTGCCTGTAGTTATGCAAATTTCCCTGAAGATTTGCAAAATTTCGCTTATAGTTTTACAAGTTGATTTGAAATTATTTTTGCTTACTTGAAGTTTTGAAAATTTCTTTGAACATTTATCTGAAGGTCTACGACCTTTCTTGTGATGTTGTTTTTATGAATTTCTTTTAATTACTTTTAATTTGTTTGTAGTTCTGTTCTCAATATCTACGAACTACCCTGAAGCTCAACAAATTTACAGTAGATCTCCGACCCTCTCTGAAGCTCAAAAAAAAATCTATGTAGGTTCTCAGACCTGCTGTCTGGCATGCTTATTCTTATACAATACATGCTTCGTATGCTTCCTTTTGCCAGTCTCTCTTTTTCGACTGTTTCCTTTTTACGACGATTTTGATCCTCCACATACAAATCAGCGAAGAGCGAGCGTGACAAGACTCTCTGAATGAACTTGTCTTGTTCGCACACGTTGTCTTAGATGTCAGATGCTTGTCAAATCCAGTGTGCTTAAGAAACGTTTCGAGAAACTGAACGAAAAACTTCTATTGAATTACGAATGAAGTGATAATTGGGAAATTCCCTGAGTGGAGCCAAAATTCCCTGAATATTCCAGGTTTTTCCAGAAAAAATAAAATTCCCTGTAAATTCCCGGTTTTCCAGGTTTTACAGGTAATAGACATCCTGATTAAGTGACTCATAGAGTTGAATTTATACTTTCAGCTTTAACAAATACTTTCAGTAATTTTACTTTTATTCCCACAAATAACCTCCGAAAATTTACATTTGGCCAAGTTTTTAAAAATGCGCACATTTTCGTTTTTTTTTTCATATTAACAACCAGGAAATTTTTAAGATTTGAACCGGGAAAACCGGGAAAAAACCGGCAATTTCAAAATGAAAATTCATTGGCCACCCTGAACCTTGCAGCTGAGAGCCAACGGCAGACTCAGAAGTATTACCACGGCAATCAAGCAAGTTGAAACGAGCCCAGACTAACTCATTAACGCCCAGTGATCTATTTATAGATCAGCGTTTTTTTTTTCATTGTATCATGCCTTAACAGAAATTGGGAACATAAATTATGTTTTCAATATCATTAGAATGCTTCTTAACATCTTTTTTTTAACTTTTTATTTGTTCCAAATACAAAATAAATTACATTTCATTTTAACCTAGGTGCTCCAGTTACTACAGTAGCTTACCAGCCTTAATTGTTATGATATATATCTAAGTGTTTTTACATTGTTCCTGCCTTGGCAATTCAGTATTTTAAATAGTTTTTTCAAACCTGCATGTCAGTATAACAATTGAAATCTTAAAACTAAAAACTAAAACTAAATCTTATCTAGGTATAAAGGGAATTAGTCTTTGCAATTGAGGATTGCAACGATTTTTGCCTGAAATTATTAATTATTCTGTTGGACATTTGTTCTAAAGTCTCAACATTCGAAATTCTATGTACTTCGGCAGTACTGTACCAGGGAGGCAACTTCAAAATCATCTTCAGAAATTTGTTCTGAATCCTTTGAAGTGCTTTTTCCAGGTAGTGCAACAACTAGACCATATTGGCATAATGTAAAGCGTGGCCGGTCTAAAGACTTGTTTAAATATTAGAAGTTTATTCGTCAGGCAAAGTTTGGATTTCCTCCTTATAAGAGGCTACAAACATTCAATATATTTGTTACATTTGGCTTGAATGTCCTCAATGTGACCTTTAAAAGTTAATTTTTGGTAAAGTATTAATCCAAGATATTTCACTTGGTTTGATCAGGAAATTGGAACTCCGCTCATAGTGACTATGTGACATCCTTAACATCTTGTTTTCAAGTAGTTTGAGAATAATCCTTGGGTTACTACTGGAAAAACCGTGTATTGTCCGGACTTCAAAAACGGCTTGGGCGTTTACGGGTTAAGCTAAAACCTAGTAGCCGCCCAGGATGGGAATATTTCATGTTGGCCCTATACCTCACTGGAGGTGCTCAGAGTACATGATGTAATGAGATCTATCCAGTGTTTTCACTGGAAATTTCTCCATCGCCTTATCCAAGATAACCCATTGAGTTGTACAGCCCTTCATCGTAATACATTGTTGTTTGTATTGTACTACCTAGAACAATATGTACCATGAGGTATTGAAGCTCATATAGGCACGGTGGTATCGAGAATCCAAAAGTCACATTCCATCACAAAATCGATACCGGCTGTCTACTATCCGCAAAGGGAGGTTGACGCAACTTCTCCCCTACTTCAACTGTCTGCCCTATCCGGTGTTGGCACTGTGCCCTGAATAGGAACACACATATAGACTAAAGCCATTATCTGCCTTCTGTAGTGTCCTGTGCAATAAATATCCGCTTTTGCTTTCTTCTTCCCTATCCTAGATACGTTGGCTCCGGTGCAGACTTTGTCGTCCCGGGAGGCTGTCGCACGATAGACGCTACCGGAAAGATGGTTATCCCCGGTGGTATCGATCCACATACACACTTCCAGTTGGAATTCGGGGGCACCGTGGCGGTGGACGATTTCTACCAGGGCACCAAGGCGGCCGTCGCCGGTGGAACCACCACAGTCAGTAAGTGTTTGCCAAAGCATATGAATGTGATGAATTTTTTGCACTTATGCCCCCTTCCTTTTCTCAACTATCAAATTTCAGTTGATTTCGTCATTCCGCAAAAAGGCGAATCACTCCTGGAAGCGTACGACACATGGCGGGCACGTGCCGATCCGATGGTGGTGTGCGACTACGGCCTTCACGTGGCCATCACCTGGTGGTCCAAGTCGGTTCGCGATGAGATGAAGATCCTCTGCCAGGAACGAGGCGTTAACTCGTTCAAATGTTTCATGGCGTACAAGGGTCTGTTCCAGGTTACCGATAGCGAGCTGTACGAGATCTTCGAGACGTGCAAAGAGCTGGGAGCGGTGGCTCAAGTGCACGCCGAAAATGGGGATGTTATTGCCAAGAACGTGCAGAAGCTGCTAGCGGCGGGCGTTACGGGACCGGAGGGCCACGAACTGTCCCGCACGGAGGAGGTGGAAGCCGAAGCGGTCAACAGGGCTTGCGTGATTGCTCATCAGGTGAGTGCTAGTTTCATCTCTTTTGCTGGTGGCTGTGGTGGAATGGAAAACAAAAATACATATTGCATGCTCCTACTCAACATGATTGCACCTTTTACGCTATTTAGTAATCTCTACTTTACTCAGACGAAATGGCACTGCGGCACAGTTCAGGCTTGCTTACGTGATGTTATTATTACACCTATTTTACGGCGACATGAACTCCACAGATTAGATTACACTTTGTATTGTGTTGTAAACATATGTACTTGAAAAAGGTGATGGTGCAGGTTTAGTTTGTTTCGCAAATTGAGGTCATATAAAAATTCCCCAATGTAGGATGTAACATGAACAATAGTATCATAGACAAACAGACATAGCACTGATAATTTCTTCATCGAACACGTATTTAACGGTCAATTTAAATGTTTCTTAGTTGGCAGTAAAGCCATTTAAGTCAATTGTCTTGCACGGACAAACAAAGGTGCTCACAAACTGAGACTGACTCTATTTTATTTGCATTAAAATTTTACTCGCTTTTGTAGAAAGTGGATTTAATCATAGCTGAGTGAATGTACTTTTTAAGAAAATAAATAAAATTTGTACGCGAAAAAAAGAGTGTTGTGCCCAACGCTTTACGGTGTAATAATGTTGGTATCAGGTTGCCGAACCCTGTTAGTTGACAGATGCGAGTAGCGCTTCCACCAACACAAGCGCGCACTATAGTATATAGGAGTAGAAAAATCGAGTTGGATCATAGCACAACCTTTTTAGAGTAGTTAGTCGCAGTTTTGATCGTCACGTTGCATGAAATGTTTCTGTTAGTGGAAGAAATCAAAAATTCGGTAGGTTTTTGAAACGTGCGTGGAATCGGAAAGCCATTAAAACACAACATTAAAACACAACGCTACAGAACAAAGAGTTTTAGCCATTTTGACTCAGTTTGTGAATTACTTCGATTATCCATGTGCGGTTGACGTTGACATACTTTCGCCATCTGTTGAGCGTACTGCCCATCACAGTGGTGTCAATAGATTGTGGTAGTGTTTTAGCTACGATGTTTAATAGTGAGAAATATTCCATGTATTATGTATGCTTGTCTGTGATAAGTCTCTTCTAGTTTATGGCTTTGACGCTAATACACGAGCTTTTTCCTATATCTTAACTTATTGTTCTTTGAAGCCCTGCAACAGTTATTAATTGGGAGCTTTCTATGCAAACCAATGCACGAATTTGTTTATTGTGTGTAAGGTTGTCAGTACTAGACTCTTTTTGCGAGTACCGATATTACCGGTACTAAAGCACTTAAGAAAATAGATTTATATTGGTAGAAATAATAACAAAAAAATACAATTTATCTATTCAAACTAGTTTCGAGAAGAGATTCTGATTAAAAGACACAAATAAAACTCAAAAGATTCAACCAAATAGACTTTCTATACTGACTGAACTGGGCATCGAACCGGCCGCCTCCGGCTTGGTAATGCCACAGACACAACAATACCGTACCTTACCTGAAACAGGTCAAAAACCGTCCAAATCCGCCCAAAAAAAAATTGTTTTGAATTTCTGTATGGCAAATTAGTGAACTTTTCGTGAACATTAACGGCAAAGAACTCCCCAACACTAGGAGACCGTGAGTTCCTGCCCACCTGTCATTTCCCATCTCGATCTCAGACCCTGTTTGTTTGATTATTTGTTTAACGACCCTTCAACTTGGGATGTCATTCAGGCCTTTTCTCAGACACTGTCCGGATCATTATCCACACAGGACTACTATGAAGGTCTCCTCAAAACTACTCTGAAGTTCGCCACAGAACTACTCTGCAACTTTCCATCGAACTACTCTGAAGTTCACCTCAGAACTACATTTTCCTGAAATTTACACCCAACCGAGGGATGTGAGATTCATCATCAGAGGATGTTAGTGGAGACCGCATGAACCGAGGATGCGATATACCTAGCTGCGGTTCAATGCAAGAAAATTGGAGACCGAAAAATGTAGAGTGTATTAGTGCGGTAAATTAGTTATGTCGAAAAAAAAACAGGAAACAGGACCGCCGACTGTACGAGAACGTTGCGATTATCAGACCTGTGCTTTCTCTACTGCTCTCTCCATGCTTCTGAATATGGATAGTAGACTGATGCAAAATTTGAAATTTTCGCTCCACAGTGTTCAAACGGTTTCAAATCGGGTCCTGATTAGCCTCCGAAAGTTTAAACTCATTTGATAAGAAACTGACTTGGCACAAAGCATTTGAAGTTTATATGGAAATTACTATGGGAAAACAAAACTTTTTGTTCATTGTCTTCTAGCCTTTTAACATATTGTACTGTTAACAAATTCTATTACTATTCTTATGGGAATTTTTATCAGCTAGAACTTTGCAGAAAATCGTTTTTCAGTCAAACGTCAAATTAAATAGTTATTAATTGTTTAAGAGATTGATAATCTTATGACAAGATTAAGCAACTGTATTGTAGGCAACACTGTATTCTGCAGTGTGACATAGTAGCCATGATTGTTGTCCTCTACACGCTAACTTGAAAGTACCCATTAATGGTTCAAAAAGACCCATTTTGAAGAAAAGTGGCTTAACTCATTAAATGAGTAAATTTTTTACCCATTAATGAGTATCTGTTACCCATTAATGAGTAATTGCTAATCATTAATGGGTAACAGATACTCATTAATGGGTAAAATTGTTTAATCATTAATGAGTTAAGCCACTTTTCTTCAAAATGGGTCTTTTTTTACTCATTAATGAGTACTTTCAAGTTAGCGTGTATTCTACGCGCCATAAACACCAATGTTGCCTGCTGAACAGTTGATTGAGCATAATCATAAGACATCAGTGACTTGAATCATTAATAACTTTTGTTCCTTACATTTGATCGAAAAGTGGTCTTCAACAAAGTTATAGCTGAGAAAAGCTCAGCTACCATTGGTGAATTTTGAGAGCTCAGAGTGACCTGGTGAATTTTAAGATAGATATGAACCGAAATTATGGTTTCTCCATAGTAATTCCCATATAAACTTCAAATGGTTTGTGCCAAGGCAGTTTCTCACTAAATGAGTTCAAATTTTGGGAGGCCCTCAGGGCCCAATTTGGAACAGTTTGAGCACTGTGGAGCGAAAATTTCAAATTTTGCATCGGTCTAATGGATAGCCTAAAAGCAAACATGAAGCGCTTATTTTCTCGCATACTCGACTTCGTATGCTTTTTCTCCTGGAGAGATTCGAGGCAAGTGTGTGCGTCGTTCTACAAGCTTACTGGTATAGTCGAAAGCGTAGATAGAACACGAAACAAAAAAGACAAAAACTACAAGGGACAGCCCTATGGGGTCGTACGTAATGGAGACGTAGTCTTCTATATTAAATGTTATTTGTTAACTGCAGCAGGAGATTGGGTTTTGTGAAGGAATAGGAATTTGAGCGGGGTTCTCTCTGTTTATAATCTTTAGTATGACGCGCTTGGCAAAGATGGCCCACAGCAACTCACGAAGAGCTACTGATTCCGATCAATAGCGGTGCGGCTTCTTCCTCCTTCTATGGATGCTCATGTGGGCTGAAGCTCGCTGCTTGCAGGCAGCCTTTCGTTGTGTACTGGAGAACACCACGCGGTAATTGAATAAACAACGTTTGGTGAGACCGGATGGAATTCAACTTTGATATCTGTGTTAGGGAAATCGCTTTTCGCAGGCAATCGGTGATAATTTTGATTATCATAACAACAGGAGCACATTCGTGCAATTTTCAATGGTGACATTTTGAAAAATGATAAAGTTTTAAATTTGTAGAAATATTTCTAATCGATTGGCGATAAAATTATTGAAATTGATCCAGGGGCAGCTGAGTTATTAACGTTCAAAATCTTTCATAATTTTGTTACATGTTCCATTTTCGGTTTTCACAATGTGTACCCCCATATAGAAATCACATACGTAGTCCTACGTCAAAAACCATTACATCGCTTGCATGGTCAATTTTTCAATTTCATGGTCTCAAATGTTCATGAACAGAGGATGATAGGAAACGGAACTTCATTGTAATAGATTTTTGGTTTGCGTGTACGAAGTTGTCTAAATATTCTCATGAAGATGTTTATGCTTTCCCAATAGTCAGGACTTCCCTAAAGATATCTTTACTCCCCAGAAGTTCATTGATCTTCTCAATAAATTAGTGTTCTCTGGACTTCCCTAAAATTAACGGAACTTTCCTTTAGTTTCCGCAGTTTTCCTGATATTCATGGGGGATTATGGTACTTCTTCAAAGTTTTTTTTGAAGGTAATGCAAATTCAGAGACGATCACTGAACTTCGGAGAATTTCAAGCTCGTGTTAAAGCCCCTTGAATATTTTACATCGATTCAGATTTCTTAATTACGTAATTCAAAAGACCCTTCTACTGATCAACTATTCAACGAGATAATCCTTCACATATTTCTTCACTGTGTCAGCTGAATCAGAGATTATAAAATCATTTTCACTGGGTCGTTGTGCGGCATTCTTACGACGTGCCCAGCCCACCGTAGTCGCCCAATTTTTACAATGTGGAAGATGGATGGTTCTCCCAGACCACCGGTCTAATCAGCGTCTTGTAGATAATCAACTACGTGCGGTGGCGTATTTTATTCCACCGGAGCGTTCTCCGGAGTCCAAAGTAGGCACGATTCCCTGCCATAATGTGTCTTTGAATTTCTCTGCTGGTATCATTTTTGGCGGTCACCAGTGAGCCCAAATACACGAACTCATCGACCACCTCAATCTGAACTCGGGTTGGAGGCTAACATTGCCTTCCCTAGAACCTCTTCCTCTCATGTATTTCGTCTTCGATGCGTTGACGGCTAGTCCAATCTGCCTTCAGTCTGATGTACGTTTCCGCAATCGTCTCAAAGTTCCGTGCCATGATGTCGATGTCATCGGCGAAGCCAAGAAGCTGGATGGACTTCCTGAAGATCGTGCCACTCGTGTCTATCCCAGCTCTTCTGATCACACCTTCTAACGCGATGTTGAATAGCACACACGAAAGTCCATCACCTTGCCGTAACCCCCTTCGAGATTCAAAGGGACTCGAGAGTGTCCCCGATACTCGAACAACGCACATCACTCGATCCATCGTCGCCTTGACCAATCGCGTCAGATTATCCGGAAATCCGTACTCGTGCAAAATCTACCATAGCTCATCTCGATCGATTGTGTCGTATGCGGATTTGAAATCGATGAACAAATGATGTGTGGGCGCGTTGTATTCGCAGCATTTTTGCAGAACCTGCCGAATCGCGAAAATTTGGTCCGTGGTAGCGCGGGCATCCATGAATCCCGCCTGGTATTGCTCCACGAACTCTCTTGCAAATGGTGACAGACGGCGGCATAGAATCTGGGAGAGTACCTTGTAGGCGGCGCTCAGCAGTGTGATCGCTCGGTAGTTGTAGCAATCCAACTTGTCACCCTTTTTGTAGATTGGGCATACGACACCTTCCATCCACTCCTCCGGTAATATCTCCTCCTCCCAAATCTTGGCAATTACCCAATTCAGCGCTCTAGCCAGTGCTTCACCACCGTATTTTAATAGCTCACTTGGTAGTTGATCTACACCAGTTGCTCTTTGTTGTTCTTCAGCCGACCGATCTCCTCCTCAACTTCTTGAATACTGAGTAGCCTGTGGTCTTCTGCGCGTGCTCCAATGTCTGCTGCCGTGCCACTTTCGTTTTCTGCATCATCATCACCACCTTCTATTATAGATAATTGGTACTTAATTATTAAATAATTGTACTTACCAACAAAACCATACGAAAATCACTCAACTCAAAGGACATTTGGTTCAGTTTAGAATTTTCTCACTACGTGGCGCTGGTATACAAGTGAATCGGCAAATTTGTTTAGTAGGCCAAGGACTTTTGATTGGTGGACAGAAGCTCAGAATTAGCGGCGCCAGTGGTGTAGTGGTAAGCGTGATTACCTCTCACCCCAGTAGGCCAGGGTTCAATCCCTGTCGGTGCCGCCGGGATGTTCTGAGGCATATCATCTCTTCGGAAGGGAAATAAAGCCGAGGCTCATGAGTTTGATGGGTCGATAGGGTGGTAGGGTCCAGGTGTGCACTGAAAATGTATTTTCGTTATTTCTCTCAAGACCGTTTCGTAAAAATGAATATCGTACATAAATAAAACACATCTTTCATAAAATGGTACGAAACATTCGTTTCTCTTGTCATCTGGTGCAATGCCGATATTACGCCATATTCGTATAATATACCAATTCAACTTCATACAATCAAACCAACAACTGCGCTTCTTGGCTCCTAAAGTGCTGATTGGGGTGTGATACGTTTTTTTCTTGAAATATAGTCGGTTTGACCAATACATGCAAGATAGCACAATAAATCAAAACTGGTTGTGGTGGTTTTATGTCATAGAAAAAAATACATGCAAGCAGCAGAAAAAGCAAACGAAATCGAACTACCGTTCCATGAGTGCTTCTTATTTGCCTTTAGCCTTACTATTTCTCGTAGCACAGATAGCGCGATGGTTAAAGCACAGATCTGACTACCGCAAGGTTCATGATTCGAGTCGGCCTTGAAAGCCTATTTTTATTTTTTTTTGTCTTGTTTATTCCTTCCAATGATGAAGCTATTTTTATCCTCACTAACACACTCCACATTTTTGGGTTTCTACAACCAACACTTGTGGCCCGCTGGTTGGGTGTAGCGATAGCTAGTGTGACAGTTCTAACGAAACTAGCTTCATACAATGTACAAATCAATCTCGTTGCAGAAAACAACTAACAAATTCGTAGAACAAACTAGCGATGGGCAATCCACTCCGAAGCTGTTCCAAAGAATCGATTCTTTAAAGTGAGCTGAAGACCTGCAGTTCTATTTAAAAGAACCGTAGCTCACCAGCTCCAACTGTACTAACTACTATTTTTCCTTTAAAAAAAAAGTTCAAATGACCTACACTATCCTCTTTTATAAACGCATACACAACTGCAAATGGGATGCGAAACTACTTTTCTCACTTCAGTTGTATTCCAGCGCACCGACCGCATCCCGCTCTTGCTCTCAATTAAATAAAAAACGGAGAGAAAATATCTCACGTGAGCTGTCGAATAGTGGTGGTTTGACAACAAGCGGGTGAAAAAGACCCGATGTGAGCTCAATGAGCCTTCAGTTCCCTCAGCTCTGATACGAAAAAGACCTGATAGAGTTGCGGAGCCGACGGAGCTGAATGGATTATCAGCTCCCTCAGCTCCGATTCAACAAAGAGCTGTCAAAAAAGACCCTCTATAAGCAAAAGGGTTCCAAAGAGAGTGCCATGCGTTCCTCAAACTCTCTCAACAGACTCGATTCAGAACCGACAGAAATAGATAATTTCAGTACCAACATTTCAAAGGGGCGTAATTTATTTTGTAAACAATGGCTTTAGTCGTCGATTCCTCGCGAATAAAAGCTCACTCATGAAAACGAAAGACACCATGTTTCCCGTACCATCTAGCATTTGTAATTTGGAGTGGTGGGCTTTCATTTGCGAGAAATCGACGACTAAAGCCATTGTTTACAAAAGCAATTTCGCCTCTTTGAAATGTTGGCACTGATTTGTCAGTTCAGCCGTTCGTAACTATCCTTCTTTGTTTCTCTGCTATCAAAGTAGTGCTAATTTCTTCTCGTTGTTTTCCTCACATAAACTAATTTTCTATCGATGATCTGGTATTTCTCATTGAGAAATTTCACTGCTTCTTAACTTCGCTTAATGGAATAAAGTTTTGTGATTAGATACTTGAAGAGCTCCAAGAGGTGAGCAAAAACTATTCAAACTCTAATGTTTGGTAAAATGTTCACGGCGAATGAGAACGACTCAAATTTGAGTTTAGTTCACTCATATTTAATCGCCAAAAGTGCACACGGATAGAAATCTCCTTATACCTTTTGGCAAATTTCTATTGCTGATTATTCATAAAATGTATAAGTCAACTGATAAGCAGACGCCTTGCAAAAAGTTAATGAAGATCATGTGTCAAATGAAATGTATAAGCGGTCACACATACCTTTTATGCATTCTTATAGGACCTATGTGGTTTGTCTTATGGAATGTAAAGGGTGTCCACGATGAAATTGCCACACACAAAATTGATTCGCAAAATTCGAGTTTTCATCCGATTGCCATCAAATTTTCAGGGATTGAGAAATAACTATTAAACTTCATTTTACCATTTTACTCGTATTTTATTTACAGTCCATACGCAAATGCCCGCACCTTGGCCTTAACCCCGGCCATAAGATTCTGCACAACCTGTGAATCAACCGTTTTTTGCATGTAAACCCATACTTTCTTCAGTTCCTCGACTGTCTTCACTACCTTAGGTCGTTTAAGAAGGTGCTGCTTCATAATCGCCCAGTACTTCTCGATGGGGCGGAGCTCCGGATTGTTGGGAGGGTTGAACATTTTCGGCACGAAATTGACCTTATTGTCCGCATACCACTTCAGCACGTCCTTGGAGTAGTGGCATGAGGCCAAATCCGGCCAGAAGATTGTTGGGACGTTGTGGGCCTTCAGGAGAGGAAGCAGCCGCTTCTGGAGGCACTCTTTTATGTACACCTGTCCGTTCATCGTGTCCTGGGTCACGAAAGGTGCACTCCGCTTCCCGCACGTGCAGATGGCTTGCCAAACCAGGAATTTCTTCGCAAATTTGGACATCTTCTGAGTGCGGACATGCTCCGGAACGCTAAACTTATCCTTGGCCGTGAAAAATAGGTTGCCGGGGATCTGTTTGAAGTCGGCCTTCACATATGTTTCGTCGTCCATGATGCAGCATTCAACTTTCGTCAGCATGTTGAGGTACAACTTCCTGGCACGGGTTTTGGCGGACTTGTTCTGCTTCTAGTCGCGATTAGGGGCCTTTTGTACCTTGAACGTTCGAAGCCCAGCCTTAGTTTTGGCCTTCTGGACAAAACTTCGGCTTAGGTGCAGCTTCTTAGCCACATCCCTAACGGAGGCGTTCGGATTTCGGTTGAAGGCCCCAACTACGCGGTTGTGATTTTTGGTGTTGTACGGAATACTTTTTCCTTCACTTCTGGGCTCCCGATCGGTGGTCAACCGTTCCTCGAACCGCTTAATCACTCGCGACACCGTGGAATTCGCGATTCCCAATGTTTTAGCGATGGAACGATGCGAGAGATCCTTGTTCTCGTGAAGAATGCGCAAGATTTTATCACGCACGAGCTGTTCTTTCGACTCCATTTCCGCGAGTTTTGATCACAGGACTTTAAAACTTGCAGGATGTAAATAATGCACTATGAACTAAATCCACCCAAATTTTCATTAAATTCTACCCAACGGTTAAAAAGTTAGAGCAATTTCATAGTGTGGCAATTTCATCGTGGACACCCTTTATAAGGCTGATGATTTGGCCAAAATGTATAAGTGAAACACATGAATAAAATAATTGTTTTTCGTTTCGTGCAGGAACTCAGCGATGAGTAAAATTTGTCCCATGGTTTCCTGTGGAAAACCTAAAAAATCTGCCGGAAAATGAGGAAATCGACGAAAATTTTATTCAGTCTCGGAGTAGTACCAATAGACTGACTGAATCCAATCTTTACTTTTCTCAAATTCGGGAATTTTTCCCTGAAAAATCCTGGAAAAACCTGGGAAAACATGAGGCAAATTAACTCATCGCTGAGTTCCTGCACTTTTGGTGATTGTGAGTGAACTAAACTCAAATTTGAGTCGTTCTCATTCGCCGTGTTTCTATATAACAAATCGTTCCCAGATTTTGCCCCATGTTCAAGACGACGACACTTAAAAAGTAAACATCCCACGGTGTCTAATGAAAAGAGCGCGACATGCTCAGTTGCTAAAAATGATCTGCAAATAGTATCATCCTATTACCTTAGTGGAAGATAATGAATTCGAGGAATTCAACGTTTGACATGCTGGAACGGATTTTGCTTAAAAAAAAGAACCGGTTGAATCGACTTTGGCTTTGCTTGTTTCAAAACTGTCTCTGGAAAACTCGGACGTCAAAGTGTTGAAAATTTTCTACGACGTGACAACCGAGATATCCGCAGGGCAGAACGTGTCCCTTGTGTGCTGTATCGCATAATGCTACAGAAAATGGCAAAATTTGTGGACGCTGCTCACCCACAAAAGTGTAATCAGGCTAAAAAAAGAACTTGCGGACGGTTTGCAGAAAAGATTTGATGGTCGGGAAGTAAATGAGCTAGTATCGTAAGCGATGATTTTGGACCCGCGGTTCAAGAAACAAGCTTTCGGAGATGATGGGAAGTTTAACCTGGCATACCCGTTATAGAAGAATTGACGCAGGTCATGACCACATCCATGGACAAAACATCAGAAGTGGTCAGAAGCTGACACCAGTATCGGTATCTTCTCTGTGGGAGAACTTCGACGATTCGGTGATGACAATTCAAGGCCAACTAGATCCATCTTCAGCTCTATCTCCCTTATTATTGTTATGACAAATATAAATACAAGAGAAAGTTCATATGTAGAACTTAATAAACCAGCCTTTTTAAAACTACAGATTTGTATAATTCTCACTTTAAAAAAAAGTATTTGGAAATAATAGTGAAATCAATCTGAGCTGACGAGCTGTTCTAAAGAATCGGTTCGTTTTGGTGAGCTGATCAGCTCCAATCCGCTCTGCAAAGTGAGCTGAATTGTACATATCTAGAACAAACGAACGATTTCGTTGCATAAACGAAATTTTATTTTCAGTGTAGAAGCTGCCTCCTTGGCGTCGGTAGTATTGGTGCTCAGCACAGAAAACAAGATCGACGGAAAACAAATCAAGGAAAAAAAGAAGCTCCGAATTTTCTCACTACACGGCGCTGATCATGATATATCTTGGGACCTTTACCATATATAGATGCTTACAGTATTCGGCAAATTTGTATAGTATTGGTGGACAGAAGATCAGAATGTTCTCACTACGCTCCTGATAAGCTATGTCTTAGGAGCTTTGTCATATAGAAAGTTCTTGACATACTAATCAATTTTGCCCAAAACAGAAACATAGATATAGCATATTTAAGAAATTCACTTGCACACTTGATTTGGAAAATTCTTAACTTCTGTCCACCAATCAATAGGACTTGACCTGATGAACAAATTTGCCGAAGACGTCTGTTCACGCACACTCAATCGTTTGTTGGTTCGGTGTTGTGAATTTGGTCAGTTCTGGGACAATCACTGTACGAACAAGGGAAATGATGATTGGACTGTTTCTCAACGGATGCACAAACGAATAATACGGAGTAGATTCACTTCTAGTCAGTTTATGAATCACGGAACCCTTAACTTCGGTATTGTCAGGTACGTTCAATCTAAGTTTAGGATAACTAATTTACATTAACTTAAGACTGATGCTCAACAGTCTGGTTAGTATTGGCCTTTTATAGTCTTCTGAGGCTGTTATGTGCTTGCCAAACAATTTTCACACTCTTTTAATAATACCATGAAAACGTCGATTTAGAGTGATGACGTCTTCAGCAAAGTTGCTAAGCATGACTTTATTCGCTATATGTATAGTCTGGCGGAATGAATTCCGATCTTTCAAGAAGCGGAACCAATTCAATGTACTGAAGACCAATAATTGAAAACTTTTACAAACAATTAGTCATTTTGTTCGACCATTTTCCACAGAGATGGCACTGTTCCGCTGGTAGGAAGTGATAAAAATCCCCATATATAAATTGAGAGAAGTGGGAATAATTAGCTTTCGGTGCATATTCAGATCAAAAAAAGAAATTATTGTTAAACAAGCTACAATTAAATAAGAATGATTTTTCCCCACATAGTTTTACCTAATTTACTATCAGCTCCAAGAGAGCCAAAAAATTCAAATTTGAGAGAGAAAATTTGCTCTCACGACCTCAATCTCTCAACATGCCATGTATTTTGTTGACACTCGATTTGTGATTTCCCTTTCACAGATTACAAAATAGAGTACCTAACACTACAAAACATGTATGGTACCTCTATATATGCATTTGCTATAACATTTGAAGTCCCTCGTTTTTACATATTCTGCGCAAAATATACATAAAATTCGGCGGGAAATTCTGTGAGGGGTGAGCTATTTTGTGTGCAGAATGTGTAAAAAATGAGGGACTTCGAATAATAATCTAAATGCATATATAGAGGTACCAGACATGTTTTGCACTGCAGTGTCCTCTGTGAACAATTATAGGAAAACAAATTGTGTCTAGCGTCCGATAGATGTCACCGCAAACAACAGCTGTGACACATCTGATGGAACATGAATGCAGAAGCTTGACAAAATGATCAATTCTTTGATAGTGTTTTCATTGCCTATCGAACGCAAATTAACTGCATCATCCAATAGGGGAAACTTTCCTCAACCCGCTGATGGTGATGGTTTCCAAAGCTGAGCATTGAGTCACGAGAAAACGGTTTCCAAAGTTTTGTTCGCAAAAGCTGATATAGTATTTTCTGTTGTTGGTCGTGTTATGCTAGATAGCCTATAGACTATAAATATAGCGACTATACATAGGTATGACGTGCTGCATCTTTTGAAGATTTGGTTTGGAAACGAGACTTTTTTTTTAGAAAAAAAAATGTTACTGTGATAACATATGCGGGAAAATTAAGTGACATCCTTTTTTTATAAAATTTACCACCACTGCCACACAGCAGAAAGAATGCAAAAATGACACATTCTATGGGAAGCTCTGAATTAACAATTGGGGATGTACTCTTATCATCGGCTCGATTTTAAGAACTCCAAATGAAATTTTAAAAACATAAGATCCTGAAATATACAACTGAATGTTAAGTAATTGAAAGAATGAGGACCATCGAGAACCACTTTGAAGGTTAGATTGCAAAAGAATTAATAAGATGATCCTTATTTATTTACTGAACGCCATTCTACACGTTTCACCACCCTTGACCTAGTTCTCCAATTTCTTGATTTGCATGTCACCACACCAATGACGACTGTTTGACACGCCACACCAAACTTCGTTCAAGTTCACCGCCAATTCCATCATCGACCCATTTCATTACCATAAAACATGTTTCCCAAAATATTCTCGTCCTCATAACACGCACACAAACTCCATCAACGAACGTTATAACCTGCAAAGATTTGATTATTCCTTCCTTTATACTTTCGTACTTTTCGGTTACCCACCTTGTCCTGAATATCCTCCACCTCTATCTTCAATCTCCGACTGTGAACGATGAAGACAAACTGTCCTCTGTACGTAGTGCATGTGATGAGCAAATCGGCCGGAATCGAGCTTGCACGCGCTCGACAACGGTACAACGGTGTAGGTATCTACGGGGAAACTCTGGCCGCTGCCCTTGGCACTGATGGCACGCACTACGCCGACCGGTGCTGGCATCATGCGGCCGCCCATATCCTCAGTCCGCCACTCCGTCCGGATCCAACGACACCCGAATTTCTGATGAAACTGCTCGCTCAGTAAGTAACCGGCTCGCACTCTTTCTCTCTCCCTCTCTCTCTCTTGGTCGGAAGATGGAGAACGCCAAGGTTTTCGGGTGGTGTACTAAGTACTAATGCATCGTGTTGCATGTTCCGCATTCTCTGTCACTCTCGTCTGTCACCTTCAGCACCATTTTCACTTTAACTAACCTTAAAACTCAAACTTCATTCTGAGACAATGAAACCATTCGACTCACACTATAATCATACAAATTTACCATCTTTTTGTTGTTGGAACATGCTTTCGCGGATTCGATCCTAACCTCTCGTTGTGAAACATCAATCGAAAACTCATCAACCACTCACAACACAACCGGCAGACCAAGACACCGCTGTACGTTACCAGGGTAACGAGCAAACTGGGCGCCGAGCAGGTTTCCCAAGCGAGAAGGCGCGGCCTACTCGTCTACGGCGAAACGCTGGCCAGTTCGCTTGGCTGCACACTAACCAATGTTAAGCCTAATGTGTTGGCCTACTATGTGACCAGTCCGCCGATCCGTCCGGATCCGGAAACTCCGCGGTATCTGATGAAGTTCCTGGCGTTGTAAGTTACAACCATCAACCGGAATCTCTTCCCTCTGTGTTTCATCTGTTCTTTAGTTCGCTTTAGTTTTTTTTTTCTGTTTCGTTATCATTAACTTTTTTTTTGCCAACGGAAAACAGTTTCTAATCGCATTTTCGTTCAATCTAGGGATGATCTGCAAACGACCGGCAGTGACAACTGCACCTTCAACAAGAACCAGAAAGAACTCGGCCGCGACGACTTCACCAAGATTCCGAACGGTGTCAACGGAGTCGAGGATCGCATGTCCGTCGTCTGGGAGAAAGGTGTTCAGACGGGATTGATCGACCCTCAGCGATTCGTTGCCATTACCAGTACAAATGCAGCCAAAATTTTCAACCTCTACCCGCGCAAGGGTCGTATCGCTCCGGGCTCGGATGCGGACGTGCTCATTTGGGATCCGAAAGAGGTGCGTACCATTTCGGCTGCCACCCACCATCAGGCTTGCGACTTCAACATCTTCGAAGGTATGAAGTGCCACGGCGTGCCGGAGTATGTCATCGTCCACGGTCGAGTGTGCGTCGAAAATGGATTACTGCGGGTTGCCGAGGGACAGGGCACATTCCTGGAAAGGCCAGTCAATCCACCGTTCGTGTATGATGCGCTGAATGGCATCACCGATCGGAACGGGGATGATAAGGAGGCTCGCAATGGGCTACAGAGCTTGGATTTGAACCAGAAGCACGAGGTAGATATTCCGGACGCGTACGGATTGCCGGAAAAGTACGTTCCCGGACCGGCGTTGAGCATCATTTCCGTTGATTCACAAGTCAGTACCCCACATAGTGCACGGGGTCACCGACCAGATGGCCAGAAGGATATGCAGCAGTCTACGTTCTCGATCAGCGGTGAGTAACTGGAGTGGTGGCAAATAAAAGCATGGTTTTTGTTAGTTGTTTTCTTGATTTCGATTGGTTTTGTGGCACATATATTTAGAAGAATATCACAATCTTTTGATTTCAATATTCTAAGAAGTTAATTTTCCTTGTAAAATACTATAGGGTGTCCTAGAAAGTATAAATACGAATTGATATTGAAGTAATATTTCATGCTTATGCCATAGTCGATGTTATAATAAGAGTCCCGCCAAGAGAAAATGTTGCGAACAAGCAGCACTTTTTGTGATTTATTTTTCGTCAGAGTAAACGGCAACCAGATTTTTTGCGTTAGCATCGGATGACTTTCATTCAGAAGTTAAAAATTTCATGTCGATAACGGAGCTTCTGAGAGACAAAAACAATTATAGAACCTGAAAAATGTTCAAATAAGAGCTTGGTATAACTTATAAATACCACAATGTACTAAATAAAGCGAAGAAATGTTTTTCAACTAAAATTACTAGAATATTGTCAGTAATGAATGCAATACTTGTAGTTCACTGGCTGTGGGAACAATAATGTTTATTTACTTTGCTTGTTTGGTACCCCGCTTGACAGTTCGATTGGCACTTCTGGCTTCACTCTTGGCGGGACTCTTATTATAACATTGACTCTGGCTTATGCAACGTATCCACTAGATTGCAACTAAAAATAAAATAAATCATATTTTCTACAGGCTAACATCTAGGCTCGTGTCTTTTAGTGCGATAACCACTCTCTGAATGTTTCTTCTCTTTTTGACGTTACACGGGCTGGTGCTTTTGTTTATTGTACATATAGGAAGTTTGGTTGAAATTTTCATATACAAAATGCTCATATACATTCAAAAGCGAATATCCCAATAAAACTAACTGGATTTATGATGCAATCTTCAGCAAAGTTGTTACTCATGAACTGAACTACAAGTTTTGGAAAATCTGAATCAAATCGAGAATAAGGAAACCTTTTTACGATCGATAGAGTGTAGGCATAGAGGTAACTCTAAGACCACTGGGTCCCGAAGAAAATCATTATTATTTTTGGCTCACTCAGTACCAGAACAACGGTCCCAAGCAGTCCCAAGCTATTTCACTCACCCCTGCATGTTCTGCATGATTCCACACACCCCTGATGTTATCTGTCAAACTTTCATAGCGAATCAAAACAAACATAGTGTAGTAATAGAATTTCAACTAGAATAGGGTACGTTAATCGTTTGCTTGGGACCAATAGGCTACTAAAGTGGTGAGCCAATTTAAAATCGTTAGTTTCGTATTGATTGTTGGTGTAGGAATGTCCTTTTTCATGTATTTTATCCAAATTCCCCATATAAATTTCAAACTAAAAGCGCCAGCTCGTCCAAATGAGCTTAAACTTTCAGAGAATGGTTTTCTCACCTGAAGGCACAAATCTAGAGGTTGGCGCATGGAAAATTTGAACTTTTATTTTTGTGGGCCAGTCTACTCTAAAGATCGCATTTTGAAACTTATTTATTTATTTATTTCGTCAACCAACGTAGACTAGTACAATTAATACAGTTTTGTTTTCTTAAATATATATTTATATAAAAAAGTAGTGTCAGCTTTCTTGTCTTTTCTTTTATGAGTTGTTATTTCTTATGGAATAAAAATATTGCTTTAGTTTATGCCGAGACATTGTAAAGTCAATGGTTTCGCAGTGTTTATTGTAAGAGGCCATCATGCGGTTTAATGGCCCATATTTTGCATAATTTGTGCGATGATGTTTCAATGCGGTCAAATGCCTTGCTAAAGTCTGTATAGAGAGCTTCTACGTGGTTTCCATTATCCATTGCATTCAATGAATAGTCTATAAATTCAAGTAAGTTGGTCGAGGTCGAACGACCCTTGAAAAAGCCGTGTTGCATGTCAGTAATTCTATTTTTGATTTGGAGAACATTCATGTTGATGGAATATCGAAGCCGAGATCGAAGCAGCCTATTAATTTTGCCATTCAATCAGAATATGTCTCTGTACCAAAACGTCAAATCCCATAGGTACTAGAATCGAAGATATGTTGGATTCAAACTGAATTTAGAGGGTTCGACAGCCGTAAAATACTCTTGGTTAATCCAAGAGGTTTGTCACTATCAACCCGGGGGCAACTTGACAACTCCAGTATATTGCCAGTGTACCCCGATAATTTGGTGCTGGTGGTTCTGTCAAACTCACAGGTTTCAGAAGGGTTATCTGAATAGGGTGAATGCGGATAAAATCCATGCTTAAAATTTATCTCATTGTCGTACGCCCACCAAACCGGAACGAGCGTCCGACGTCAAAATTAACATTAAATAGAAGTCCAGTGATGCCAGCGAGAAATTTCGGTTTGATTTTCAGTCGTATGCACAATTCATAATAAGTTTATGAAACTTTTTTTTTGTAGTCTCGTGTGTCTTTGAACAGAACAGAACCAAACGATTTGTAAAACGAAAATATGTGATTGTCATCGAATAAGTCAAAACAAATAAGAATTGAGCGATGATGCTTTCGGTGATTTCAACGCTATTGCTATTATCGTCGATGATGACAAACACAGCAAAAAAATAATTTTGATATCACGTCAAAGTGGATGCACTACAATCATGTCGAAAATATGGTGTAATATTACTTGCTAAAAAGGACAAAATTATCATTAATACAATGCATGAACTGACATTACGCTGCTTTTACTGCATTTGTTTATTTATGTGGTCATAAAAATTACATGAAATTTTCGACATGATTGTAGTGCATCCACTTTGATGTGATATCAAAATTATTTTTTTGCTGTGAAAGAAAGAATCGGTTTTGCAGCGAGTAAGAGCGTACTTATTACAGTATCCCCCGCAAATCCGACAAATTTGTTAATCTGACTGTCAAGTCCATTTAAATCAATGTTACTAATGTCGGATTAGGGAGATCCGATCCGGAGTGGGGAGATACCATAGAGGTAGCTCTAAGATCAGATGGTCCCGAAGAAACGTGCTCAACTTGTTGGCTCAGCACAGAAAAAAAAGTTGTTGAATATAACATCCAAACTGCTGCAACCAGGTCAATCCATCGGTTGTGTAATATAACGTTGTACGATGTACATCGATTTTGCGAACAAAATTACATCCATTGATGTAATATTGTATCTGCTTTTTGCTATTATATCATTATTTCATACATCAGCTTGAATTACATTGATCGATATTACATTTTTTTTTTTTTGCTGTGAGCTCTGGTACTATCTTCGGTCCCAAGCTAATCGATGCACCCCTCGAAACATAGAAAAATCCACGAACCCCTCATTTTATGTGTCACATTATCAAAACAAACATAGTGTAATACTAGAATTTCGAAGAGAATGGGGTACGCTTGTACATGTACTTTAGACCGATAGGCTAGTGCAGTGTGAGTCAATTTTAAATCGTTAGTTTCCACCTGTTGGTAGCATTAAGAACCAATGACCGTGCTATCGGTTGTTCATACTCGGATGGGTGAATCCCATCGGCAAACCATAATGATGGTAACCTATGACCGATTCTTAAAATCATGCCAACATCAACGCCACCGCTATCACTGACGGCAGCTTCAAGATCCAATGGCCGTGCCAGAAGATTGGGTAGATGAGGGCTGCTGGAGGCGTTCACTGAGGCAAATAAACTTAAGAATAAGGTGATCCAAGAGACGTTTCTCAGTGGAACTGACAGCTAGAAATCAAGAGTATGTGAGTGATCTGGTGTTAATGGTGCTGAATGTAAACATGAACAAAGCAGAAATTCATATCTAGATAAACATTTCAAAAGGTCATATCTGCATTGATTGATTCTCTTCATCATTTGTGAATAACTTTTCACTCAATTGTTGAAATTTAGTTTTCTTTAAAGTAATTGATAGATTAGGATCATAGTTTACTGTAGACATGCAAAGAGCAGGTAAATCTTATCATTTGAATCAACACCAATGAATTTATACACTTGAAATCCGAGATGTGCAGCGAGCATTTCTCGCTTCAGAGACATTTCTCAGTGGAACTGACAGATAGAAATTTAGAGTGTGTGGGTGATCTGGTGTTAATGGTGCTGAATGTAAACATAGAGCTTTTTGACGTTTAATCGGCGCAAACTACTGCACCATTTAAATCGAACGAGTACGAGCAAGAGGGAAACAGATTAGTGGGAAAACAAACCGTCCATTCATCCATGTGTGCTAGATAGAGAAAGACGATTAAACGTCAAAAAGGTCTATTAACAAAGCAGAAATTCATATGAGAATAAACCAAGGGGGGAGGAGGCTGTCAAATACGAACAATCGTCGCCTACCTCGCATAACTGGTTCTAAACGTAAACAAGCCATAAGAAACCTACAGCGTTTGTTTACGTTTGGAACCAGTTTCATACAAGATGATCAGTAGGCTGATTTGACAGCACGTCCCCCCCAGGAATAAACTGCCAGTTCTGTGATCTGTCAAATGTTCTTGGTAAACAAAAAAGTCATCTGATCGCAACTGTCTCGTGGATAGCCTTATTGTCGGAGTCAGAGCTGATAAATATCACCGCCGTCATGTGAGGATGAGAAAACAGGTCCTCTCACTATCACGAGACGAAACTATCTATCATTCGTTTTCTTGTCATTTTCCAATGATCAAGCACTCATGAGAATAATTCTATTACGGTTTTTACATCTACATTTCTAACTGATTTAGATTAATTCAAGCATGTAACCGTATGTTGTCGGTAGAGTGAATATATTATTACGATTTTTTCGGTACAAGTAACTTTAAAAGTAATAAATGAGCTAGTAATTACGATAATCACAACACTGTCACGTTTTGTCATGACGAAAAATTCGATGAGATTTTGAAGAAAATCTCTATCATCGTTTTCTCATCTGATGATAGTGACAGAAGTATCTCTGTAAATATCGCGTGAGATCTTTCATTGAAAATGACATTTGCCAGCCCTGGTCGGAGTACACCTAAGAGGAAGAGGAGACAATAGAGATTAGAACACTAAGGGGGATCCATCGCCGTGTAAAGTTGTTTATTATTTTTCTAGGGCTAACCTCAAAATGTATGTAATTCGATCTGTCAAAATGAGTTTACAACCAGGCGTGAAACTCTCTATAGGGGACTTTTAGGCACCAATTTTCTGTCGAACGCGAACCAGTGCCTGATTGGTCGGGCGAACGTATAGAAACGCGTGAACTTTTACAACAGGGAATCTATTGTCTGCGTCGTCCATAATCACATAGTTTTTGCACGATCGTTTCCACGAGAGAAGAAGAACACGTCACAGACAAAAGGAAGCCAGTTGTCTCCTCTTCCTCTTAGGGGTACACTGGCAATTGGCGTTGACGGCACCGTCGAAAAATTTGCTCTTCCAGCAAATTTAGACAGTTTCTTATGGGAATTTTCGGTGGAGTGAAAGGATAGTACAAAGTCCGCCATGTTTCATGCACAGTCTGACGTTTGCTTATGGATTTTCTCATAGGAGTAAAGAGCTACAGAGTCGCCGTCAACGCCAATATACTGCGGGTTCTGCGTTGCCAGATGTGCCGATTTATCGGTATTTGAACCGATTTTAGAATTTGATCCCGATATACAGGTAAGGTTCCTAAGAATACCGATGTTTGCGATTTTATACCGATTTATACCGATTTTTAAAAAAATCAAAATGATTATTGCATGCCTGCTGTCAAATTTCATAGAAAAGCGACTTTTCTCTTTTTGAATATGTCTAAATTATTCATCTTTAAAAATGTATAATGCTTGATACTCTTTCAACTAGTGTTTCCATTTCCTAACAGATTTTGGCTATTTAGGAATTGGAAATATCTGATGGCTCATCCCTGTTATTCCTGAGAATCGAGAAATACTTTCATATTTTATGTGACCGGAAAGGTTCATCCGAATGTACAATTTAATTCAAACTCACCTACCTTAAGCTATTTTTCGAATTCTACTGGAAGTTATTTCGAGTTTCCTCGGATGCTTACTGGCGTACATAGGGTGGGACAAGGTGGGGCAATTGCCCCTCCTTTTATTAAGATATTTATTTGCACATTTATAAAATTATGACATAAAATAACTTGATTTGAAGGTAAAATAACTTCATTTCATAATATAAGGGCACAGACAACCTTTTATTGCGTCAATTCCTTCGAGATGGTGCCTGAAAATTTCACCACAAAGGTGCATGAAGGGTCAAACTTAAATGAAATTTGTTGGTCAGAAAATTGCACCACAGTGGTGCATACAAAAAAATCTGTTGTAATTTTTTTTTTTTTTTTGGAAGATGAAGGTTTTAAAAGAAGAGGGTAAATTTAAGGTTAAAAAAATTCACCGTCGTGGTGGTAAATCGAAGAAAAAACTTTTTATCAAATATTTCTGGTGTAAAAATATCATCAAGGGTGTGCATGGAGGGGCTAATCGAAATATAAAATATAAAATATAAAATATAAAAAAATGAATAACTCTGGTGGAAAAATTGAATCACGCAAAAATTTGGGGGTGCACATATAGCTGAAAATTTCTGGTGGAAAGTTCGCAACACTGTGGTGAATGTAGAGGCACGTTTTATTCATTTTTCTGGTGCATAATTTGCATCGTTCTGATGAATGCAAGCTTCATTGAAAATTTATGGTGGAAAACCTGCACCATTCTGGTGCATGAAGAGGCAAAGCCTGGAAATTGCACCACAAAGGTGCATGGTGAAACAAACTTCACTGACAATTTTTGGTGCACCGTTCTGGTGAAAAATATCTGGTGAAAAATTTGCATCGCTCTGATTAATGAAATAAATAGAAAATTTCTGGTGGAAAACTTGGACCGTTCTGGTAAATGAAGGCCAGTGTTGGCAAAATCAGAAATCAATTGATATTTTTCCGCTCTCATGGGCTCGCAATATCACGCGTGATGTTGGAACAGAATATCATGCTTGATATTGATTTTACAAGCTCCTTTGATATTGCGAGACTATTCACAACGTTCAAACATCAAGCTGAGAGTTGACTCGACACAAAAATGATTCCATTGCACATCGTTTTCTTAGAAAGAGAAAGCATAGTTTGCTATCTTTTTTTAATCTTCACCGATGGCAGACGCGAAGGGACTGCTGCAAGCCGTTATGGAAGTTTTTGTTGCATTCGGGTGCAAAGCAAAAATCATTAAACTCAATCTCACCACAGTTTGGTGAGATTTGCAGTTGGTGAGTTTTGTTAGCTTGATATTCCGAGCTGCGATATCACAGTTTGCAAAATCAACCGCAGTTGCTTGCTTGTTGATTTTTGTCTACGAAAATTAAGCGTGATCTTGGGCGTTGGTGAGATTTGATTTTTTGATATTTTCCCAACATTGATGAAGGCACAAGCTTTATTTAAAATTAAGCTATATTGAAAATTTCTGGTGGAAAATCTGCACCTTTCTGGTAAACGGATGGACAAGCTTTTCGAAAAAATTTTGGTCTTAAATTTGCATCCTGCATTCATTTGTTTACAATAGAGAAACAAATTTTAAGAATAATTTCTGGTGTAAAATTTGCATCATTCTGATGATTGGAGGGAAGCTGCTTTACTGAAAATTTATGATGAAAAATCTGAAAATAGGGGCAAGCTTTGTTTGGTGGAAACCTGCATCATTCTGATGATAGGAGAAGTCAGCTATATTGAAAATGTCTGGTGAAAAATGAAAAAAAAGGAAATCTGCACCAATCAGAAGATTGGAGAAGCAATTTTTATTGAACATTAATGGTGGAAAATTTGCATCGTTCTGGTCAATTGAAATTTTCTGGTGTAAAATTACCTGGGGGCAAGGTATTGAAAATTTTTGGTGTAAGATTTGCAACAATCTGAATTGAAAATACCTAATGTAAAAATTGCACAGTTCTGGTGAATGGACGGACAACTTAAACTTGACTTCCGAGAAGAACCTCAAGAGTATTGAATTTCGAGGGCAGTTCCAAAAGAAAAGATTTCTGGGGATGATTCCATGAAAATTCTGCGAATAATTTCTAGTGAATCCTGCAGATAGTTCCAAGATAATTTCAAAAGAATACCGAGATAATCAAATTTTTTCATGAAATTCCAAAGGGCGGTTGAGGAAAATTTTAAAGAAATTCCGAGGATAATTTCAAGCTCATTCTGGGAAGAATTTCTGGAGAATACAGAGGAAATTCTTCTGAAACTTTTAGGGAATTTCAGTTTCAAGGTGTTCTGAGAAAAAAAGTTCTAAAATATACCGAGAAGAACCTCAAGGGTATTGAATTCTTAGGACACTTCCAAAATATTTCTGGGGAGAATTCAATGAAAAGTCTGCGGATAATTTCTAGTGAATCCTGCAGATAGTTCCAAGATAATTTCGAAAAGAATACCGAGAAAATTAAATTTTGAGTGCAATTCCAAAGGTGTGGTGAGGAAAATTTCAAAGGAATTCCGTGGATAATTTCTAGCTCATCCGCGAAAAATTTCTGAAATTTTAAAAGAATTTCAGTTCCAAGGTGTTCTAAGAAAAAAACATGAAGAGTTCTAAGTATAACTCCAGTGGACTTCTGAGAAGAATTTCAAAAGAGCTCTTAGAAGAGTTCTAAAAAACCCAATAAGAACCTCAAGGATATTGAATTCTCAGGACAGTTCCAAAGGATTTCTGGGGAGTATTCGAAGAAAATTCTGCGAATAATTTCCAGTGAATCCTGTAGATAGTTCCAAGATAATTCCGAAAATAATACCGAGAAAATTAAATTTTGAGTGAAATTCCAAAGGGATATTGAGGAAAAAATCAAGGGAATACCGATATTTTTTAGCTCATTCCGGGAATAGTTTAAAGACAGTATTAGTTTTCCATTGAACCTTGGCCTATTGTTGTCTTACTAAGAATTTGTCTAAGTATCTTCTCTGAAAATTTTAAGTAATTTGTTCCCGTGGTTAAAAAAGTGACAACTGTTTATGTGCGTTGCAATACAGAATCGCTCTATAATGGAACGTTTCATCGATATTGTGCAAAGGTGGCCGACCACTTCATGAACATTCGAAAGGAGCGGAAAGTGTGTCACCCAGTTGGTGGCTAACTACGATCCTGTGCTGGAAAAACACTTGGCGGAACGTGCCAAAAATTGCCAGTACACAAGTAACCGTATTCAAAATGACATGATTACGTCATTGCACAATGTAATGTTGCGGAACATTGCGAAAACCTTGCGAGGAAAACCAGTGGCAATCATTCCAGATAAGACGAGCGACTGTGGCCACCACGAGCAGTTGGTGATTGTCATCAGGTATATTGATAATGGTGGGATTAAATTACCAGTTCCATAGACTATCTGAAAGCAGTTTGCATTGATGAACCACCACCGGAGCAAAAAATAAATAAAATTAGCTAAATTGAACAGTAAGGAAACAGTGGTGGGTGCACAGCACCATCCACCACGCACTTTGAAATACTCCCCATCCCCAGATTAAATGCACCATAGGAAAAAATGCCCCTCCTTACCAAGATTCCTGTGCACGCTAGTGAAGCTTCTTCTGGCTTCGGTCGATAGGTTCTTCCGCCTTCTGCCGCCAGTTTTGTTTCCCAAATTTTCCCAGAATATTGTGCTAACATTCCTTAGAAGATTCTACCGAATTCCACCGGAAATTTCTTTCGACATCCTCCAGGAATCTCTTTCTGCCGGAATGTTTTTCCCAAGCTCTTCTAGGAATTGTATTCGACTTTCCCGAAAACCCTTTGGCTTCCGCTTGGAGAAGCTTCCGACTTTCTTCAGAAGTTTCTTCCAAACTACCTCAGGAATTTTCTTCCAGCGTCTCCAGGAAGTATATTTCATCTTCTACCGGAAGTATCTATCGAATTCTCCCTGATGTTTCTGCCGTCTTCCTTTGGAAGTTTCTCCACGCGCTTTTATCGGAGATTGTAACCGACTTCTATCGGAAGATTTTTCCAAGCTTCTTCTAGCTTCTCCCGGAAATGGCTACTCCTGAAATTTTCTTTCGATCTCCGAAACCTTGTGTCATTCGATTTTTTTTTTCAAAAGTTGCTTTCAATTTTCCCCAGAAGTTTCTAAATATTTTTCTGTGAAGTTCCCCGGATGTTTTTCCGACTCCAAACTTCCTGCAGAAGTGCTTCTTTCATCCCTGACAAACAAATACTACAAACGAATGATAACCCGGATGCATAAACTATTCCACAAATGGTTTGGATGATACCCCGAACACGTCGTTAAGCTCCTTTTTGGTTGTATTTGTAACACCTTAACGATACACCCTTGAACACCTTGATCAAAATTTTAATTTTAATGTACCACCACAGACAAACAGACATAACTCTCGCAAGTTGTTCATCGAACAAGCATTTAACGGTCAATTTAAAAGTATCGTAGTTGGTAGTACCGCCACCTGTGGCGCGCATAGTCAATTCCCTTGCGTTTGACGTTTACACACTACTGCCATCTGTTCAGCGTACTACCCACCACAGTGTACTCAACAGATGGCGGTAATGTTTTAGCGATGATGTTTTACAGTGAGAAATATACAATGTGTTATGTCTGTTTGTCTGTGGTACCACCTTTCATTTATTACTGTATTACCTTGACACCCAATAAACCAGTATTTTTATACAAGAAGACACGACCTGACAAGTGCTGTAAACATGGTGTCAGAAGTTGGAAAAAATTGACTGTTTTTTGCGGAAAAGAAAGTAATAGTCGGTTCCGCGTTCGATACATGCAGAAAATCGGCCGTCGGAACGGTATCCGCGTACGAAAATTCGGTTTACATTCCGTTGCAAAATGAGTGGCATACCCGTTCCAGCAGCCCTGAAGCTGGGAATGAATGATGAAGAGGAGTTTAAAGTGTTTAAGCTACAGTGGAGCTACTATTCTCTGGCCGCGGGCGTTACAGCAAAGCCGGCAAATCAACAAGTGGCAACGTTGATGGCGATTATGGGCGCAGAGGGAGTAGTTTTGCTGGAGGAGCTGAACCTAACCGAAGCCGAACGAGGTGCTACGGCCACAATATTGCAGAAAATCGAAGAGCATCTGGTTCCAGTGCGAGATAAAAGAGTGGAACGAGCAAGAGATGAAGAAAAAATCGATGAATTTGTGAAACGTCTAAGGAAGAAAGCCGAAGGATGTGGATTTGCGGCCAATCAACTGGATGAACTCATCAAGGAGAGATTAATTGGGGGAATGCTTGACAATCAAGTTAGGATAGAGTTGCTGAAAGCGGGTGGCATCCCAGTTAGTGACATGGTGAAAAAGGTCAAGGAACACCAACAAATCGAAAAGTTAGCTCGGAAGTACGAAACAATGTCCCACAGAGAAGAACCGTCGATGAGTACGGCGGACGCCTTGAAAGTAGGAGCTACGAAGAAGACGAATAAGGCGTGCATCTATTGCGGAGGAAGTCATCAAAGGGACAAAACCAAATGTCTGGCATGGGGCAAAGAGTGCTTGAAATGCAGCAAATTAACTCACTTTCGACGGGTGTGCCGTATGAAATCCGACAGCAAGTTCCGGCGTAGGAATGTTAGACAGCTCATCACACGCGGAAGACTCCGATACAGAAGAAGACTGTAAATTCGTCGATATTGCAAAAGTGGACAGTCATGGAATGGATAGCAACGGAAAGATAATGGTGCAGCTGAAGGTGTTGAATGGGACCCAACGCAAGAACCTCGATATCCAGGTTGACACAGGTGCCCGTGTGAACGTGCTTTGCTACAAGGATTTGAAACGTTTGGTCAGTGAACACAGGCTGCAAGCTACAAATGCAAGGCTAAGATGTTACTCTGGAAGATTATCATTCCTAAAGGCACGGTGAATCTGGATGTAGAGCTGAAACAAGGTACCACACAGTTAGCATTCGTAGTGGTAAATAGAACCCGGCCACCACTTTTGTCAGCTCAGTCGGCAATTGACCTTGGAATCATCAAAGTTCAAGATATTTACAACATTGAATCGCTACACGAATATTGCCACCAGATAATTCGTAAGTACAAAGACGTATTTGAGGGTGAAGGAAGATTTACCTTCCGGAACTGAAGAAAAAGATGAATGAATTAGAAAAGAAGCAAATCGTGGAGCCGGTCAGTAGACATATGGAATGGTTGTCGAACCTGGTACTGGTGAAGAGAGGTGAGAAGCTGCGCATTTGCTTGGACCCGTCGGAACTCAATCAAGCGATAAGGAGAGCGAATCATCAAATCCCAACAATTGAAGAAATGCTGCCTGACTTCACCAAAGCAAAGGTGTTCACGGTACTGGATGCCAAGAACGGCTTTTGGCATTTGCAACTGGACGAGGAAAGCTCGGATCTGACAGCGTTTTGGACACCTATGGGAGTTTACAGATGGAAACGTATGCCGTTCAGGATTTCGTGTGCCCCAGAGATTTATCAGAAAGCGCAACAGCAAATGGTGTCTGGGATTCGAGGAGTGAGGTGCTTGGCGGACGACATTATAGTCTTTGGATGTGGAGATACCGTAGAAGAGGCCATGGTGGATTATAATCAGAACCTGAAAGACGTCCTGCAGAGGTGCCGCGAGCGAGGATTGAAGCTGAATCGCGCGAAAGCAAAAATTGCGCTATCATCGGTCACTTTCTTCGGACATGTACTGACCGACAAGGGAGTGATGCCAGATCCAAACAAAGTTTCCGCCGTTTTGAATATTCCGACGCCGAAAAGCAAGAAGGAACTGTTGACGTTCTTAAGGTTGACAACGTATCTTGGGAAATTTTTGCCCAGATTAGCAGAAGTCAGCGCTCCTCTCCGCAAATTGACCCGCGACGACGAGGAGTATGGATGGACCGATGCGGCTGCTGAAGCTTTTCAGCAAATCAAGCGTTTGGTGACACAAAGTCCTGTTCTGCGTTACTACGATCCCGACGAACAACTGATAATACAATGTGACGCGAGCAAAGCTGGTGTAGGATGCGTTCTGATGCAAGGAGGGCGTCCAATTGCATACGGGTCGAGAACGTTGACAAAAACAGAAAGCAACTATCCACCCATCGAGAGAGAGGCTATAGTGTTCGCATGTAAGCGTTTTGATCAGTACGTTGCAGGACGGTCCCACTCGAAGAAATCTTCAAGAAGCCGATTACGAAAGCACCTCTTCGATTGCAGAGGATGATGATGACGTTGCAGCGATACGATGTTGTTGTTCAGTATAAAAAAAGGCAGTGAAATGTATATTGCAGACCTTCTATCAAGAACAGCAATCGATAAAATCGTTCCGAAGTAGCCGAGTCGATGCGGCATTCAAGGATATTTCGAATGTCAACGTGATGGAGTTGATCAGGCTCTCAGATGAACGATTAAAGGAAATTGCTGAAGAAACGAAGAAGGATCAAACACTCTCCAAGCTGCACAGAATATTGATTGATGGTTGGCCGGAAAAGAAGGAAGACATCGAAGACGAGCTACTAAGCTATCGAGCGTTGCACAACGAGCTGACGACGTGCCAGGGAGTCATTTTTAAGGAAGACCGAGTTTTGGTGCCAAAGCGACTTCGAAAAAAGTTCATGGACAGCCTGCATACGGCACATCTAGGAATCGACTACAGTTTGCGTGCCGCTAGAGAATCGCTCTTCTGGCCTGGGATGACGGATCAAATTTCGAATTACATACGAAATTGTGAAGCGTGTATGGAGTTCAGTGCCAGCCAATCCAGACAGCCCATGAGAACTCACCAAATCCCAGAATATCCCTTCCAACGTGTAAATATTGATCTCGGAGAGGTCAATGAGACTGGAAAACGACATGCTATTTTGGTAGTAGCTGACAACTATTCCGACTTCGTGGAGGTAGACTTCATCACCGATACCAGGACGAAGAATGTAATTAACGTGTGTAAGCGGAATTTTGCAAGGCATGGATCACCAGAAATCGTGGTTACGGATAATGGTCCACAATTCGACAATGAGGAGTGTAACATCTTCTCCGTACCACGCACAAGGCAACGGTAAAGCAGAATCAGCCATTAAAGCAATGAAACAGCTCTATACAAAGTGTCAGAAGCAAGAACTGGATTTTTGGCAAGGCCTCTTGCAGCATCGAAACAGTCCCAACTCGGTAGGTTCCTCTGATCACAAACAGATTGCAATCACAAGGAGCTAAACACGTTAAACAGCGGATCCATGAAAGAAGACAAATAACGAAGGCCAGCTACGATAAGACATCGAAGAATCTTCCGGAGCTGCAAGTGGGTGAAAACGTCTTTGTTCAACGTCGACCGGACATAACTTCGCGCTGGGAGAAGGCCGTAGTTTTACATAAACTTCCAGATCAGTCGTGCGAAGTAGAAACTGAAGATGGTGGTGTTTATCGTAGAAGTGCAGTTCATGTGAAGCCACATGCAGGATACCGAAACACAGGCAGGACACCGAACAGCAATGAAGAACCGGTTACGAAGACGACAACACCCAGGAAGGAGACTGAGGATCAGCATTATCCAGGATCAAAGCAAACAGTTTTTGAACGGTATAACTACAAGGATAGTTCAAAGAAGAGGGAAGGTGCATCGACTTCGGATGCAGTACAGGACCAGACCGAGATTGAAAACAGAACAGCCATCCGTTCAAGCAGACATGGATCGAGATGAAGTGAGCAGACCAAAACGTGAAGTAAGAAAACCAGCTAGATTGGCACAATTTGTTTCATGATTGTTCTTTTGATTTGATTACTTGTTTTTACGGTAATGGGGGGGTGTTGTCCTTGTAACACCTCAACGATACATCCTTGAACATTTCATTTATTACTGTATTACCTTGACACCCAATAAACCAGTACTTTTATACAAGAAGACACGACCTGACATGTGCTGTAAACACTTTTTATGGTCATTTTTATTATGGATCTTTCTATGGATGTTTTTCCTTCAGAATTTAATTCAACATTGAGCTTGAGCTTGAGCTTGATTGACCGCCCACGGTTGCTACTCTGTTACTGCCAGATCAGCTGTAATTGCACAGAGAACCAATAGACGATACTTGGGACTAGCAATCATCCTCAATGTGTATAAACTGGTGATCTTAAATTAGGCAATACCAGCGACGGCCGCGCCCGAACACAGGTCAAGAAAGGAATGGGAAGGATTGTGTTGACATGACACTTGCTTTGATGGAAGCCGAGAACACCTCTGCACTTCAACGAGGAATCACTGGGATGTTGGATAAGAGGGTTGGGTTTGCAGCAGGGTTCGTTTTGGTAAACGATAAGCTGAATTGATGTCCTAACGATCATATAACGCGAAGGAGCTTGGGACTAAACCCACGGTCTTCTGCTCAGTAAGCAAAAACGTTTGCCACTAGGCAGACGAGCTCCTTTTTATTCACCGAGTTGCTGTTATTACCATGTAGTCATATTAACAAATAAAACGATTGACGAATCTTGAATGTGGATATGCTTGAGATTAGACTCATGATGTTCTGCTCAGTAAGCAAAAACGGTTGCTCTAAGGCCACCGAGCCCCTCATATCACATAATATCGTTGCTCAAATTTGTGTATCCATTCAAACCCGGAACCAACGACAACAACGAGTTTCGCAAAATACACGATACACAAGCGATTTTACCATAAATTTCTTTGATATGAAGGACCTGGGACCGCGTTTTTCTGCTCACTGTAACCGACGATCTTTCAAATCCGAAAACTAAAAACTACGAAAAAGTACTTAGGCCTTCATTAAGTTCCACTTTCACGCGACGTTCAATGACAGGGTCCTATCCAGGATTACATCTGAAAAATCCAAATCTGGCCAACGTCCACCTAAACCTGTTCTTATCCACCTGAAATGACTAACGAATGGAAGACTTTGACTACCCAGCCATGCAATAGTCTCATCCGTGCCTTATGGCAACTTGATGATTCTATTGCGCTCATCTTTTGGCACCACCCAGGGGAGACTTGGTCCTGTACCCAATGCTTAACTTATCTCCATTCCACTCAGCTACTCGCAATTTCTTGTGATATAGTGGGCGGAATATTATTATATGAGACAATTCAATGCAGACGTCTTTCCAAATTTGGCAGATCGACAGGTAATCGGTGAGTTACCACGATAGTTGCTATTCAACAACTCGACAACGTCCCATCATCAACGCCTGCTATGAGAATTTCCCATTGCAGACGCCAACGAAATGACGTCATGTAGCTATCGATCAACCACCCTGGATATCGCCTGGTACCTTATAGCACGATGCTAGGAGGCGAACCGGAAGAATCGATGAGCTACCTCTCCCCCCTTCAGAATTTAATTCAACATTCCCCGAAAATGTCATCCAACTTTTCTGGAAAGATTGATCTTAGTCCTAAAATTGAATGGCAAAATGGCAAAAATTTAAAATTAATAGATAAATACCGATAAATACCGATTTTTTTAAACCTTTAATACCGATAAGTTTGAAAACCATCTGGCAACGCTGCCCGGGTAGCCCATTGAGGATGAGTGATCGCATTTCGGGCTATTGCTAATCGCATATTAGCTTATTGCGTGCTCTCAACATAGTGTTCTAGATGCTCTTCCACGGTTATTAATTGAGAGCTTTCGATGCTAATACCAATGCATGAATCTGATTTGTTTTTCCATCGCTTTTGTTTGCCCAACTCGGGGGCAACTTGACATCTCCAGTATATTGCCATTGTACCTCGAAAATTTGGTGCTGGTGGTTCTGTCAAACTCACAATTTCAGAAGTGTTATCTGAATAGGGCGAATTCGGAAATGATGTACTGTAAATAAAATTGATTTATTAACAAATAAAAGTTTGAAATGCATCTTATTGTCGCACGCCCGCCAAACCGGACACGCGACGTCCGACGACAAAACTAGTATTAACGACATAGAAACTCCAGTGATCCAAGCGACTAATATCGGTTTGATTCTCAGTAGTATGTACAATACATAATCAGTTTATGAAACTTTTTTTTATTTGGTGTATCGTATGTATTTGAGCAGTACAGAACCAGCATCATATGATTTGTAATACAAAAATGAATGATTGTCATCGTCAAATTGTTTCGCTTCCTATGTCTCACGGCACAAATTTCTACTCACAACACTCTTCCCAACAAACAATTTGAGTTGATCAACAGCTGAATAAGCTATTTTTTAGCTGAAGATGCTTACGTTTGCCTGAATAAGCTCTTATTCAACATTCAATGTTTGTTGAGTTTTTGACGTTCTACTATTCACCAAGAGTGATTAAATCTATCGCTAAGTTTCTATTAAAAAGGCGTATAAAAACAATTTTGTAACTTCTTTGTGGATAGAATTCTTAATGCTTCCAAAGTTGTTAACATGTTCCTTAAGCCAGCGTTTTAAATAAAAGTCTATGCACATTACCTGAACTCCGAGAAAGGCTCTGATAAGCTTACAGATCTGTAGAAAATATCATACGGCATTCGGAAAGTTCTTAGCACTTCAGGGCAAGAACTTGAGGGAAGTTCAAATAAATTAGGAAATTTCAACGAATTTCAAGAAAATTTCAACGCATTTCATGAAAATTCCAACGGGTTTCAAGGCAATTCCAATTCATTTCAAGGAAATTCCAACGAAGTTTATAGAAATTCCGATAAATTTCAAAGAAATTCCTACGAATTTCAAGAAAAACCTACAACTGCCAAAAATTTCAAAAAAATTCCAACGAATTTCAAGAAAATTCCAATGAATTTCAAGGTAATTGCAATGAATTCAATGAAATTCTAACGTATTCAACCCAATTCACACAACTTCAAGGAAATGGCAACAATTGCAAGGAAATTTCAAGAAAATTCAAACAATTTCAAAGGAAATTCTTTCGAAATTCAAGGAAATTCCAATGAATTTCAAGGAGATTCCTATGCATTTCAAAGACATTCTTACGAATTTCTAGGAAATTCATTTCAATTTCAAGGAAATTCCAGCAGTTTAATGGAAATTCCAAAAACAATAATTTCATGGAAATTTTTCTAATTTAAAGAAAATTCCAACTAATTCAACGAAATTCCCGAGGGGGACGACTCTATCTACGATGCAAAAAAGATTGTGCTTTGCTGTGGCTAGCTGCTCGCACGCTGAGTAGATAGAAAGAAGATTGATGATGATTCTGAAGATTTCCTGCAAAAAGATGATGAGCGATGCAAGTAGATGCGACAAATTAAAGAAGATTTTTCGAAGATTGATTCGCTAGTGTCAAATTTTTTGAGCATCCTAACTTGAGAAACTCGGAAATTCCAACGAAAATCCAACGAATTTAATGAAATTCCATCAATTTAAAGGAAATTACATCAATCTCATGAAAATTCATACTTTCACTTTCAAGAAAATTCTACCGAATTTCAAATGTATTCCACAAAATTTAATACAAATTCTTACGAATTTCAGGAAAATTCGATCAAATTTTAAGGAATTTCGATTGAATTTCAAAGAAATTTTAACGATATTCAAGGAAATTCCAAATAATTTCAAGGACATTCCTAAAAATTTCACGAAAGTCCGACTAATTTTAAGAAAATTTTTATGAATCCTTCGAATTTAGAAAAAAACCCAAATGAATTCAATGAAATTCTAACATATCCAACCAAATTCCAACAATTTCAAGAACATCGCAACAAATTCAAGGAAATTTCAAAAATTGTAAGAAAATTCATACGAATTTCTAGAAAATTCCACCGAATTTCGAGGAAATTCCACAAAATTTATAGAAAATTCTTAAAAATTTCCAGAAATTCAAAGTTTCATCAAGTTTCAATGAAATTCCGACGAACTCCAAGGAAATTCATAAGAATTTTAAAAGAAATGTCAAAGAATTACAAGCAATTTCCAACGAATTTCAAGAAATTCCATTACATTGTATGGAAATTCCATCGATTTTTAAGGAGATTCCAACGAATTTAAAGGACATTTCTATGAATTTCTAGGAAACTCCAACGAATTTCAAGGAAATTTTAACGAAAATCATGGAAATTCCAACAAATTTCTAGGAAATTCCTTTAGTTTCATGAAAATTCCTACGAATTTCAAGAACATTCCTACGAATTACAAGGAAATTCCTATGAATTTAAAAAAAAGTCCTACGAATTTCAAGTAAATTCTTACGAATTTCAAGTTAATTCCTACGAATTTCAAGGAAATTGATGAGTATTTTCAGTTCAGTTTCAGAAATTTTGCATATCAGAAGAACACATACGGCCTAGGGAAAGCCTTCATCATCGCACAACTATGATCAAAAACATAATCTGAAGGCTGATTATATTCAAGAGCAAAATATATAAGAAAATGAACCTTCATCAATCGGTTTCAATTCATTTTGATTTATTTCATTTCACCACGAAAATCATAAATTCGCTCTTTTCATATAACATGCTTGCCTGTTATTTGACATCCACACATGGGGAAACAAAAAGTTGATTTCCCACAGAAAAATACCATTACGGCGGTGAAGGACAATCCCTTTGTTTACGTTGTGTGGCGACATCTACTATTTGCAAGTGGATACGTGAAACTAAGGTTATCTGTCACCTTGCCGGCGCCGGTGGTGTAGTGGTAAGCGTGACTGCTTTCTAACACCCCGATGGGTCTGGGTTCAATCCCAGCCGAGGTCGGTGGGATTTTTCTGAGGCATAAAAATCTCTGGTCACGTCTTCCTTCGGAAGGGAAGTAAAGCCGTTGGTCCCGGCCTATGTGTATGTGTGTTGAATGGGTGCGATATCCTACGCAGGTGTGGAAGCTGCCTTCCTGCACATTCGATTGCCGTCAATTGATGGCAATCGATGTCCGTCGGTGATTGGCACTAGATTGCGGAACAGAGACCGACGTTAAATAAAGGAAAGAAGAAGAAGAAGAAGAAGATCTGTCACCTTGCCAGGGACTTGTGTTTGCCGTACTGAGTACCAATGCTAGCGACGCCAGGAAGGCAGCTCCCGCACCTCGACCCTACATATCGACCCATCAACTCATGAACCGGGGACCAACGGCTTTACTACCTACTTTACTCATCAGAAATTTTATGCCAGACCCTTTGGGGTGCCGCTAGGCATGAATTTGATAATACTGATAATAGTGTACTAACTTGAGTGGAATAACCCATACGAGGCCTGTCAAAGAGCATCAATTGCTGAAGACTTGAAGTGATAAAAACAACTGTTCTTGTATATATTTTTACTTTCCATCATAATCTTTTTAATTGATTTCATCTAACTTCATTCTTTCCTTTTTCGATTGCAGAGGAAATGGACACGAGCGGAAATCGTGCGTGCATCCGCGTGAAGAACCCACCAGGTGGTAAATCGTCCGGTTTCTGGTAAACCGCAACGATCACCTAAAAGCCAATCAAAGTCATCATGAATAAGAATGCTTCCGGGGCAAGATATTTATTACCAATCAAGCAAAGCAACTACTATGATATAGAAAGAGAGCTAAGATCATGAAACCAAATTAATGATAATACTGGAACAAACTCAGAACAACTCAAACTCACCATATCTTGAGTATGGTACTCCGTAATTGTGTCAAGATATTGTTTCAACCAAATGGCAGCCTTTTAAGTGCTGCAAATCCACTAAAATGGAATTATCATATAAGATTCAAGCACGTACCGGAGCGTGCTTCTAAACCAAACCAAAATAGATCGCGTACCGTTAGGAATGTAGTTAAAACAAAAATTACAAACTACTAACTTGCACCACTCTTAACAATAGATAAACAAACACACACACCCCAAAGCGTAACTAGATGTATCTCAATCACACTACTAACTAACTAACTGTGCAACTGCTTTCGTTCTAGGGCCACTAAAAATAGGTAGCTTAACATTATTTATTACACCGCGATGACCATAATTCAACCCGAAAAAGTTGTAACAAATGATCAAATTTTCGAACAGGCTGACACATGTGCAATCCTTCTTCTAATGTTCCCCGAGTGTTATTCAGAGCTTACCTATCACACCACACACCAAAACACACGCACAACAGTATCACCATCTTCATGCACTTGCATCGAATGGGCATTTGTGTGACACTACTCTCATGGCCTTCGGAAATTACAAATTTAAAAATATTTAATTTGATGACCATAAAAGTGTACCTTTCCCAACTAGAAATAAAAATCACGTTGCGATTAAGTTTCATACCCACGTAGAATGGATAATGGCAGCGTTTTTGTCCTGGCTTAGTGAAATTTACAAACGTAATAAACCGTGTTGTAAGCGAATGTTTGAACAGCTGAAAGATTTATCCTCTATATAGGCGTTGTAAGCTTTATCTCCTGTTTGTGCGTTGTATTGTTTTAGGTTTTTTTTTTCCTTAGATTATAAATCAAAATAACACTACAAAATGCGAATGTGTATCTTAAGTTAGCTGTAGCGTGACTCTTGTAATCGTGGAATCGAAAATAAAGTACCATTATGGAATTAACAGAACGATGTGTTTTGCCTGTTTGATCGATGACGTTAACCAATTTGGAGGTTCTTCCAGCGTTTTATAGTAGAGATTGAGTATACAGTTCCGGATAACATGAGAGCGTGAGAGCACGATTGACTGCCCGCGGATGCTACTCCGGTATTGCCAGATCAGCTGTAATTACACAGATAACCAATAGACGATGCTTGGGACTAGCATTCATCCTGAATGTGTAAAAACTGGTAAACTCAAACTAGGCAATCAAGAATGGATTGGGTAGGAATGTGTTGTAGTACTTTCCACGTATGGCTTTCGGACGACGAACTTCACGCTTAGTAGGTTGATTAACGAATGTGTTTTTATTGACTTCTACTGACTTATTCTAACTTCCATTTACCTGAGATACTTGAAGCCATCATTTACTTAATTAACCAATCACCGATTATTACCTGATAGAGAGGTCCAAATTAATTGAGAGAAAGAGTTATGGTGAGAGAGCACTTAGTCAGCATTGTGACACTCCATGCTAGTTGGAAACAGCCTGCGAGTATTGACACTGTAAGTTGATACTTTTGTTTTCGCGTGATAAATTGCAACGAAAGACTTTTGCAGGGCAACGAACAATTCCAACGTGCAGATGTAATTGTTCATTGAACCTTTGGATATTGAATTTAATTTTGAAGAACGAGAACATGCATGATTTGGTGACATGTGAAAATCACATGCTACAGTGTTGACCAGGCCTGTTTTGCATCAACTTAGAGAGAGGAAAGTCAGTGATGAAAAATATTGTATTACTATCTTCGTCGATGATGCCAGATGATTTTTCCAAAAGTCTGTATGAGTCAGCGTTGCCAGATTGTTTTAAAGCTTATCGGTATCGAAGGTATTAAAAAATCGGTATTTATCGGTATTTACTATTTATTAATTTTATATTTTTGCCGTTTTTGAAAGCGAAAATTTTAACGATGGTGATGACTGGGACTTAAGGGAAATTGCTTTCGGCATTCTCAGCCTTAAAACACTCTTAATTTTTTAATTTATTTTTTTTTAAATATCGTTGTCCACAACGATCAAAATTGTGACCAAGTAGTGTTTTCAATTAAATATCATTAAATGAAACCAAAATATGGAAAATCAGCCACAACAATGACTAAACTATTGACAATAACGACAAACAATATTTTCCCTTGAAAAAAGTAGAAGGGTCTGTGCCTAGGGGCACGAACGGAAGCTTGACGTAGGACCGCTAGTTTTTTTTTCCTTTGGTTTGTTTTTTTCCGTCGATCTTGTTTTCCGTGCTGAGCACCAATGCTACCGACGTGCCAGCCAGGAAGGCAGCTCCCACACCTGGACCCTACCTATCGACCCATCAACTTCCCATCCGAAGGAAGGCGAGATCAGAGATGTTATGCCTCAGAACATCCCGGCGGCGCCGACTGGGATTGAACCCAGGCCTGCTGGGGTGAGAGGTAATCACGCCTACCACTACACCACCGGCGCCGTTAGGACCGCTAGTGGACGGAATAAATGTGAAGAGCATTCTGTTCTTTTAATTGATCAATTATCTATTATCTCAACTCTTTCCGTTTTTGAATTGTAGGCGTACCAAATTTGTAGTAATCATTTTCAAAGAGAAAGTTTACTAAGAGAATCAATCAAAATCACTTGCACCCCTGCTTCCAAGTTTGGTTACAAGATTACAACTCTGGAGAGCATTTTGTATGGTCGTTGGGGGCTTGTGGTTCTAAATATGGACAAATAAGCACAGATAAATTCTATTCCAACTCTTAACTGATGTAAGCTTGATGGCCCTGAAAAGGGCCGTTTTATTGAAGAGGACATCCATGGCCACTTACGCTTGGCGTGTTTAGTATATGTGACAGCATCACGGACCTCATTTTCCAGGAACACCTTCAGCACACCTCGTAGATCAGGCCGGAGATACGTTTGACACCACCACGGAGAGCCAGACGACCGATGGCGGTTATCTCGAAGAACTTTGACGCTTGGCGCCTCCTTTACCAGACCTTTTCCTCCTTTGCCACGACCAGTCAATTGTTGCTTGTTGTGTGTGAAGGAGTGGATTAGCCACCACCTTCCTACTGCTGCTATTGCTACTCACCACGCCGTCCGAAGCGAAAATGAGCCATATTTCTAATCGATTGGTGATAAAATTATTGAAATTGGACCAGTGGCAGCTGAGTTATTAACGTTCAAAATCTTTCTTAATTTGTTACATGTTCCATTTTCGGTTTTCACAAAGTGTACCCCCATATAGAAATCAAAGACGTAGTCGTACGTCAAAAGATCTATTTAAACGTTTCTTGTCAGTGACCGACATTTTGAAGGTGAGGCCAGACAAACTGCGCGTCACTGTTGGTAACCGCAAGCAGGCGAATGAGATGGTTCTGAATATGGACAAACAGGCAGATGAATTCTATTCCTACTATTTACTGTAATAAGCTTGGTGGCCCTGAAAAATGCCGTTTTGTTGCCAAAGTTGGTGATGATTTAACTTCCGAAACCAAACAGTCTCTGTCACTTCAAAACGTAGATGACATCCATGGCCGCTTACGCTTGGCGTGTTTAGTGTAGGTGACAGCATCACGGATCTCATTTTTCAGGAACACCTTCAGCACACCTCGTAGATCAGACCGGAGATACGTCAGACACCGCCACGGCGAGCCAGACGACGGATGGGAATTATCTTGAAGAATTTGCGTTTGGTTCTGAATATGGCGATGAGTGTGCAAAATATTACGCAATTCCATCCTACCTATTCACACGCGCCCGAGGATCGGAGGCGAATGCCACTTCGACTTATTTCGTCTACTTACTACTCTCTGACGACTGTGCTGGGGAAGCAGCATATGCATGTAGGTAATTGGTGGATTTGCTAGTTAATTCGACGCTTTTGGACAATGCTGGATACCGGTTTTTCAATAGTTTCTTGTTGAAAATCAACATTCGGAAGCATTGTTATCGATGCGTAGTCATATTTCTGATCGATTGGTGATAAAATTATTGAAATTGGACCAGGGGCAACTGAGTTATTAACGTTCAAAATCTTTCTTAATTTGTTACAAGCTCCATTTTCGGTTTTCACAAAGTGTACCCCCATATGTCTAACGCTTTTTTGAAATCCAATATGGCGGCTTCCGGTTAGAGAAAAACTGGGCAATACTGCAAAATTACCCACAATATTGGGTATTTTTGAAATCTTGGTGACGTTTAGGGACCAAAAAACCATGTCTGACGCCTTTTTGAAATATAAGATGGCGGCTTCCGGTTAGAGAAAAACTTGGAAATACTACCAAATTACCCACAATATGGGTATTCTTGGAATCGGAATGATGTGTAGGGACCGGAAATCGATGTCTAAAGCCATTTTGAATTCAAGATGGTTGCTTCCGGTTAGAGAAAAACTTAGAAATTTTCTCAAATATCGCACCATATGGGTATTTTTGGAGTTGGGGTTACGTGTAAGGGCCGGAAATCGATGTCTGCGGCCATTGTGAAATTAAACATGGCGGATTCCGGCTGGAGAAAAACTTGAAAATTAAGTCAACTTCCTCTCAATGTGTGTATTTTTGGAATCTTAGTGAAGTGTAAGGACTGGAAACCCATGTCTGATACCATTTTGAATTCCATATGCCAGCTTTTGGTTGGAGAAAAGCTGGGAACTACTGCCAAATTATCCACATTATGGGTATTTTTGGAGTCTTGATGACGTGTAGGGACCGAACATCGATGTCTGGCGTTTTGAAATTCAAGATGGCTGCTTACGGCAAGAGAAAAACTTGTAAATTCTCTCAAATACCTCACAATATTTGTATTTTTAGAGTCGGATTGACGTGTAAGGACCTAAAATCGATGTCTGCGGCCATTTTAAAATTAAAGATGGCGGCTTCCAGGTAGAGAAAAAATTGGAAATTTTGTCAAATACCCCTTATCTAGGGGTATTTTTGGAATCGGGGTGACGACCAGAAATCCATGCCTGGCGCCATTTTGATATCCAAGATAACGGCTTCCGTTTAAATAAAACTGGGATATTGTCAAATACACCACATGATGAGTATTTTAGGAATCTTGGTGACGTGTAGGAACCGTAAACTAATGCCTTTTTATCCTTCTTACAAAGAAGGGTATAGATATCACTTGAAAAACCGACTATCGATCCGAGGCCCGGAGGGCCGAGTGTCATATACCATGCGACTCAGCTCGACGAGATCGGAACATGTCTGTGTGTGTGTGTGTGTATGTATGTATGTGTGTATGTGTGTGTGTATGTAACGAAATGAATGCGCTCACGTTTCTCAGCAACCGCTCAACCGATTTGGACAAACTCGGCGCCAAATGATAGGTCTTGGGGTCCTTGAACGCTATTGAATGGTTTTGGAATCGATGAACCGGTTCCGGAGATATGGCCGGAATAAGATCCGGTGAATATGGGCCTTCACGCTGGATTTAACGGAAAACGTATTAAAACCATCATGCGACACATCAAATTACTACAGAATTCAAAAATAAGATCAATGCAAGTCGTGTTAAGTGTTCCAGACCACATTGGACACACTTGGACATGTTCCGGGTACCCCGGGGAAGTTGCTTGAATATGAATTGAATTAAAACCCATTAAATCACATTAAAATACGATGATAAGGTGATTGGTAGCCTCACCAAATAGACTACACCCGGATATATTCCGGGTACCCCCAGGCAGTGGCGTAGCGTCACTGGATGACACGGGGGTGGGGGGCTTGGTCACTGATAATAACAATAAAATAAAGTAAGAAGGGTCTTATCACACCATAGGTGGATAAATTCGGGTTTTTATATTCAAGATGGTGGCTTCCAGTTACAGGAAAATTGAAATGCATGGCTGACGACATTTTGAATTCAATATGGTGGCTTTCTGTTAGCAAAAAACTTGGAAATTCTGTCCAATATGGGTATTTTTGGAATTGGAGTGACGTGTATGGACGGAAAACTCGCCTGTATTTTTCTATTTTTCTGTAACCGGAAGCCACCATATTGAATTTCAAAATAGCATCAGACATGGATTTCTGGACCCTACATGTCACCCGATTCCAAAAATGTTCATATTGTGGTGTATTTGACAATGTTTCCAAGTTTGTCTTCTATCGGAAGCCACCAGATTGAATTCAAAATGGCCTCAGACATCGATTTACGGTCGCTACACATCACCCCTTGGGCTACAAAATGGTGAGTTGACAACCTGGAAGGAGCGGAATACCTAGCCCTGGTCCTCACAAGTTCCTACTTCACGCCTCCTCGAGTCATATGATAACAAAAGACTACCAGCTGAAACATGGACACAGCTGGTTGGCGTAGCCTGGGCAATGTTGCCAGTCCGGCAATAGCAAAGTGAAGAGGTGCGACGCGAACACTGGCGCGGTAACCATAGTACGGTGATAGAGGAAATGCTTCACCAAACCTGAGCGTCTGCTCACCATGGAGGTGCGGCTCAAAACGGCGTCTGTTCTCCATGTTAGGAGCGGCTGATCACCGTCCTAGTGCCAGCGTGGGACTCTAAACAGAGCTGTGCACGATGGTCCCCCGGCGAGACAGGGGGTTGGGGCAGGCCCAACAAGCCGCCCTGGAAAAAAAACAAAGTTGCAAATACCGAAGAAAGAAATACGGATCGGAACAATCGGCACAGACCTACGCGACGAAATAAGGACTACGATTGGAAACTCGGAACATGGAACTGCAAATCGCTCGGCTTCCCGGGTTGCGATAGGTTAATCTATGACGAACTTCAACCACGCAATTTCGAAGTCGTAGCACTGCAGGAACTTTGCTGGACGGGACAAAAGGTATGGAAAAGCGGGCATCGAGCGGCTACTTTCTACCAGAGCTGTGGCACCACCAACGAGCTGGGAACCGGCTTTGTAGTGCTGGGTAAGATGCGCCAACGCGTGATTGGTTGGCAGCCGATCAACGCGAGGATGTGCAAGTTGAGGATTAAGGGCCGTTTCTTCAACTACAGCATCATCAACGTGCACTGCCCACACGAAGGGAGACCCGACGACGAGAAAGAAGCGTTCTATGCGCAGCTGGAGCAGGTGTACGACGGCTGTTCGCAACGGGACGTCAAAATCGTCATCGGCGACATGAACGCTCAGGTAGGACGGGAGGCAATGTATAGACCGGCAATCGGGCCAAACAGCCTGCATGCCGTATCGAACGACAACGGCCAACGATGCGTGAACTTTGCAGCCTCCCGGGGTATGGTAGTTCGAAGTACCTTTTTCCCCCGCAAGGATATCCACAAAGCCACCTGGAGATCACCTGACCAACACACAGAAAACCAAATCGATCACGTTCTAATCGACGGGAAATTCTTCTCCGACATTATCAACGTCCGCACGTACCGCAGTGCGAACATAGATTCGGACCACTACCTAGTTGCAGTATGCATGCGCTCAAAACTCTCGACGGTGCATAACACACGTCGAAGTCGAACGCCACGACCCAACATTGAGCAACTACGGGACACCGGAGTTGCCCAGGACTACGCGCAGCAGCTGGAAGTTGCACTACCCACGGAAGAGCAGCTTGGCGCAGCTTCTCTTGAAGATGGCTGGAGGGACATCCGTTCAGCCATAGGTAGTACTGCTGTAGCGGCACTAGGTACTGCAATCCCGGACCGAAGAAATGACTGGTTTGACGGCGAATGCAAACTGTTAGTAGAGGAGAAGAATGCAGCACGGGCGAGAATGCTGCAACACCGCACGAGATTGAATGTGGAGCGATACAGACAAGCGCGGAACAGACAAAACTCGGTTTTCCGAAGGAAGAAGCGTCAGCAGGAAGATCGAGATCGCGAGGCGATGGAAAATCTGTACCGCGTAAACGACACACGGAAGTTCTACGAGAAGCTAAATAGTTCGCGCAAAGGCTACGTGCCGCAAGCCGATATGTGCAAGGACTTGGACGGTAACCTTCTCACGAACGAGTGTGAGGTGATTGAGAGGTGGAAGCAGTACTATGACGAGCACCTCAACGGTGAAGCAGCAGAAAACGAAGGTGGCACGGCAACAGACCTTGGAGCACGCGCAGAAGACGACAGGCTACCGGCCCCTGATCTTCAAGAAGTTGAGGAGGAGATCGGTCGGCTGAAGAACAACAAAGCAACTGGTGTAGATCAACTACCAAGTGAGCTATTGAAATACGGTGGTGAAGCACTGGCTAGAGCGCTGCACTGGGTAATTGCCAAGATTTGGGAGGAGGAGATATTACCGGAGGAGTGGATGGAAGGTGTCGTATGCCCAATCTACAAAAAGGGCGACAAGTTGGATTGCTGCAACTACCGCGCGATCACACTGCTGAGCGCCGCCTACAAGGTACTCTCCCAAATTCTATGCCGCCGTCTGTCACCATATGCAAGAGAGTTCGTGGGGCAATACCAGGCGGGATTCATGGGTGCCCGCGCTACCACGGACCAAATTTTCGCGATTCGGCAGGTTCTGCAGAAATGCCGCGAATACAACGTGCCCACACATCATTTGTTCATCGATTTCAAATCCGCATACGACACAATCGATCGAGATCAGCTATGGCAGATTATGCACGAGTACGGATTTCCGGATAAACTGACGCGATTGGTCAAGGCGACGATGGATCGAGTGACGTGCGTTGTTCGAGTATCGGGGACACTCTCGAGTCCCTTTGAATCTCGAAGGGGGTTACGGCAGGGTGATGGACTTTCGTGTCTGCTGTTCAACATCGCGTTAGAAGGTGTGATCAGAAGAGCTGGGATAGACACGAGTGGCACGATATTCAGGAAGTCCATCCAGCTCCTTGGTTTCGCCGATGACATTGACATTATGGCACGGAACTTTGAGATGATGGCGGAAACGTACATCAGACTGAAGGCTGAAGCTAGACGGATTGGACTTGCCATCAACGCATCAAAGACAAAATATATGAAAGCAAGAGGTTCTAGGGAAGACAATGTTAGCCTCCCACCCCGAGTTCAGATTGACGGTGACGAAATCGAGGTGGTCGATGAGTTCGTGTATTTGGGCTCACTGGTGACCGCCGAAAATGATACCAGCAGAGAAATTCAAAGACGCATTATGGCAGGGAATCGTGCCTACTTTGGACTCCGGAGGACGCTCCGGTCGAATAAAATTCGCCGCCGCACGAAGTTGACTGTCTACAAGACGCTGATTAGACCGGTGGTCCTTTACGGCCACGAGACCTGGACTATGCTCGTGGAGGACCAACGCACCCTTGGTGTTTTCGAACGGAAGGTGTTGCGTACCATCTACGGTGGAGTGCAGATGGATGACGGAACGTGGAGGAGGCGAATGAACCACGAATTGCACCAGCTGCTGGGAGAACCATCCATCGTCCACATTGCAAAAATTGGGCGACTACGGTGGGCTGGGCACGTCGTAAGAATGCCGCACGACGACCCAGTGAAAATGGTTCTAGAAAGCGACCCAACAGGAACAAGAAGAAGAGGCGCGCAGCGGGCAAGGTGGATCGACCAAGTAGAAGGCGACCTGCGGACCCTTCGCAGACTACGAGGCTGGCGAACTGTGGCCATGGATCGAGTAGAGTGGAGACGACTTCTTCGGACAGCAGAGGACAACAAGGCCTTAGCCTGATTGGTAAGGTAAGTACACATCACCCCAATTCTTAAAATACCCATATTGAGGGGTATTTGACAGAATTTTCAAGTTTTTCTCCAACTGGCAACCACCATCTTGAATTTCAAAATGGCCCCAGCCATCTTTTTCCGAACCCTACAAGTCACCAAGATTCCAAAAATACTATACTGTGTGAATTAAAGATGTCCTCAGACATCGATTTCTGGTCCCTACACGTCACCTCAATTCTAAAATTACCCATATTGAGGGGTATTTGACAAAATTTCCAAGTTTTTTCTCTAACCGGAAGCCGCCATATCGAATTTAAAAATGGCCTCAGACATCGATTTCCTGTCCCTACACGTCATCCCGACTGCAAAAATACCAGTTTTGTGGGGTATTGGCAGAATTTCCCAGTTTTTCTCCAACCGGAAGCCGCCATATTGAATTTCAAAATATCTTCAGACATCGATTTCCGGACCCTGCACGTCACCAAGATTCCAAAAATACTGATACAGGTCGGACTCGATTATCCGGAGACTTGATTATCCGGAGTCTCGATTATCCGGGGTTCGATTATCCGGAATTTTAGACTTGATTATCCGGAGTATTTTTTTTGCGTTTTTTTTTTAGTTTTTATCAGACATTTGAAATAATTTAGTATCATAATATACAATATGATAACAGGTCGAACTCGATTATCTGGAGACTCGATTATGCGGAGACTCAATTATCCGGGATTCGATAATCCGGAATTTTAGACTCGATTATCCGGAGAATTTTTTTTAGTTAAAAACTTATAAAATAATAATAATAATATAATAAAATGCAGACATTTGAAATAATTTTGATTATTTTAGCAATCGTTAAGAGGAGGGGCAGATTTTTTATTTTTTTTTCTTGTGATTCGATTATCCGGAGGATTTGATTATCCGGAGTGAAAAAAAAATCGATACTCCGGATAATCGGGTCCGACCTGTACTGTGGGTAATTTGGCAGTAATTCCCAGTTTTTCTCGCACCGAAAGCCACCAAATTGAATTCAAAATGGCGTCAGACATCGATTTCTGGTCCCTACACGTCACCCCAATTCTAAAAATACCCATACCGAGGGGTATTTGACAGAATTTACAAGTTTTTTTTCAAACCGGAAGCCGCCATCTTGAATTTCAAAATGGCCTCAGACATCTATTTTAGGACCCTACACGTCACCAAGATTCCAAAAATACTCATACTTTGGGTAATTTGGTAGTAATTCCCAGTTTTTCTCGCACCGGAAGCCGCCATATTGAATTCAAAATGGCGTCAGACATCGATTTCAGGTCCCTACACGTCACCCCAATTTTGAAAGTTCCCATATTGAGAGATATTTGACAGAATTTCCAAGTTTTTTTTCGAACCGGAAGCCACCAGCTTGAATTTCGAAATGGCCTCAGATATCGATTTCTGGTCCCTACACGTCACCCCAATTCTAAAAATACCCATACCGAGGGGTATTTGACAGAATTTACAAGTTTTTTTTCAAACCGGAAGCCACCATCTTGAACTTCAAAACGGCCTCAGACATCGATTTCTGGACCCTACACGTTACCAAGACTCCAAAAATACTCATACTGTGGGTAATTTGGCAATAATTCCCAGTTTTGCTCCCACCGGAAGCCGCCATCTTAAATTTCAAAATGGCCTCAGACATCGATTTCCGAACCCTACACGTCACCAAGATTCCAAAAATACTCATACTTTGGGTAATTTGGTAGTAATTCCCAGTTTTTCTCGCACCGGAAGCCGCCATATTGAATTCAAAATGGCCTCAGACATCGATTTCCGAACCCTACACGTCACCAAGATTCCAAAAATACTCCTACTGTGGGTAATTTGGCAATAATTCCCAGTTTTTCTCCCACCGGAAGCCGCCATCTTGAATTCAAAATGGCGTCAGACATCTATTTCCGAACCCTATACGTCACCCCAATTCTAAAAATACCCATATTGAGGGGTATTTGACAGAATTTTCAAGTTTTTCTCCAACCGGAAGTCACCATCTTGAATTTCAGATTGACCTCAGACATCGATTTCCGGTCCCTACACGTCATCCCGACTCCAAAAATACCAGTTTTGTGGGGTATTTGGCAGAATTTCCAAATTTTTCCCAAACCGGAAGCCGCCATATTGAATTTCAAAATGGCCTCAGACATGGGTTTCCGATTCCTACACGTCACTCCTATTCCAAAAATACCCATATTGAGGAAGCCGAAGAAACAAAAAAAAAATTGATTGAAAAAAATTTAGAAGTAATAAATTACCGAAAACCGCAACCATCGCTTATAGAACTCTAAGGTTTTCCTTCCAGTCGACTGCAGCGGAGGTTACGACTCTTGTCACTTAAAATCGTCACTTCAGTACGACTTTTGTCACCCAAATACGACTGTGAGAATAAGGTGAGAGTTCACCGGGTTCATCCCAAGTGACTCTTCTCACCTCACTCGCCAGCTGGAATCGGGTGACACGAGTGACTCGAGTCGTCTCACCTCATTCGCCACGCAGAATAACCCTGATTGGATCGTTGGCTGCCAAACAGTGGTACGTGGCTTTGCGGCGAGCTGCACGCGCTGTTGTCGATTGAAGGCAAAAACTGCAACGCAACTGATGGGAAGCTTGCCTTCAGTCCGGACTACCCCAGCTCGCCCGTTCGTACATTGTGGTGTGGATTATGCAGGACCGATCCTTCTCCGCGCCTCTAATCTTCGGAACGCTAAGACTATAAAGGGCTATGTTGCTGTCTTTGTTTGCCTTGCCACAAAGGCAGTACACCTGGAAGCAGTGTCAGACCTGTCCACAAGCGCTTTCTTGGCAGCTCTCAAGCGCTTCTGTGGTCGTCGTGGACTCTGCAGTGAAATCTGGTCTGACCATGGAACAAACTTTGTGGGCGCAAATCGAGACATCCGGGAACACCTGCAATCATCCGAATTCAACCAAGCTGTGAATCAGTACCTATCGAACCTGAAGGTGAAATGGACGTTCATCGCTCCATCTGCCCCCCACATGGGAGGAATTTGGGAAGCGGCGGTGAAGAGTATGAAGAAGCATCTGCGAGCTGTTCTAGGGAACACGAGTCTGACGTACGAGGATCTTTCAACCGTCTTGACGCAAATTGAGGCGTGTTTGAATTCGCGTCCTTTGTGCCAGCTTTCAACATCGACCGACTCCTGCGAGGCCCTCACCCCAGGGCACTTCCTCATCAATCAGCCACTCAACCTGCTGCCAGAACCAGATGTCAGCCACCTCCAGGAGGGCCGTCTGGACAGATGGCAACGTATTAAACGTTACGTGAACGAGATATGGGCGCATTGGAGGAACGAATATGTTGCCACACTTCAACCTCGGAACAAGTGGCAAGCAGTACAGCAGAATATGGATCCGGGACAACTGGTGGTAATCAAGAACGATAACTCGCCACCTGCGACATGGGAACTTGCACGGATTGTCGCTACCCATCCAGATCAGTATGGAGTTGTTCGCACCGTCACTGTACGTCGTGGAGATAAGGAGTACCAAAGAGCGGTGCACAAGCTTGTTCCGCTCCCAATGGATTGAGGCATCCGCCTCAAGGGCCGTGAGGATGTTCGCGTGCAGTCCAACCCTGCGCCCAACTTAGATGTTCGTGCGTGGTCCTACCCCTCGCAAAACCAGCTGTCAAACTCGTCGTCCCGCGCTCCCAACATAGAAGAAAAATACCGCTTCCGGAAATCATCAGTTATTCATTCGTCCGACCGGCGGTCGAGAACACGTTTCTTTCATGTAAAATATAAGTAAAATACAGTCCATTTTCGTTTCAATTAGTTCGCCGCGTTTTATTGCGTTCCGCCTGCTCTCTCCCGAAAACAAGGAGAAAAACTTTTATGTTGCGCAAAAACTTTCGCTTATTAAATAATACATGCTTTAGTACATCATAATATTGTTAAGACTTGTCCCGGACAGTGGTGGAAAAGTTCACGAAAACTCACAATGACTCGCGAATTTTTCCCATGGTGAACTTCGTGAAATATCGCGAACTTTTCCAACACTGGTCCCGGAGGAGATTTGAACTGAAAAACTATCTCTCGCGATGCCTCAAATTTCTGGTCCGGGAGCACAAGTGAAGAAAAAAACAAACAACGCAGATAGCGACATCTCTTCTGATGCATGCAAACATGATACATCACGTTTACTTTCTCGATTCTAAAACTTCCCGGAAAGCGAGAAAACCACCAGAATGTCAGAGTGCCAGCGCTAATCTGCAGCCGAAAACTATGAAAGCGAACGCACGCACAAAACAGAGAGCAAACTTAGAACACAACCGTATCCGAGGGGGTTCGAAACTGAACTGCCAGATATTACAGAATAATCGACGCAAAATTACTCCGTTTACGACAACTGAAAACGAGACGCGTGTGTAAAAAATGCCGATTTAATCCAGCATTACATTTATTTTTTAAATCCCATGTGATTTGAGGTGTCGCAGTACGGTTCTACCCGAAAGATCTCAGATTCCACTCGGAAGTAGCCCGAGTATCCCTGAGAGGTCCTCTGAAGCGCTAAAAACATATATGCTAAACTGCTATTTACTCGAACACCAAGAATTTCTTTTAAGTCCTGCCACAGATAGCACCCGCAATCTTTTTTTTTTATAATTTTTTATTATTTTAATTAAAAAAAAACTAAGTGTATTTATACTTTTATGTCAATAATAATAATTACAAATAGTTTTCATTTTATAATTTTGCTTCATTCCACGTGTGTTTTTCTTTCCTTCTGCTCGTCTCATTCTTTCCGCATTTTCTTCTTCTTTCTGCTCTTATTTTTGCTAGCATTTCTGTTTAGCTTCAGAGTTGTTCATTTCCTCTTGCTTTCTGCTTCGTATGTTTTTTTCTTCTGTTTTTCTTCGTCACCTCTTAATCCTTAACCCCTTTCATCCATCAAAGTGTTTCAATTAGAGTGTGTGTATGTGTGTGTTCTTGTGTTTGTGTGTGTGTGTGTGTGTGTCTGGTTTTCGTTTTAATGTTAAATTATTCGTAATTGAATTTATTTGACATTTATATATTTTCATTCTTTTATCTTCTGCTTGTTTTTTTTTTCCTTGTTTTAAATAATAGGTTATTAAGAGTTCCCGTCCTACATCGCTAACATTAGCTCCTTATGATAAAGATTTACTTTATATACTTTTTTGTTTTTTGTTGTTTTTTCTTTTTTTTTACTCCATTTATCAACCAACGACTGTTCACTATTTACTCGTTGCTTTCCTTCATAAATTAACCTATAAAGGAAAATGGTTCTACTAGGGGTGCATGCTGCGCTTAAATTGGTATATTGATAAAGAGTCATTACAAAAAGCAAAATAATTTAACCTTCTTACTGAGAGACGAAATTCTGCGGCAAAAAGTAAGAAACCCTTCATTTTAAATACTAAACTAGAAACGGAAAGATCAAGCAGCAACTGCAGTACCTTTTTGTTCAATAATTAGTCACTTCAAAAAAAAAAATGTACACATTTAGCTCATCCTACACTACACTGTTACATTCTCTTAGTAGTTAATAATAAAAAAAAGAATCCAGGGAAACAAAGTTTCTGTCCCATTTGCTTTCCAGTTTTGCCCTAGGGTGCTTTTTTTTTGTCACCTTCATTTACTTATGTTTTACACACATTCAGTTGTACAACAGAAGAAGTAAAGTGGGAAGAAAATCAGTTATTTTCATATTTATACGTTTCTTGTATTCTACCACAGCTACTAGTAGTTCCTTCCACTTTGTTTTTAATCTGTTCTGTTTTGTCAATCCTCCTCGCTTTTACACGGTTCGCATGCTCGAAGTTTTTGTTTTATCATTCTCCGAGATGGTCACCTTAATCCTCATTCACGTCTCACTAGAGTGTCAGCAGCATCTGTTTCTTTGTAATTGTCCCCTCGTCGTTCCACGGGTTCATCTTCGAAGCCCGGGAGGGGACACAGCATGTCTGTATGTGTGTGTTTAAACAGGACCAGATTATATACTTAAATATTCGTTTTACTCCTCTTTTTTCAACAGAGATTCTTTTACTTAAACCCCAACGCGATGCCGAATGGCGAGCTGGGGGTTTGGCGAAAGTACTTTGAAAGCGCTCGGACGAAAGAGGTCCACCACAAACCAACTTCTACGTCGCTGCTTTCTTCTAAATCAACACACCGAAACCCCGACCGCTCACCAACTCCCACATCGATTGTTGGATTTACCTACATAGTACCACTTTTTGCTTTTGTTTGTTTGTTTGTTTGTTTTTTTTTTGTTTCTTCTCTCTCTTAAGACTTTAGTTATGCCGTGGGCTTCCTACTAATAAACTAGTTTCTTTTCTTGTTTGTTTCATTGATTCTTTTTTTTTGCTATATTTATAGTTTTACTTTAGCTACACTTCTAACACATTAATTTACTTCCACTATCAATCGGGTTTGCATTTTCTTTTCCTCAAATAGATTAATGTTTGTTTTTTTTTTGTTTTCTCGTTTCTTGTGTTTTTGTTTTTCTTTCTCACATTCGTTCTGATCGGAATTTGGTCTTCTCATTGGTTGTTCTCCTGTTTGATAGGACCAATTCGATTTTTGTTGTTCAATAAATTAATAATTATACGCATTCCGTCTGCCCTTCTTTGACTTCGGTTTCCGAGTTTTTTTTTTGTATGTGTTTCTATTTCTTCTTTTTCAGGGTGTGAGAAGTTTTCCAAGCATTTTTTTAAGTAGTTCTTTGTGGTATTTTGCTTGTTGAGGGCTGCTAAAATTTACACGGTTTCCGGCACTTCAATATCGAAGATCGGAGATGGGTATCATAGTTTGTTTGGAACAGGGAACGTTCAACCGGGAAAGCTTCGAACTATTCAGTTGCCCGATGTGGCAGAATCGGGTCTGTAGAAAATTTCACCTAAAAATGATTATATTTCAAATGACAGCCTAAAAAGAGGTTCGAAAAATCACGTTAACCACTTTCGTAAACATAGCTAGCTGACTGTTTATAGTAGTTATACAAGAGTTGCCTCAACTTAAACAAAACATGTTTGCTACTTGGGAACTTAGAGGTGATCGCCACTTACGGAAAACTAATTTCTGAAGATGTTCGCGTGTCATCTATAAGTTGCAATATGCAAAGTGTATGGAAACTATCTTCATGTAGTAATGAAAGTAAGTTTTCCCTATGAAATTCCATGTCAAGCACTTGTCAGTTAAGGGTGCAATTTGTGGTACCATTTATCTCTAGAATCTAAAGGTTTTTTAAAAGTTCCTAAAAAACCTTTTCTGCAAGCTCGAAGGCTCTTCTGATACGAAGCTAATGGTTTTATTGCAACCGATATACTTTTCAATAAGGACGTATTAATCTTTATGGAACGGTCCTTGAGTCCGTTCAAACCGATAATTCTGAAATAATATTCTCTCTCTCTCTCTCTCTCTCTTTATTGTTTCAAGCATATCCTAAAGACTAATTCTGTATAGTATCTTTATAAGTTTAACATTGTAAATAACATACGTGTAAGTAGCTTCAACGCACATTCTGTCTCAGTTTGAAGTTCCAAGAATGAAAATACTGCCTGAAATTAACTTCATGAAAGCAACCCAGCAATGAAAATAGCAGACCTATTGTTGGATCGCACCATCGGCGCCGGGCTCTGCCCGTGTAAATGTGGAAAGCGGCAACGTAGGGACGATTTTCTGGTAAGATTCACCATACAATTGGTGCCGTGACCAGACTATATCCATTGTAAATCCGTCCGGGTTTTCTCTCAGTGCTAGTGGAGTTAGTTTTGGTTTCCTACTTCCGCAGCAAGCATTCGATTATACAAAATAACCCGCCGGATTTGAAATCCGTAGCATGATCAAGCAGTTGCTCACTGTACGTAGTACGACGATCGGCGTTCAATTATATTCCTGCCGCCAATATCCACCTAAAGACAACCACGCCATGAACCGCGGAAGACGGGATTACGGCCCCGGAGTACATAAATAGCATTAATTCAAAATTACTCCTTTTACCTTGAATAGTTCTAAATCTTCAACATGTCTGTGCCTAATGTGGTGTTTACATCTGTGCTGATTTGCTAGCGCTAGTGTACAAGAACTGTACTAAAACACTAAAACAGGGCGTCAACATCTACCAACATGAGATTTCAGGAACAACTGAAATTCGTGCTAGTTGGTTGTGCTAGTGAACTAGCATAAGTGTAAACAGCCCATTAAGTGGCAATGAATTGGGAACACGAGCCACAAAGATCAATGGATCTACCATTTTCACACTTCGTAGATAGGAGGCTGCAGCCTATCGAGTGCACGGGGGACTGAGATCTGAATACCGGAAACTATTGATTAAGAGAATCGAAGAAGTCCTTTCTCTAAAGTGCACCCCACACGACACACGTCTCGTCAATATTTCCATCAATATGTTCGGGGGGTCAACAATGCAGAGTCGCTCCTCACACACATTGTTGTAGCTTCCGAGTCATATCACAACCACCTTGACAAAAGATGCCAAAGAACAGGCCCTGCTGTAGTCAAACAGAAGGGGAAAATCAGGGGAAATATTAAAACAAGAAATCAAACTTTTTTGATTTTCCGTTAACAGGGGAAATGGATGTAATGTCGGCCTAAATGCCCCTTATTTCGGCCCATACATAAATTCAGCAATTGTACTCAGCCCAATCTTAGATCCATAAGCCAACATTAGAGCCATTTCCCCTATACTCATCAATATATTTATATTTGAGTATTGACAATATTTTTGCCAGTGTGATGATTGCTTAGCTGACTTTGTAAACAAGCGAAGTCAATGGGTGCAAAACAACTGGACTTGCATTTGGCAACAAGATAAACATCAAAGCAACCCTGGCATCACTTGCATTTGTAACTGCTTGCGAGTGACTTCGCCAATGCACCGACGAGCGAGTTCATTAGTAATTGTTAAACGATTTTAATGCTCCTCCCTAATTGAAGCAAACCATTTGTAAACATTGCAGATTGGAACCGCTTTTGACAGTTCGATTGGAATCATAACAGTGTCTCCGCTGGTCTCTTATTCCAGTGTTTCTAATAGTGCTGCCTTAACCGGGCTGGAGTACCTTCGCAAAATAACGTCAATCCAATTCGGTGAGCTAATGATATGGATTTGGTCAGCAGGACCTTGTGAAGGCCTTAACAGAATCGTCCAGAAAGGTGAGGAACTTGACAATGGACAATGGACTCATATCTGCCATATACCGTGTGCGTGATAATGTTTGCACCATCGTACAAATAAGGTTCCCGTTTCACCTGTGCATACAATGCCTTGGTTTTCTTTGCAAGCACGTAACCTATAGCTCATACCAACAATCAATACGAAACTAACGATTTTAAATTGGCTCACTACTTTACTAGCCTATTGGTCCCAAGCAAACGATTAACGTACCCCATTCTAGTCGAAATTCTAGTACTACGCACTGTTTGTTTTGATTCGCTATAAAAGTTTGACAGATAAAATGAGGGGTTATTGGTTTTTCCTATGTTTCGAGGGGTGAATCGATTAGCTTGGGACCGAAGAGAGTACCAGAGCTGAGCCAAAAAGTAGAGTACGTTATTTCGGGACCTTCTAGTCTTAGAGTTACCTCTATGGCTCATACCGTAGTAGCATAGAGGTAACTGTAAGACCAGAAGGTCCCGAAAAAACGAGCTCAACTTTTTGACTCAGCTCTGGTACTATCTTCGGTCCCAAGCTAATCGATGCATCCCTCGAAACATTGGAACATCCACGAACCCCTCATTTTATCTGTCAAACTTTCATAGCGAATCAAAACAAACATAGTGTAGTACTAGAATTTCGACTAGAATAGGGCACGTTAATCGATTTGCTTGGGACCAATAGGCTAGTGAACCAATTTAAAATCGTTAGTTTCGACTTGATTGTTGGTAGTAGGCTGTGTATAAAAGAAAATGATTTACTTAGTTTGACAGTTGCACCATGACGAAGTGGCAGCGTATTCGTGGTTTGTCCCAGGCGCAAATGTCGCAAAAAGACATTTCAATCGCCGTGGGAGTGTCCCGGTGGTCGGTCAAAAGGGTTTTTAGACAGAGAAAAGAAAGGACAACTATCCGCTAAGGTGGCCACAGGTCGTCCGAGGTCAGCTCGGGTTCCGAGGGTTATCGCTGCTATCAAAATTCGGGTGAATCCAGTGCGTTCAATAAGGAAAATGGATCAGTGACTTTACGGCACGGAAGATCGTAAAGGAAGATTGCGGGGCGAAGTCGAGGGCAAGGAAAAAAACTCACATGATTACCAACCGCATCCGGAAGCTACGAGTCGAACGATGCAAGAAAATCTTGAACATCCTTAAGCGAAAAAATCCGGTAATCCTATTCACCAACGAGAGCATGTTTACCGTCGATTCCGTATCAAATTCCAGAACCGACCGGTATAGTAGTTCTCTTCCGGTAAAATACCTGGACGACGAGCACAAGAACGTGTATCTGACCAAGCATCCTGCTAGCGTTATGGTGTTTGGATTGATGGCTTCTGATGGCAAAAAAAATGGACCCGGTGTTCATTCCAGAGGGCGACAAGGTCAACACGGAGGTCTACATCGGGATTTTAAGTATGTTCTTCCGTGGATCAAAGAACAGTACGGTCCGAAGCCAAATGTTGTATTTCAACAAGATGGGGCTCCGTGCCACACATCGAACCGCACTCAGAAGTGGTTGCAGGAACATCTTCCGTTCTGGGCGAAGGAAAAGTGCCCGCCATCCAACCCCGATCTTAATCCGCTGGATTACTCAATATGGCGCGTCATGAAGGCCAAGGCCTGTTCTAAACGCCACCCGAGTACAGCATGCCTCAGACAAACATTGATCCGTACCTGGAGAGATCCTGGATCCAGACTACATTATTAGAACCTGCCGTGCATTCCGGAAGCGTGTGGAGGCCGTAATTGCAGCAAGTGGAAACTCGATCGATGATTAACATAGTTTAAGACTCTAAGAAACATCCCCCTTTGAATAAATAAAAAAAACTCGAAAACGAAATGTTTGAGTTTTTTTTTTTTTAATTTTGACATTGCTCAATGGTGCAAACATTATCACGCATACGGTATTACCAGCATGACGTTGGCCTTAAGCGGGACCCACAATACTGCGTCACCATCAGCGTCAAATTTGAATCTGATCAACATTGATGGACTGACGCAGCGTCGATGTGAACTCGCCAAGTAGAGATGTCGGTGGAAAAGCAACATGACATGCGTTACATCTGTCATTTGACCCCTTTGTAAACGCTGACGGTGACGCAGTATTGTGGGTCCAGCATCTGTCAACACCTCTCTTCATTAATTCACCCACTTCCCTCTGACTGATGGGTCATACAAGATCCCACAATGCCCGGCGATGTGAGCATCATAGGTCCTCGCATATGCCAAAAATGTCAAAGCGAACTGGGATCTCCAGTTCAGGCCGAAAGGACACTCTGCCTTTCTTAAGAAGGTTTAGAGACAAACCGACCCAAATGACATTGGATCTACAAAAGGATCAGATATTCCTCAACCTATCGAATCCGACCCTCGCTACTGCTGGAGATACATTGCTGCTCATGAACTCACCATCCCGGATGAAATAGAAAGACGCCATGTATGTAGTGCTCTCAACATAGTTAGTCCTCGAGCTCAAACTATTGGCAGTTATCTGCTCACTTGAGCTAGAGGATATCAAAATTGAGCTGAATAAAAATACATGCGGGCAGATACCTTGCGAGAACCGGTGAATCGCCGGATGCTGATGGATGCGAATGCGAAGAAGCTAACGATTTGTAGTGAAAATAAAGAAGCAAATCGACAGTGAGCATGCATAAGGGCGTAAACGCGATGATCGATTCTCTTCGTCGATTTTCTGTTTTGTCAATAACTCGCTTGGATTAACATTTTTCGGTACGATTGTGATTGCTTTTGATAGCCAATACAACCTGTCGAAATGATGTTTACCCTGTTCATCGCAATGTCCATCTTCGTGATCACTTCGGAGGCCACAATTAAAAGGACGCTTGGTCCGGCCAGGACAAGAACCGTCCACATCCACATGCACTCGGACCCAGGCCACTAGGCCACTGTCGTTGGAAGGTCCACCCGCAGTGTTGCTCCGACCATACATAGCGCCATGTTCCCGTACTCCCGGAGCGACGTCATGGAACCAATCTACACAGGTCCAGCTCAAATGAATCCTGAAAGTATCCTTGGATTTATGGGTAAAAAATACCCATTTTAAAGAAAAGTGGCTTACCAATTAATAAGTATCATACTCATTAATGGGTGAAAAAGTTACTCATTTAAAATTTGTTAGCGTGAAGATATTCATGGTAAGTTAAGTTCGACAGTGAGCATGCATAAGGGCGTAAACGCGATGATCGATTCTCTTCGTCGATTTCCTCTGTTGTTAATAGCTCGCTAGACCTAACGCTTCTCGGTGTTTTGCTGTTGCTTTTGATAGCCAATACAACCTGTTACAACTCTGCATTGGACAAATTCTAGAAAATTGTTTCGCTTAGCTTGGCAAAGAGAAAATCGATGAAGAGAATCGATCAAAGCAGATAGGACCCTTTTTTTTCTCTCTGTTCGGGGCCAAACACCACTGCGACCAGTAATTTGATCTATTGTAGTATATCCCGTGTCCTTAGTTTAGTGCATGTCGTATTACTCCATCACTATTGATAAATGATGAAGTATTCGGTGTTGATACAGTTGTCATTCTTGCCTTCATCGCAAGGAATCGATTCTAATTGAAAGGTCCCGCTATTTATACCCTTCGGAGTGTTGGAACACCCTTCAAAGGCGCGCCCCTTTGTCAGTCAAAATTGGATTCCTTAGCAACAAAAACAAGCAATGACACCGATAATGACCATGCATCAGAACCCTAGTCTTAACCACTTCAAGCTAGGGAACAACGAATAGAAGATTAGGAATCACATAGATGAAGACTAACTAACTCATTTTTTCCTTGTTTCAATATCATCCTCGGTCCAGGCAACCCGAGGACTTATCACTATCAACAAGGCATGAAAAGTAACAAGGACTAAGATGTGTTCCTTTGATTACTGAAAAATCCTGTTCCCCTTATTTGAAGTAGTCAAGACTAGGAATCGGTGGTAGATCTTACATCCCGTAACGTACCACGAAAAGGTGATCTACCTACGTTACGGGGCTTTACTTAGATAGGACCCTTTGAAATGTTTATATTTAAACGCAGCAGAGCCCGGTGCCGATGATGCGATCCAACAGCTATTGCCGGGTAAATAAAGCCAATTGGGCAATCGGAACCATCTTTTAAGGTGGCATTAAAAACAAATGCTTCAAAAGTGAATAGGATCTGCAGTGGATGAATTTCACTCCTCAAGATGAATCTTGATCGAGCTGAACAAGGTTAAAATAACCAGGGATCGTTTGTTAATAACTTCTACTAAAATCTCAAAACAATCTTTCCAACACTTTTTTGCTAGGGTTTAGGGTAAATTAGCTGAACCTAGCCCAGAAGATATTCAGATATTTGGGGACAGTTTCGATCACCCTAACGGTTTTGATGGACCTGTTCTGTTCATGATCAAAGTATAAGGCTTGTACTCGAAAAGTGGGTGAAAATTGATGAAAATCTGGGTATAACTAGTTTGAAGTGAATTGTTTACATGTGCAAAATTTCAAAACAATCGGTTCAGTGGTTATTGAGATGTCATCGAAACAAGAAGAAAATCGCCGGAGAATTTTGCGCGCCATCATGGAAAATCCGACTGCGACCATGAGATGGATCGGAAGACAACTGGGAATCACCCATACAACTGTGTCTCGGGTGGTAAAATCGTTTAAGGAGTCCCAGACGACCGAGCGGTGGGCTGGAAGTGGAAGAAAATCGAAGACAGCTGACCCTGTGAAGGCCCGGAAGGTGTTGGATTATTTCAAGCGTAATCCGAACCTTTCGATTCGCGACGCGGCTCTGAAGGCAAAGTGTCCGGAAGGCACCGAACCGGCGTGATCAACAAACACGGCGGCCAAATCCTGCGCAAGGAAGCTGTATCGAGAGTGGTTAACGAAACCGATGTGACGCAAAGCAGATACCGGGGCTGGAGTTCTACGTTGCCAAACCACGGTTTGATGTTCCGGAAGACATAAGGAAGAAGAAAGTGGACAAATTCGCCAAAAAATACTTGCTCTGGCAGGCCATATGCCAATGCGGTAAACTGAGTAAACCGTTCATCACAATGGGTACCATCAACAGCGAAATTTACCGCACCGAGTGCCTCCAGAAGCGTGCACAGTATAAGCAAATTGCAGAAATTAGAAACGTGTTGTCAAAATCGGCAATCAATGTTTGTTGAGTAGTTACTGGAACTGAAAATATCACCATGATCGAGAAAGCCACAATGTTGGTTTGGACCAGTTCCAGGTCAAATAAGATAGATGGGCAATCATGCACATTTTTGCGAAAATTCGGCCAGTGAGATTTGTTTCCTAAATTTTGGATCGCAAATATCGAGTTTGCGATCTCGTAAAATTTTCACCATAACGGAATCTTGAACATTTTGGAAATAGGGGAAATGTTGTCTTCGGCAATACCTTAACCTATTATCGTCAGGGGGGTAAACAAAGTCCTAGTGCACTCAAATTTGGCCAAAACATGCTCTCAAACACAATTGAGCTCTCAAGGACGCTGTTGACCCCCCCGACGATAATAGGTTAAGGTATTTCCGAAGCCAACATTTCCCCTACTTGTTTAAAAGTTTAGCATCTAGAATATTCCTCGATGTTCCAGAAGAAGAAGAAGCCAAGAAGTATGGAAAAATGTTCTCGAAATTTGCTCAAAGGGCCAAAACACAAACTTTCCATATTCTAAAACCGAGGAAAAAACTCATGTTTGGGATACCGGAATACTTTTCAAAATGAGAATCTTAACAGGAAATGTCAACGTTCTTTCTCTACAAACTGACGTAGTGAGATCACCTTAGAGTGCTCATCTTGGTCCACACGTCCCTTACACGCTATTTTGAATCTACCCAGTAGCTGGGTAGATGGCACCCAGATGTCTTGTGTAGCCAGTCAAAATCTGGGTAAACTAGTTTTGTTTCGATGATTGGAATCTTCCCAGATTTTGGCGCAGATTTGAAAGGGAGATTGTTGCGCTGCCAGTGAAATGTTTACTGCTCAAAACATACAATTCTGACGCTAAAAATGTTACAGCTACGGAACTGTTTGGATTGCGAATGCTACCGGCAGCTATACTTAGTAAGTATATTGTTAGTTTCTGAACTTTAAACTTTCTTATAATTCTAGGTTATCCAGATATTCTTTGCCGCTTTTCTCGATGACAAATGTTTGTTGTTGTTCCTAATTTATAAAACCTATTTAAAATCAAATCTCAATAAATGGTGAGCATGTGTAGGCGTAGGGTGAGGTGAAGTTATGTTTGATAGAGCTGCTCCAGCGGTCATATCAACAAATTTCTATTAAATGGGTAAAGTTTACCAAGTCATCAAATGGCAACATCTGAGTAACCGTTACCCAGTTTCTGTCGCAAGTACGTTTATCCAGATTTGGGTAAATGCATGCTTACCCGTTTTTGGATAGGTTCAGTTTTGACCGAACTGGGTAGACTCTACCCATTTTTAAGTAGTATAGCTGCACTCAAAAAATTTATCACATATCTAATGGATGAAATTTCACATAGCTTTCCTCTTATGCGTATAACGGCAGTATATGTAGTCTGTATAATCTGTACTTTGTTTTACAACACATCATTGGGGCTATTTCTAACCTGTTGATGCAAACATAACAAATAAACAAATAAACAGATTGTAAATTAATGTTAGTATTTGACCAGTGATTGATATTTTCAAATGAAATAAAAATCAGTCCCCCTTATTCTGCGCCGCGAGTGAGGTGAGGTGACTCGCTGTCACTAGTGAGGTGACAAAAGTCACCGCGAGTGAGGTGACTCTCCATTTGATTTGCACGGAGAGTCACCTCACTCGCTGTGACTTTGTCACCTCACTAGTGACAGCGAGTCACCTCACCTCACTCGCGGCGCAGAATAAAGGGGAGTACCTCCAAACCAACTACCAACTTTTACACTGTGTGACTGATGTATCTCCGAGAGAGTGAACGATAGCCCGAAAGCAATATGGATCTACACTCCGTGGCCGATCGAACGTTTTTGTTTGCTCTTTCTTTGCTATGATCCGGGAGTCAAATCACACATGCTCAAAATTCATCCAAATATGTCTAATCACGTTCCAGAATTTGGAATGATCTAAAACAATGCTTAAGTTGTCCACTCCTTCACTTCCAGTCTTAAGACCCATTTTATCCTATAACCTTCAGCCTAATGCACCAACATAGTCTTGTCTTCCAAATACATTTCGCAGCCAATGATTTGTGACATGACACTCTTTCACAAATCTGCCCTGTTCTAAAAAATAGCTAAACAAATTGCTTCAATGAGCTTCGAGAAATATCGCGAACTTTTCCAACGCTTTACATGGTTCCTCAATGCTATTTAAGGAGGAACTATACAGTTATATGAGTTGTATTCACTCTGCCCTCTTTTCCGTCACACATCATCCAACATAGCCTTAGGCATATGAAAGTGTGTGTGTTTTTACATCATATTAAAATGTCCACATTGCTCTTTAAAGGCAACTACAGTAAACGCAAGCTTATTGTAATTTTTTACCAGTATCACTTGAGTAACTTAATGGGCTGTTCTAAATGAACTTGACCATCAAATGTTCAAAATTTCTAAGCTTGTTCCCTAAGGTAACATCAGTACAACATCAAACAACTCCCCTTTCGCTCTCTTCCGGTTAAACATTCCCATCCCAAACGCACTAAACCCGATCACTACAAGCACTAGTAGTTACTTCAGCAACGATTCTACAAACTTCCCTTTCGTTGCTCTTCTGTCAGTATTAAAAACAATCAATTAACGCTATAATATGAGTATACACAATTGTAGTACATTTTCCTTACGAATGGTCTTTTCAACACTTTCCCAATTATACACCCACGTCGAATCCCGTCTGTCAGTCTTTCTGTCTGTCTGCAAGTCAAGTCGACCGCGCACAAATGACGACTATCAATTAGCTAAAAAAAATGCGCCAAACAAAAAGGATACCAACCGGTCAAGTGTAGAGCACATGAACACATGAACCTAGCGATAATTGATTGTTCAACTAAAAAAAAAAGAAGTTGATTGAATGAAAAAGAAAGCCACACACTACGCGGATACCTCGTTTCTGTGTTTACACAAAAGTTACAAATTAAATCCCTGCGTTCGGTTTCCATGCATTTGATTAATCAGCTGCTCGCTAATCGTCGGACCACCCATCCAATGTGAACGGCCTGCGCGGAGCAGCATCACGAAAAAAAAAAACAACAAAACTAGACACAACAAAACAACATTTTTCTTCCTGATTTACCGGTTTTCCGTTAGGTTTTTTGTTTTGTCAACAGTTTACTGTATTCAATTTGATTCAATGAAAAGAATAATTGTAGGTATGTTGTCCCATTTTCTGGTTGAGGTTGTCCAATTGTTTCGATTCACATTCTCTTTAGTTGTTTCTAGTAAAAACTACCCAGCAGAGTAGATGGTAGATTCTCGCCTTGCTACTCCTACACTATATCATAGGGTTTTTCTTCTTCTTCGTATTCTTCTTCTTCTTCTTCGTATTACACATAAGTAATATCACACTCATGCAAACTCCACTACCAATCAATCCAAGCTTCCTTAACATCTACTGTACAGTTACAAGAATATTCCCAGACACTCGTCCTAGCATTTCTGGATTTCCTCCCACTCGCACGCTTGTCACTTAAATTATATTTCTAACGTGTTTTTCCTTTCTCTCTAATTGTGTCTAATATGTATAATTAATTAATCTTCCAATCCCGCCGCTTTGACCAGAAGCGATTTCTTCCACTACGACGAAGCCGTAATCGGATGCTGGGGCACCGCCGGAGCCGGAGGTGGCGAAACGACCTCAGCACTACTACTGCTGCTGCTGTTGTTGTTGTTGGTAGCCGATGTTGGTGACACTGGTGGAGGCATGAACGCCGGTGGCCCAGCGCTGTTACTGACCGGTGCAGACGGAGCGGGCATCACCACTGAGGATGTCAACGACGGCGACGACGACGCTGACAACGACGACGACGACGATGACGACGATGACGACGGGGACATCAGCGAGGTAAGCTGATCGGTCGACTTCGATGGAGCGGATGACATGGATGGGAGAGCTGCCGGCGCTGGAGGGGCACCCATCGGCATAGCAGGGTGGGAGTTGCTACAGCTATTGCTGGTACTATTGGCAATGATTGAGTTTAAATGCATAGAAGATTTGCTCGCTTCGGAGGGTTCCTTTTCCGAAAATTTCTTGGACTCGGTTTTGCTGCTGCTGCTAGTAGTGCTGGATTCGATTTCCATTGTTGTGAGGGGACCAATGCCGCGCGAACATTGAAACAGTACTCGACTGATGATGAGGGCCACCTGCTGGTCCAGGATATGACTCATGACTAGGCCTAGCAGCCGTTGCTCCTGCTGGAGGAACAAGGGTCGGTTGTCCGGGTGTTTAGCTAGATGCAGCAGAGTACCGGCCGCTCGTCGGAGCATGTCCAGGCTGGTTCCCATGGAGTCGGGATTATCCCGCAGGTAGTTGATACCATGCTGGTTGGCCACCCCCAGTGCAGTCTGTTCGGCTTGTTCGATGAATGCTACCAGGTAGGAAACGCACGGAGATTGCATGGCTATCGTCCGGGCCATCGCGCTATCCGCTGCAGCTAGATAATGTAACAGGTTGACTGAGAACTCCCGAAGGACTTGGTCCTCATTCTTGCACAAATGCCGTGTCAGAACGGAGCAGAGTTTTTCCAGTCGAGTGTACGGAGGCGTTGCTATCACAAGATCCACATTGGAATCGGTAACGCACAGTTTGCACAGGGCTTCCAGTGCTAAACGCTGCGGAGATAATACTGAGTTCGTTCCCATCGTTGGGAACGGATCCTGACCATGGGCCGATGGACATACGGACCAATGAAGTAGCCCGTCCAGGATAGGCCTCGAAATGGGCTCGTCAAATCGGGCCAAGTCGAGCTGCCCGGCAATGTTCGCCATCGAAACCAGCATGTTTTCCCGGAGTTGCACCAAAAAGTCCCACCACCATTCCGATTCGCCCTGTAAACTACTACACGAGTCCGAAAAGTCCGCATCCTCTTCCCGATCGTAGTTCCGAGTCTTCTTCGTGCGGATCGGATGCTCATGGTGAAGCAACAGTATTTTACCCAGAATCGATAGGAACCTCGAAGACCGAGAAAACTCAATCTCGTTATTTGGGACGAACGTCAGGTTCCGTAGAATATTCGAAATGGCCACGCAGCGCCTTGCCAGAGCATCGTGACCCTCCGTCACCAGATACAAGCTGGCCTCGTCTCGCGTGTAGCATTCGTCTTCATAGTCACTCATTCTTCGGCGTTTCAACACCTTTGCCGGATCCTGAATCGTAGCCGCGACGTTGAACTTCTTTTCGGTAACTTCTTGCTCTTCCTCGTTCACCTTGTTGTCACAGTCTTCTTCGATCTCCATCTTCACTTCTGTCTTGGTGTCCGCCTCTTCCTGCATCGGTTCCTCCTGCGGACCATTCGACAGGCTACTCTTCTCCAGCTCCATGTCAATCTCCCGACAGTCGGCGTCGCTCGACGCGGTCACCTCGGGTACTTCCTTCTTCACCACAAAACTATCGACACTGGCTTTCGAGTCCTCTTCCGCCTCGGTGGTTTCCCCGTTCACTATTCGATTCTCCCCATTTGTCCTGCTGTTATTATTATTGTTGTTGTTGTTGTTGTTGTTATTGTTGTTGTTGTTGTTGTTGCACTGTTCGCTATCACTTTCCTCCTCTTCCACGGGCTTTCGCTTCAATGTTCTATTACTGCTATTGTTCTTGTTGTTGCTGCTACTATTGTTGTTGTTGTTGTTGTTCTTGCATCTGATCTTATACTTTTTACTAGTTTTAATCAGCCTAGCAAATGGAATGTTTACAAACTCGGCCTGGAACGTTTCCATAATGTAGTCGTGGGGATCCGGTTCCGAGTGTCCCGCGGTCCACGGATCTCCGCCGACAACCGTTTCCCGATGGTACCGATCGTCCGCCGTCCTGTCCCAGTCCCTTCTGTGGTTCAGCACGAAGACGTCATCCTCGGCCGGTTGAATCTTCACCGGAAGACCCTTCCTCGAACTCATCGTATAGTTTGTGGTCGAATTGAATACCACTATCCGATCCTCCGGATTCGGTGGATCAATCACGCAGCCCAAATCCAGTTCACATCCCTTCCTACTTTTCCGGTACTCTCGTTTCCTTTCGATCCGAAAAGCCCGCTTCAGTCCATCCCGTTCCTCTGGCTCTCCATTTTCCAACTTAATGTCCTCCACTTCCTTTTTCACCTCGACTGCTTCAATGGCCTTCCTCTCGGCCGCACCATCTTCCCTTACCTCTTCATCTTCTTCATCCTCCTCGCTTTCATCTGCCTCCTTACCGAACCACCCATATGCTCTGCCATAGGGAAGCCTCTTGCGGTCCTTTGTGTCGAACATGTCACTCAAACTCTTCTGGAAGTGGTCCAGCAACAGATTTAACAGACCTGGCAAATGCGTCAGCCCAAAGTACGCCACGGACGAATCGTCGAACAGCAGAATATTCAGCACATCTAACGCCCAGGTACTCTCCACTAGCAGTCCGGACCGCAGTGCCATAAATATCCGCCAGGGGTCCGTTTGGCCAATGTCAAACTTGCTGACTCGCTTCCTTTTGTACAGCACCGGCGTCGTGGATTCAATACTATCCGATGGGAATACAATGTCTCGCTTGGGTGCAACGCTACTCGCCGGAGGGAACGGTGCCTGGGGCATCGGTTTGGCGCCAACTTGGGGTGTGGCACAGGGAACCGCTTGTGGCCCACTGCCAACCGTTGGACCTGCCACGACAGGACCCGCACCCGATGGAACACCGGGTGGAACCTGTGGTTGCGCAGCCGGTGGCATACTGCTGGCCATTCCCGCTTGTTGCATCGATGCGAACGGTTTGCCACCTCGCTGCGGGGGTCGCAGCGGAGAACCTTGTGATGTTGGTGGCATCTGGGTCCAAGGCTGCTGTTGAGTCTAAGGGGCGAGGAGGAACAAGTGGTCACTAAAAGATCCTCGAAGGAAGTGAGAAAGGACTTACCTGTTGATGAGGCGGATACGGCGGTTGCTGATTCGGAGGGTACCGATTGGCGTCGGCACTCCATTGGTTCGGTGTTCCGGGAGCACCCGGTGGAACACCAGGTGCACCGGGTGGACCACTCGGGCGGGGTCCGTTGTGGGTTCCCCACTGTTGCTGGGGTCCCTGCGGGGGATACTGTCCACGGTACTGACCTGCACCTCCCTGCCATCCGCCAGCTGCGTGGAAGAATTTAACCATTAAATCTACTTCATCAGGCTAATCAAAAACGGGACACTTACGATACATCTGCGGTCGCTGTTGGTAGGGTGGGTACGGTTGTTGACTCTTCTCAAAATCTGGATGTCTCCTGGGCTGATTAGGCTGATTATGGGGGGGGGGGGGAGGTAAATCGTATATTATTATCATTCTGAGTTAGCATCAGGAATTTCCGATTGGACTAACCTGATCTGGCCGGTAGTAGTCCGGTTGCTGTGGTGGTTGCGGTGCCGCTGGATATCCCTGGCCCTGGGCAATGGTAGACGGAGGTTGCTGTCCGGGTGCACCGCTGACCGGTGGTTGACTGGCAGCACCCGGTGGTCCGGCCGGGGGTGTCTGCGACGGTCCGGTACTGACTGGCGGCGGTTGCTGGCCGTACGGTCGCTGCTGTGGCGGTGGAGGGTACGGACCACTGCCATAGCTTCGATACGGATCGGCCGATGCTGGTGGGGCTGATCCCGGCGCCGGAGGGGTTGACCTTCTGCGAAGGTAAATGTCATTCAATGAAAGATTCTTAAGACTTGGGATATAAAAGCAACGCACCCTTCGCCGGATTCCGGTGGCCCGTAGGGTGGATACATCGGTCTATTAGCGGGTGGATATTGACTTTGCTGTCCCGGTGGATACTGGCCTGGTGCGCCACCTGGTCCATACTGATCCGGAGCACCATACTGGTAGCCTCCTGGTTGGCCCGGATAGGGAGCACCTAAGAAGGGACAAAGAGCACCATTTTAGACGGCAGTTCAAAATCGAGCGATTGCGACAACTTTACAAAATTTGTGACCGTGATTGTGACTATGACTGTGTAGGTATTAGTGTGCGAAAAATGAAACTGTACCTTGTGGTCGTGAAGCCGGTGGATAGGGAGCACCCTGCTGATACGGTGGCCTTTGCGGGCCGACAGGATCATCGAAGGGATTGCTCACACTAATGTTATCTCCGGTGGTCGGTGGTGCCGAGCCTACAGACGGGTGCAGATGGTTAGAGATAAAATGACAAAAATCGGGAAATGCGAGATTAGTAAGGATGTGGAAAGTGTGTGTGTGTGTGTGTGAGTGCGCGTCTGTGTACACACTGGTTGTGCAATGTTTTGACTATTGTGTTACTGGGAAAGGGTTTGGAGGATCAGGTTGTCGTCCCTTAAGGGGCTGTTCACAAACTACGTAGGCAATTTAGGAGGGGCAAATTTTATAAATGTACCATAATCCGGGAGATTATCGAAAATATTCCAAATTTCTACAAAAAGAAGATATCGACCAACTTAGCAACCCCTCATAAGAAGCAGTTTGCATTATGTGTTTAGAAAAAATGGAGACTTCAAAATTTTCACGCTAACCGAGCTAACCACTATTTTGGGTTGTTGTGGTGGGCACATCGTTAAATCGTTAACCGTAAAGCAACGGCGTTAATTTTATGTTAACGAATGATTCCGTTGAATAGGAAAACCCTTAACGAACTGATTAACGAGCGTTAAATTGTGCTTCGTTAAATCGTTCATTGATTTTAAGTTTATGGATTTGTAAAGGCTGACTAAAAATAAATTGGTACGCACAAAAAGTCCTATAATTCGTGATTCAATAAGTTCAATAAGTTTACAGTACTTTTATTAAAACTTCAAAGTTACAGCATTAGATGGTTACATTTCTCCAGTTCGAACGAAATCTCGAACCTTCCTCTTGATGGAGCCCATCAGCGCCCGCACAGTGGAAACGCACACGGAATCAGGGCTTCCATTTTGCCCGCATTTGCTGGATGTCCTTGACTGCCCCGCAGCTTTGTCGAAGTCGCTGCTTTGAAATTCCCCAATATTTTTCGATTGGTCAAAATTACGGGCAATTCGGAGGATCTTGGAGTAGTGGCAGCTGACCAAATCGGGCCAAAAGATGACTTTGCCCCTATGATTGCGGACGAACGGCAATACACGCTTTGTCAGGCATTCTTTGATGTAAACTTGGGATGTCATCGTCGAGGATGTGACGAGTGGTTCCGTTGTCAGGCCACAACTGCAAATCACTTGCCAAATCATGGCCTTCTTCGCGAACTTGTCGGCAAACACGAACTTGAATCTTCCCGACATATTCCCTCGTCCAGTCGCGATGTAAAACTTTTGACCGGGAATCTGCTTAAAATTGAGTTTGATGTATGTTCCATCATCAAGCAAAGTGCAGCCCTTGTGATTCGTCAAACACGCTTTTGGGCTACGAAATTCTGCTTCATGTGCCGGTTCGGATGATTACTGACTTTGTACGACTAGTATCCTTCCCTGGGCAAGGATGTTCCGCACCGTTTGAAAGTTGGCGTTGTACCTTCTGGCCACACCTCGGATCGAAAGACCGGGGTTGGCTTTAACGCACCTGCGCAGCTGACGATCTCTGGTTCCAGTTTTTTCGTTGGTCCGCTGATTCCTTTCCACACTCAGGGTATCCTTGTAGGTTTTGAGCACTCGACAAACTGTTTTTTTTTCGGCATCTTCAGAACTTTAGCCAGCTTGGAACCGGACCACTTCCGGATTTTCCAGATGTTTGTGCACAATATTTTTTCTTCTTTCGAGTTCCATGTGACGTTATTACCGGACGCTATCGACTACTTTGATCGAACTTGCATCAGTTCAAGACCAACAATTGAAATGGCCTTAACTCCATTTTGTAAACAAACCTTGTAAGGCCATTTTCTCGCGAACCGAAACCTTCATTCGCAAACCTTAACCACAATCGGGTAGAGGAGTATTTCCCCATACCTGTTCATTGTGTTGGTTTGCCTTTGCGGAGTTAAGGCCATTTCAATTGTTGGTCTTGAGTTGTTCTCTGAGTTTAAACAAACCACTGGCAAAGATTTCTGATTCCCAACACTAGAAGCGTGCTAGCGGCGCGCGAGGGTGTACCAATTTACTTTTAATCAGCCTTTAGGTTTTAAGACATTCTACAAGTCTAAGTCATGGTCTCTAGAACTCTCACAAAACCAAAATTGTGACTTGGGTTAGGCTCTCTGCTCAAGTTGTCCTAAACTTTGTTTATTACTTCTGGAAATATACTGAGAAACAAAACACACCTGATCAGAAGGACAAACGTGTATAAGAGAGTTTACGAAAACGCGATATTTATGTGATTTGTTATGCGATAGGGTAGAGCGCTACTTCTTCATAATCGCACATTTATGTTCTATTGGTCAGAAAAGATCAATAATATGAATGATTTCACCGTGCACAAATCAATAATAGGTTTGTTCCGATGCGTTAAAAGGTGAACGGTGAATAGATTTAGAAGTCATCTTTGATAGAAATATTCCATTTTTTGTTCAAACCCGTTCAAAAGAGAAAGGTAAAGCGGGGGTTGTGTTTGGTAGGACGGAAATTAGATCAAAAAACCTATCTATGTGTTTTGTGCATAGGAAACAATGTTTAGACTAAAAATAGATTTTCTGCATACAGATCGATTTAACATATTTGTGGAAAAAGGTACTAAATTTGTACTGATAGTTGATATTCTACGATTTTTGATTATTTTAAGTGTCCATTTAATAAAAGTTAGCATTTTTGATAGTACGCAAACATAAGCTTAAAAATCTTAAACCTACATTTTTTTGTTATTTAAGTTTCAACAGTTTTTTTTATTTTTTTTTATTTGACGATAATTTTCCATTTTTTTTTTCAATGTGTATTGATCTGAAAAGGCAATACAGTTTCCTACACCTTTGTCTCATACGTCATTTCGATTTGAAGAACCGTTTTCGTGCTATGATTTATTTAAAACTATTAAACACGCCCTTAGTGAACAATTATATAATTAAGTTTCATGAAAATCTGAGGGAAACTGTGTGGAACTGCTCGGCCCATAAAAGCATAACACAATCCCATATGAATTATTGTCAGAAATGAGTTATCCGTTAGAATAGATTGTTAACTATCGGCATTTTACACGGTGCATTAAAAGTTACATGTTTTGTCCAAAAAATATCGTGAAAAATAGCAAATCTAGGTTGTCCCATCCATAAAAGTCAACGGAAAAATCAATTTTCAATAGCGTTTTGCCCGGCTTGCTGTGTTTTTCTATTTGGGACTGATATGATTTTGTGGACAGTGCTCAGCTTCGATTATGCCATAGCGTTATCAAAAGCACCCTCAATATCAAAGCAAACACCCAGGTCGGATTTCTTTTGAGCGAATGTTTTTTTCAATATCGTATACAACTTTGTGTAGCAGAGTCATTAGCAGTGACGGCATAATTATTAACAAATTGGTATTTTTCCGCTCTTGTACGCTCTCAATATAACGCGTGATATTGGAGCATAATATCATGCTTGATATTGATTTTACAAGCTCCTTTGACATTGCGAGACTATTCACAACGGGTCAAGTTGAAGCTGAGAGTTGAATCGAGGCAAGAATGATTCCGTTGCACCTCGTTTTCTTAGAAAGAGAAGGTATAATAATGCTATCTCATTTATCTCTTCACCGATGGCAGCCACGAAGCGACTGCTGCCAGCCGTTATGGAAGTTTCGGTTGCGTTCGGGTGTAAAGCAAAAATCATGAAACTCAATCTCACCACTGTTTGGTGAGATTTGCAACTGGTGAGTTTTGTTAGCTTGATATTCTCTGAGCAGCGATATCACAGCTTGCAATATCAACCGCAGTCTGTTCCCGTACTTGCTTTTTTGCTTTTGCTGTAAGTAAATAATATGGTGCAGAAAGTACGGGCACATACTATTGCGATTTTCTGTACAGAATCTTTCAGAAAAGCAAGTACGGGAACAGACCTATTGTATACTTCCCTGTATATTATCAATAAATTTACTCTGATTTTTCAAATTATTTGTATGGGAATTGCACTTCGTAACTTCGACTGACGAACGGAAGGTGTTGCGTACCATCTACAGTGGAGTGCAGATGGATGACGGAACGTGGAGGAGGCGAATGAACCACGAATTGCACCAGCTGCTGGGAGAACCATCCACCGTACAAATTGCAAAAATTGCGCTACTACGGTGGACTAGGCACGTCGTAAGAATGCCGGACGACGACCCAGTGAAAATGGTTCTCGAAAGTGACCCAACAGGAACAATTCAAGGTGGATCGACCAAGTAGAAGGCGACCTGCGGACCCTTCGCAGACTACAAGGCTGGCGACGTATGGCCATGAATCGAAGTAGAGTGGAGGCGACTTCTTCGGACAGCAGATTACAGCAAGGCCTAAGCCTGATTGGTAAGGTAAGGTAAAGTAACTTCGACTGCCTTTTATTCAATGACTACTATTTTAATATGGGACTGATATGCGTTTATCGATGCGCGATGCGATACTCCTTTTAGGAGTTGCAATATTTCTCGCCCAGCCCTGTTTCCATTTCCCTTCCCATTCCCATTCCTATCCTTTTCCTACCTTTCCCGTCAGGTACATGATGAGAAAGGCTGTAGGAAGACCGGGCACAAAACTCCCATCTGTAGCGAAACGTGCCACTTAAGCCCACGATCTGATACCTGATTAACTTCAAATTAAATCCCACCATCTGGGTCAAAGATCTACACTCTAAAAAAAATTTCTCGTCAGATTTACGTAAAATATCACGTAACTGATCTGTATTAAGAAAACCTTGAATGCTTCAACTTGGGACTTCGATATTGGCGCAAAACGAAATTGATGTGATTTTCAGGTATGAAAAAAAAAACAATATGGTGTCGCCGTCATCAAAGATTTAAAATTTGCCAGCAAGTTGCTTTGATTCTTTTACTTTAATTTATTTATGATTATACAGCCATTCCCTAGCAAAACGATATAAATATTGATCCAAGATCTTATGGGACGAAGTGATTCCGGAGAGTGTTGAAGAAAGCTGGATCAGTTTTGCAAACAGTTTCAGCACCCTGGACCAAGTACGAGTACCTCGTTGCTATTTTCCTGGGTATGTAACGCAGTGTTACCAAACATTGGAGCTCCATATATTTGTGGACGCAAGTCTGTCCGCTTTGGCTTGCGTAGCTTACTTCCGCGTAATCGATCGCGGACAACCACGGTGTGCGCTGGTTGCGTCAAAAACGAAGGTAGCACCTCTGAAACCATTATCGGTTCCGCGCTTAGAACTGCAAGCAGCATTGCTGGGTAGTCGATTGATGAAGTCTATTGTCGAGAATCATTCGATAGAAATCCAGAAAAGGTACATCTGGACTGATTCTGATACAGTACTGTCGTGGATGAGATCAGACGCTAGAAGGTATCGCCAATATGTCGCAGTGAGAGTCGGAGAAATCGTGGAGGATACAAACATTCAAGAATGGCGACACGTTCCGTGGCTGATGACGGCACGAAGTGGAAGGGAGTTCCTGATTTGCGTCCATCCAATCGGTGGTTTGCAGGTCCAAACTTCCTATGCAAACCTGAAGGCCAGTGGCCGCAGCAGAAGGTAAATTTCATCGAAGTTGCTGAAGAACTGCGGGCAGTTCACGTCCATAGGGAAATCGTTGGCACAAGCTTCATCGATTGCAGTCGATTCTCGAAATGGGAACGTCTGTTACGTACTACGGCGCACGTCTACCGTTTTTTGGGAAAATGTCGTGGATTCGAAGGTAAAGTGGGAGTGAGTATCGCAGGCGAATTTGGACCAAGATGACTTCAGGAAAGCAGAGCAAGCGTTATGGCGAATGGCGTAAGCGGAAGCATAGGCAGATGAGATGACTACTTTGAGGAGAAATCCGGACAGGAGTAGTGATGCTTGGGCAAGCGTTGAGAAAACTAGTCCGATAAGAAAGCTTTCTCCGTTTATCGACGATTGTAGTATACTCCGGATGGGTGGTCGTATAAGTGCCTCACCATATGCTACGTTCAACGCGAAGTATCCAGTGATCTTGCCAAAGAATCATCCTATCACCAAGCTACTGATCGATTGGTACCACAGGATGTATGGTCATCGAAACGGAGAGAGACCGTTGTCAATGAGATCAGGCAGAAGTATCAAGTCTCGAACCTGCGCACAGAAGTTAGGAAAGCTGCAAGGCGATGTCAATGGTGCCGCGTATACAAGGCTCAACCAGAGGTTCCTCGTATGGCTCCCCTCCCGGAGGAACGTGTGACTCCATTTGTCCGCCCGTTTACGATGGTCGGCATAGACTATTTCGGACCCTATCTGATCAAGATTGGTCGAAGTTTGGTAAAACGATGGGCCGTGCTCTACACATGCCTAACGATTAGAGCTGTACATCTGGAGGTTGCAGCATCTCTCTCGTCGGAATCGTGCAAGTTAGCATTAAGGCGCTTCATCGCTCGTCGTGGAGCTCCAGTTCAAATATTCACCGATAATCGTACAAATTTCGTTGGAGTAGAGCGAGAGCTAGCGAAACAGATCCAGGAAATAAATCAGGAGTTGTCGGAAAGCTTTACAAACGCTAACACCAGGTGGAACTTCATCCCGCCTGCCTCCCCGCACATGGGCGATGCGTGGGAGAGGATGGTTAGGGCGGTGAAAACACCATCAGAGGAAGTATTACAAAGTGTGCTGTGTGAAGCAGAGTCCATGGTCAACTCGAGACCATTAACGGATATGCCGCTAGAGACGTCAGACCAGGAAGCGCTTACGCCGAACCATTTCCTTTTGCTTAGTTCGGATGGAGTAAAGCAAACAGAGAAAGCTCCTACGGATGAAGGGGAAACACTTCGCAGCGGATGGAAGCTATGCCAATACATGCTCGATCAGTTTTGGCGCAGATGGATTCGAGAGTATCTACCGACGATTACCCGAAGAACAAAATGGTTCGAAGACACGAAACCCATTGAAGTTGGAGATGTAGTGTTCTTGGTTGATGAAGGAGCTAGAAATCGGTGGATACGAGGAAGAGTGATTGCAGTGATCCCGGGAAAGGATGGTCGGATAAGACAAGCGAAGGTCAAGACGGCTTCGGGAATCCTTCGCAGACCTGTTGCAGTGATGGACATTCTTGGTAAGAGTAAAGCTGAAGAATTGGAGCAGCTTTACGGGCCGGGGAATGTTGAGCGAAACGTAACGAGTGTCACTACGCACGCCTCAAGATCGCACAGGGACATAGAGTCACCCCGTGTTACCGACTAGGTTAACATGTCAGAAGTCCGTCCACACAGATGACGGAGAGAGATTAGTTGTCATATTGAAATGAAAAATAAAAAAACAAAGCAGACGGTGAGTGCTATACATGTGCGGTGTTAAACCAACCGATTTTCACTAATTAGTAGTATTATTGAGTAATATATAATTATAGCTAGTATACAAATAAGCAAATTAATAGTAGTGATGATGCAGTTGGAGTAAGTTGCCTTACTGCTTAATCTATTATGAATTCCTATGCTAAAATTTATGAACTATTATCAAACTTATAGGTTATTATCAACTACACATATTATATCTACTGTATTTGCTGAATCATACTAGCTTAAACTAGCTAAAATAGTAAGTAAACTTATTCAAAATAAATTATAAACTATCGCAATCCTAATGCGATGTCATCCATCAAAGCTATAGCAGTTAAACCAGGTGAATCGAACGTATTCGACTAGAAGTAGAGTTGAGTAAGAAAGGTCACCGGAATTGTGAGGAAATTATATCTCTCTACAATATCTTTGTTGGAACAGTGGTTCTAAGAATTTCGTGAAAATTGGTAGTTTGTTCCTTATCGCAAAAAATTAATACCGTATTATTATTTCGTCATTGGAGGGACCATTTCCATGTTAGGGTGGTCCAAAAAATGATTTTTTTTTTCAAAAACGACTTTTTTCAAAAAATTTTAACTTTTGAACCGATTGAAATATCAAACATCAAAATCAATCAAATCAAACTTGATAACTTCAAACAAATATTCACCTTAAAAGGTGCGATTCATATTTCACCACATTTAGTTCCAAAGAGCCTGAACGAAATGTGGCGCTTGCGAAGATCAAATGAAGATACGATATGACGTAACTTTGATACTAATGGTATAAAACACAAGTAAATTCTTCCAGGAATAAGTTAAGCTAACATATTGAAAAATGTGTTAATTGTCAGTGAACAAATGTACGTGTTAAATTGAAATGTTCCCTCATTTCACATCTGTTGAACCATTCTGAACGGCCATCCCGTAGTGGTTATATCACACCATTGCTAATAATGTATACATCTATATCTTTTCCGGTACCGTGGAGTCGACTAAGTAAAAGTAAAAGAAAATGAAATGATGCTCGTTAAGGAAATACCCGGAGATGCGCAATGTCAATTTTCCGCAATAGTGTTATGGTTTTATAAGACGCACTAAAGATCATCATACTAAATATGTGGACGTCAATATATCGTGGATCACTTCAGAAGTGACATGGGAGACTTTCAGAAACTAGCAGTGATGCAGAGAAGGACAACGAGTTCACAAATAGACACGACAATTGGACAGAAGAGTGAAGAAACAGCGAGAGTTTGTGAGATCCTTTTAAATTATTGCTCATATTGATACAAACATTGCTTATACTTAATACGCGCCAGAATTTAAAAAAAAAAACATAAATATTGTTTTATTTTTGCATACCTGTACAACGCATCAATCTCATATTGTGCCAATATCGAAGTCCCAAACACACTAACACAAATACACTAAATCTGTGAAAACACTTCGAAAAATTTCAAATTTTAGATGAAGATTTGATTAAGGGGGGAGTACACATTGATTTTTCAAAAAATGCATTTTTTTGGCTTAAAATGTTCCTTGAGATGTATACTTTAATTTAGAAAAGACTCCAAGTCCGCCAGAATATTCCTTACCACTTTACGAAGCGATTTCCTAAAACATGTACCGGCGCGCTGAGAGAGCATTTTATCTTTAAACGCGTTTATCTCGAAACGGGGTTTTTCAAACTGGCGTGGGAAATAACTCTAACCAGTTATCATCAAATTTGGATATCGATAGGTTTTCATGTTCAGAATTAAATTCTGCTTAGAAATACGTATCCACATTTTCGATTTTGTCAAAAATGGATTTTTAATCCACGATTTTGTAAGCATTTTTAGGGTGAAAAAATGGACTTTTTTTTTCCTAAGGCCACAACTTTTGAAAAAAATTAATTTAAAAAAAAATCGAAATACGTATTTCTAACCCGAATTTCATTACTAATCAGAATTTTTGTTCGATTTATGTTCCAGGATCACATGTAAAGGAGTATTTTCCCACGCCGTTTTCCGACTTCCGCGCGAGGACGCCCGAGCGACCTGGTGCACCGGCCACGGGGAGACGCCAACCGAGCTAAAAAAAAAACACATTGTAGTTCGAAGGATGACTAACAAATGGGTTATAACATATTTGCCCTCCCTGAGTGTTTTATTGCTTAAAAAAATTAACGAAAATGCCTTACTTTTTGGACGTTCAAAGTGTACTACCCCCTTAAAAAATCATAAATCACAATCATGACTCTTGACAACATTTTAGGATTCTCACACTTATTTCTTCAAAGTCTATAGAGTTTTTATGAGCATGCCAAATCAGTTTTGAGGAGAATTGAAGAGGAATTTGACTGAACGCTCCAGATAAGTTTGAAAAGTATTTCAAGAAAATTTGTCAGGAAGAGACTAATGTATTTTTGATTTTGTTATTACAGTCACTATAACGCTCTTGACCAAGGAATCAAATATAACTCAAAATAACAATATGACAAGCGATCTACGAGCCGAATGAAAACGCTATGTCAGAAATGGAAAGCATTATTGATATAATCTTCTTCTCTTATTTCATGACTAACTGCCTCCTAAATATAGCTCACTCGGGTCGGTACACAGTGGGACGAAATCAAAGAAAAGAAGGTCATGGCCATTTGCGACAAAACTATTGAGTGTAGCATTTCTGATGTCTTCTAGAATGTTTCTTCAATTTTTAAATACTTTGTTGCAGTGGTGAATTTTTTTGCTTAAGGGGCGTATACACTAAGATAAAAAAAAATAACTTTTTTATGTCTTGTTGAAATTGATGATCATCTATGGAAACATTGTAGATGAAGTCATTTTAAGGAACTTCGTCCAACACGTTAATTTTCCATATCTCAAGTTGAAGGAAGTTATAGGGTGAAAAAATTGTTTTTTTACCATAACTTTTTAGTTTGAATTTTACAATTTTTTCAATGTTCTACAAAGTTGTAAGTGGTCTACAACTGCACATTTTAGCTGCAAAAAGCAAATTTCTATCTTTTTGTTTTAAGGAGGTGTATTTTGCATGTTAGCATGTATTAGCAGCTAATCTTAACGTTATTTTCTTCAGAATCTTCTAGTCTACTGTTACATATACAATTCATAGAGGGATCCAAGGGGATGCATGATGAATTTTCTAAAAAGTACCTCAACGATGTGTTACGTTTTGCTGTTTTCATGACCATTTTTCCAAGTGTTTACATTACATACTTTCAATGCTTATTCTGGTCCCCAACAACTGGGCAAAATTTGAACAAATTTGGTTATAATCTCGATTTGCGGGAGAATTTTAAAGTTTGTATGGGAAACGGAACGATCCTATTCATTTGCTTACCAAAAAATCAAATATTGCTCAAATTACACCAATACTCGGACTTAGATTGAGAATACTACACCAAACAACTTTGGTGTTTGAATGTACATACTTGGAAAAATGGTCATTCAAACAGCAAAGCGTAATAAAACATTGAGGTACTATATTAGAAAATTCATAAGGCTGGATCCCTAGACTGATGCAAAATTTGACTTTTTCGCTCCGGAGTGCTTAAATGGTTTCAAATCGGGTCTTGATTAGCCTCCCAAAGTTACAACTCATTTGGTTAGAAACAGACTTCGCACATGCCATTTGAAGTTTACATGTAAATTACTATGGGAAATCTCAACTTTTTGTTCATTGCCTTCTATTCTTTTTCCATATTGAGCTGCAAAACAGTTCGATAGCCATTCTTATAGAAATTTTTCTCAGCTACAACTTTGCTGAAGATTGTTTCTATGTAAAACGAGACAGGAAAAAGTTATTAATTATTTAAGAGATTGGTAAACTTATGACATGATCCAGCAGCTGCTCTGTAGGCAACACTGTATTTTGCAGGGTGACATAGTAGCCATGATTTGTGTGTCCTATTCCACGCCCCAGAAACACCAATGTTGCCTGCTGAGCAGTTGATTGAGCATGATCATAAGACATCAGCGCCATTGAACCATTGATAGCTTTCGATCTTTGCATTTAATTAAAAAGTGATATTCAGCAAAGTTGTAGCTGGGAAAATTTTCTACAAGTACAGTTGAAAACTTTTGAAGCGGACCGATATGATGAATTATTAGATAGACATGAACAAAAATCTTGGTTTTACCATATTTATTCCCATACAAACTTCAAATGGTTTGTGCCATCTCAGTTTCTCACCAAATTGGTTCAAATTTTGAGAGGTTAGTCAGGATCCAATTTGGAATCGTTTAAGTATTGTGGAGCGAAAATTTCAAATTTTGCATCACTCTACTGGATCCCCCTATGGATTGTATATGTAACAGTACACACTTAATCTAGTTCGATAAAATCTCCAACAGCCAATTACCTCGGCATTTACTATTGCTAATGTCTATACAAAATATCTGTTGGTTAGCTGATATCTCAGCAAAATGTTATTTGTTAGCTGAGTCTCGGCAATTGTTTTGCTAAATCTCAGCAAAATAAATTGCAGGGTAGCTAGGGTATAAGTTACTGAACAAAATTACGTCGAGTTTAGCTGCTAATACCTGCTAACCTGCAAGATATACCCCCTTTAAGTAAGTGTTGAAAAATTATTAATACGTATGTAAATCCTTTACATGAAGAGATAGCGATTACCCAAGTAACCAAAAGTTCCGCATTCAACGATTAAAATCACTTCCAAGTTCCATAAAGTTCAAATAAAGTTCCGACCGAACCTTCAAGTTTCATAAAGTTCGAATAAAGTTCTAACAGAACTTTCAAGTTCCATAAAGTTCGAATAAAGTTCTGACAGTACTTTCAAGCCACATGAAGCAATCCGCACAAGTCTTTATTAGTAAAAAATTAATGTACGTAAATATGAAATTATCAGTGGCCCGAATAATTCATAATTCTTATATTTATGCAACATTCTATCCAAACATAAAAAAAAAAATAAAAAAGTAATTTCCTGGATTCGAACCCGTGTATTCGCGATCTATGCTTGCTAACCACTGCGCCACAAGTGTGATGGAATACCATGCGGGCAAACATCAATTTAAAATTCATCAAGGTGTTGTGTTTCGTATTCAAGTCAGTCAACTGGCACTGAAAACTCCAACAGTACGCGGGACAACAGCTCAATTTAATATATCTCAGATGACGTAGCGGTTCGTGCTGGGGCTCTCACGCAGAAGGACGGGGTTTAATTCAGCAAACAGCTCCAATTCTACTACTAATGCTGATAAATCAATACACAATTAATACTTGCCTTTAGAAATAACTTTCATAAAAGTGCGAACTAAATATAGAATTGGTGTAGAGGACAAAAACCTATTTTTATTTATTTTCTAAAAGTTCCGTTCACGTTCCGCCAGAAGCTGCTTAGAATGCTCTTCAATTATGGTACCGGAACTTTCAAGTTCTTATAACGACTTAAAAATGAGGCTGGTTAGAATTCTATAGGCCACCTTCAACCAAGCTGCTTAAGCCAGAACTTTTATCAGAACTTTTGGTTACATGGGTAGCTTCATGGAGCAAAAATGTGTATTTTTAGAGCACTTACAACTTTGTAGAACATTGAAAAAATTGAAAAATTCCAACTAAAAAGTTATGGTAAAAAAAAGTTTTAAGGGGGTACTAGTATAAGTATTCCATTTTCACCCTATAATTTCATCCACTTGAGAGATAGAAAATTGATGTTTTCTACAAAGTTTCTTAAAATGACTTCATCTACAATGTTTCCATATATTTTCATCAATTTCAACAAGACATAAAAAAGTAATTTTTTTATCTTAGTGTATACCCCCCCTTAATAAAAAAAAAGTATTTTTTTTGCTTTATTATAGAGATTTTTAGCCATAAGGCTAAGTTTATCTCTTAAGATAGTAAAAAAAATAGAGAAAAAATTGGGTTCTCAGAAGGAGATTCCCAATCTTGGCTGCGGTACATTTATCTCGCTAGAATGAAAAGGTTTAGAAAACTGTCAAAAGGGTCAACAAACTGGAAATACAAACAAGGAACACTCAGATATTGTGGTAAAGGTTCGCCTCCTTTAGGAAGGTGATGCTGGGGACTCGTCGCCCAACAGGTTCCGAATGCTGATTGACTCCAAGCCGAAGGTCCTCCAGCTCCGCGCAGTTCACGAGGCTGTGCTCCACGGTGGCTGGCACTCCGCAGGTTTCGCAGGTCCTCCGGAACGGTGTTCCTCCGAAGTTGTGGGAGACTCTGCTGTGCCCGGTGCGCAGCACTCGTCGTTCTCTTAGGTTTGGTCGATCCTTCCAGGTTCCGGTGGTCGCCTTGATCTTCCGAAGGTGGTGTGTTCTTGTTCCTCTACTCGGTATCCCAGGCTCTCCGAACCGTCCGCTTGATCAGTTTTTTAACATCTTGGAGCGGTACATTGCCGGTGGACCTGGGTCCAGTGTGGCCTGAGCCGACGAGGTGGTCGGCTGTTACGTTCCCTTGGATCCCGCAGTGACCGGGTACCCACATGAATACAGTGTTGGGCGGCACATGCTTTACCGTCCCTTGGATCCACGGATGCTTCGATGTTTCTGTTGTTAGGGCCAATATCACGCTGTGTGAGTCAGTTACGAGAAAGGCAGCGGCTTTGGTAGCAGTAGCTGCGGTGAAAACGAACCCAAAATGTAGGATACCGGCTTCAACGCATGTAGCGTCGGCCGGGGTTGAGGACAGGAGACCGGAGACTGTTCGAACGTAGCCGTTGTACACCGGTTCCAGAATCTGGACGGCTTTCTCGGCGGCAAGGCATGTAATCTCTACACCGTACAGTAGGCGACTGTCGATGATGGCTCGAGCTACGCGGAAGCGAATTTCCCGATTGTTGGAGATGGGAGATGGTCTTAATCAGGTTGGACCGACTGCGACTTGTTGGAAGTGCGGCTCAAAGGATAAATTCCGATCGAGGTGCACTCCCAAGACCCTCACGGTGTTTTTGGTCGGTATTGCTTGTTGTTTAATCATGATGGGCTGTCCGTTGTTGCGATGCCTGGTGGTACATATATGGCAGCGCACGATCTTGCCGGCGGAAAGCTGACAACCTACAAAGTCAGTCCATCTGACTGTGCAATTCTCAATTAAAGTTCTCACAAAATTAAGAAACATTCTAGAAGACATCAAAATGCCACACCCAATAGTTTCGTCGCAAATAGCCATGTCCCACTGTTTTTTTTTTATTTCGTCCCACTGTGCGGTAGAAGGAAACGACCAAAATTTTGGCAAGCTGCTTCACGAAGTTACACCGAAGATGATAAACGTGTGCTAATATGAATTTTTTGTTATGTCTTTTCTCGATTCCGATCAAGCTATGTCCTCAACCGTGTATTTTGGATTTTTGGATTCACTGCTGTTGGGTCATTCGTGACTTGTCCAGGGGTGAGATTTGAACTCTTTTTTGTCGCGTGAGAGGTATGAATGTTAACCAGTACGCCGGGGTCACCCCCTATTTTAGGGATTACGTGTGGAATTCCAGGGAATTGTAAGCTGGTTTGAAAATAGTTTCAAGGGAAGTAAGAGAATTCATAATAATGTTGTGGGCATTTCATGGAATTCCCGGGAGGTTGGAAAATTCACAGGAAAATTTGGGCATGTTTCCAAAGAAATTCTGAGTAGCGTTCCAGAAGATTCTGGAGAAACTTCCATAGAAAATTCTAGAGAGAGATTCGAAAAAATAACAAGAGATTCGCTCAAGAGCATTTGAGAAGTATTTCAAAATAACTCTGAGTGAAATTCTCATGAAACCCTGAAATGATACCCGAGTCATTTTTGAGAGTAAAGTTTCTAAAGGGCATATGAAAAATTTAGAAAGGATTTTTACGAAAATTATGGAGAGAAATTAAAACAAATTCTGGCGAGCATTATTGAGAATTTAAAGATAAATGTAGAATAAATTTCACGAGGTTTTTGGAGGAAATTCCATAAGTTTTCTGAACAGAATTCCAGGACTGTTATAAAAGAAGTTTCTATGGAATACCGAAGAGAATCGGAGGATCAAAGTGGAGAGTTCTTAAAGTAACTCTGAAGTCATTTTGGAATGATCCTAAAGTAAATATTGAGTAATTTTCAAAGAAATCCTGAGCCAAGATTACAAGAAATAATGTAGTAGGGGAAATTGATGTAATGTCGGCCTAAATGCCCCTAATTTGGGCCCATACATTTCAGCAATCGACTAAATTTTCAAAAGCGACCAAAAATATTTATTAGTACAGTCCCAATGACGCGTTCATCTAGATAAAAATTGATAAGTAGCATAGATAGATGGGCCCAATCTTAGATCCATTAAAACATTGCAAACTTTCCACCAGAAATTCAACAATCAGGATTTAGATATTTTTTCAAGAATATGATATTTTGACTGAGAACAAATTTACATATGGAGAATAGGACCCGCGCAGTGGTTAGCATCCATACCTCTCACGCTAAAGGTAACAAGTTCAAATCTCATCCCCGGCAAGTCACGAATAATGTAAAATTTGTTAAAGTGACTTAATCGAGATCCAGGTCTAAGAAAACTGTTCAAGATTAAGGGGCTAGAAATTTTTGAAAAATGTAACCGTAAGATAAAGCGATAGTCTGAAAAATGAACCATCAACATGGACAAATCCTCTATACACTAGACATGAAATGTTTTCAAGAATCTAGACTTAACAAAGAAAATTCAAAATGTCGAACATCGGACATCGAATTGCGAAGAGATTTTCGAGATTGCAAAGTTAGGATTTAGGATTTTCTCTGAAATCATTTAGAAAAATTAGCACAATCTTGGACATGGCTAATTTTCGAAACTCTGGGACATTGCTAATTTGATGAGATCTCATACTTATTTTTTTGGCATTCCGCATCTTACAGGAACCATACTTTGTGCGATTCTTCGCCAACATTAGTTTGGGTGAATCCATGACTAAATCGGTTGATTTTCAAATATTCTGTCGGGAGAATTTTGAAACATTCAATATCATGATTTCCTATACAAATTTTGGGAGACAGCTCTGAAGAGTTAAAATCTCCCTAAATAAAAATGAACCAAATTTTGTCCCAAATAGAATATTTTAAAATCAACCAAATTAAGTAATCATGAAAGCACCAAAACTTACTTCAGGTGAAGAAAAACACGAGGTATATGTGAAAGTTGAATAATCCACCACTTCTGCGTGCGGCATCTATATTTCCTTAAAATAACCACTGCAAACATTAGATTCCGTGATCTAGGGATGAAAGTATAACAAACTTATCGAAAAAGCATGGCGACAAAATCGAGATACAGTGAATTTTCATTTTGAAATTCCTGGTTTTCCCGGTTCAAATCTTAAAAAATTCCCGATTGTTAATATGCAACAACAAAAAAACGAAATTGAACGCATTTTTAAGAACGTGCTGAAAGGAATTTACTGAAAGGATAACAAAAAATGATTTAAGAAGATTGCCAAGATTCTGGGGCTAACTAGAACATTTTTTATTTTTCAAAATTTGTGATTAATAACAATCTTCGTGATGCAAGATTTGGAGAAAAAATAATTAAAATGTGAGATTTCGAAAGATCACAGATTTGAAAAAAAATATATCATTCTTATGAGTTGTGGAGTCATAATTATCACGCTCTGTGACTTGGAAGCATTTTAAGGGTTATAACAAATTACAGAACAATCTATAGAATCTAGCGGACAAACCCTGGAATTTTTAGTAAAATTTAAAAGAAATCAAAGTGCTGATTTCAAACAAATACTGAGAAGGATTTCCACACAGTTTTGTGAGGAGAAGTTCTGAGCAGAATTCCAGAATTATTCTGACATGAAATCCTTAGAAATTGTTTGCTGAATTAGGAGGGATTTCTGTGCAGAAGAATGCATGTTCTAAATTAAATTTGTTAGGTAATTTTAGAAGATTTAAAAAGGAATTGTGAAAAACAAAACTTTGCGGAAAATTCCTACGTTATTCATGAGGAAAATGACAGATGATGTTTAAGAAGAATTCCAAGAGAATTATGATCAGAATTCAACAAGAAACAGAGTTCTAAGAGTGTTCCCTCTGAACTGGTTTTGTCAAGGTGAAGTGGACTGTACTGGGCGGGAGCGAACGGAGTTGGCTAGCGTCAATCGAAGTTCTAAACTCAGGAGCTCTGAAAAGAGCTGGGGGGTTTGATGCTGCTCTCCGGGACACCAATCGACATGCAGTAGAAATGACGAATGCTGCCGACTACACTAGACACTACTGTTTATTTCTCTTCGTTTCTCGATACAAGGTGAAAGCTGCTGCTGCTGCGAACGGATGCTCGGTTGGATTCAAACTTAAACTTAAGGGGGGAGTACACTTTGATTTTTCAAAAAAAAAATGCATTTTTTTTTTGGCTTAAAATGTTCCTTGGGATGTATACTTTAATTTATAAAAGACTCCAAGTCCGCCAGAATATTCCTTACCGCTTTACGAAGCGATTTCCTAAAACATGTACCAGCGCGCTGAGAGAGCAATTTTATCTTTAAACGCGTTTATCTCGAAACGGGGGTTTTCAAACTGGCGTGGGAAATATCTCTAACCAGTTATCATCAAATTTGGATATCGCCTAGGTTTTCTTGATCAGAATTAAATTCTGCTTAGAAATACGTATCCACATTTTCAATTTTGTCAAAAATGGATTTTTAATCCACGATTTTGTAAGCATTTTTAGGGTGAAAAAATTGACTTTTTTTTCCTAAGGCCACAACTTTTGAAAAAATTAATTTAAAAAAAATCGGAATACGTATTTCTAACCCAAATTCCATTACTAATCAGGATTTTTGTTCGATTTATGTTCCAGGATCACATAGAAAGGAGTATTTTCCCACGTCGTTTTCCGACTTCCGCGCGAGGACGCCACGGGGAGACGCCAATCGAGTTCAAAAAAATACAAATTGTAGTTCGAAGGATGACTAATAAATGGGTTATAACATATTTGCTCTCCCTGAGTGTTTTATTGCTAAAAAAAATTAACGAAAATGCCTTACTTTTTGGACGTTCAAAGTGTACTACCTCCTTAACCACGCTACTGCGGGGATTTTTATAGAACGGCACCGACCGTTTGCTCGTTGCTGATTGGTCGACGTTTTTCTCCTCTCTTTCGGCGGTAGGCGGAACAAAGAGTGTTTTGACAATAATTTCAACCCTAGTGCGAAAAATCCATCACAGAACTCCAACAAAATTGATTGCAAAAATATTTGCTGATAATTAGAAAGAAATTATTTACGGAGTTTCTAAATAAAATTTCGAAAGATTTCTGCTATTTTGAATAGAGTTAAAAGAATTTTTCGAATAAATTTTCAAAGGAATCAAAGTCTCCGGATCACGCGCAAGGAAATTCTTAGAAGGATTTTAATTAAATTCTTAGAAAACCCCTTCCAATTCCAAATTCCACAAGGAATTCCACAAATAATTCAACGGTAATTATTACGCGGAGTGTTTTCTGGTTTATTTCAGAACAATTTCAAGACAATTCAGAGCAGAATTCCACGTTAATTCTGAAATTCATATCATGAGAATTTTGAACATCGAAAAATTAAAACACCGGAAAAGAATAATTCAGTTTCGGTTTTTACAAATATTTGTTTCCCAAGTCCAGCATCTTCAATATTTTCTTTAAAGGACCATGCACTTTACAACTGAAATTGAAACGACAAAAATCAATTTGCAATATTGCCGAGTGATTAAATTGTAAAAACAATAAGACGGGAAAGTGAAGAAAATTATTGCTGCATAGAGCAAGACATTCATTTGGTAAAGGATCACTCTGTTTTAATGGTTTATTCTGAAATTCTGGTGTAAACTTTGTTCCTATGGTATGGTTAATTTATTTTTCCCGGTTCTCCCGCCGAACTCCTGGATTTTTCCCAGTCTTCCCGGTTACTTTTCGAATTCCCGGATATTTCCCGGTTTGCTGGCAACCCTGTATTAAAATTGCATTAGTGCACAGTCATTAGGAACTGCGCATAGTATTTTGCCACGGTTATAAGAAAACGTTGAGAATGCCGACCTTGAAGAAAAAAGCTAGATTCAAAGAGAAATATTCGAAACATCGAATTTATAATTTTAATTGACAAAATTCGATTAATTTCCGGTATATTTTCCGGTTTACATCGGTTGTTTTCGATTCCCGGTTCTTCCGGTTTTGCCGGTTCAGTGGCCACCATGTAACATATTTTTATATGCTAACAGGAACCGAAATAAACCCTGTCCAGTCAATAATTTGGTATTTGCAAATCGGTTTCTAAATCTCGATTTAAGAGATTTCAATGAAAATAAGATATCACAGCAAACTGACACCAACGCTGCATCCCCGCCACATTGATTTGCATTGATTTTTCATACTAGCATATCTCTAGCCATTTACGTGAAATACTCTTTAACTCATTGGACCTGAAAATCATGCAACTTTTATCTGAATTTCTATTGACGCTTATGTGAAATTAAAGAAATAACAGAACAGAACAATCACGTAGAATTTACGTGCATCACATAGAAGCAAAATTTGGCAGGGCTACGTGATGTTTCATGTAGCATGGACGTGAAGAGTTTGTCGAGTGTAGGAAATTGGCACTCGATTTCGGAACAAAGACCAACGTTAAAATAAAAGAAAAATAACCCAATTGAGCCAAATGTTACATTTTTGTGAAATATATTTTTTCTCAAACAATCAGGCATGGAAAATCATTTGCATTCATTTCGTGCATTCATTTACATTCATTTTCCCCTAACTTTTTTCATCAACCGAATTCCGCAAAATGATGTATTAAGCTGTTGTAGGTTTACATTAACTACAACTTTTGTAAACAATTCAAATCCGTATCTCTTACGCATGACGAACCAGAGCGAACAGAAGCCACTACTGTTTTTCAGTGAATGTATTTTACATTCACTGAAAAACAGTAACAAGTTCTGTCCGCTCTAATTCATGTTGCATAAGAGATACAGTTTTGAGTTATGGGCAGAAGTTGTAGCTAATAAGAAAAACTTACAATAGCTTTGTACATCATTTTGTGGAATGATGTTGATAAAAAAAAGTTAGAGGCAAATGAATGTAAATGATTTCCCATGCCTGCAAACAATACATAATTTTGAATAGCATTTACTCATTTACCAGCCAAAAGGAAACCAGTATTTTTATACTAAAAATCAGGTAAGTTCCGGTAGGTACCTCACCAATAGTGAAAAAATTAAGCTATTTGACAATATACGAGAAATGCACTTGTCACCGGTAGGTGGATTAACTCTCAAACGCCAACATCTGATACAGAAAAATGCTAAAACTATCATAACAGCTTGAACCCCGCAAACTCCAGTTTTGATTCTTTATTCTGATTTTGAATTTAAATGAGGTTGTTTTTTATGTTAGGGGTTTAAGAGTACATCAAGGTTTTGTTGGAAAATTTCCAGTAGCACTAAAATCGGTCCAGCTACTATTATATTTTAAAATTTCACAATTTTGGTCAACTCTCATTATCGAATATTAAATATCAGTAATAATAATAATAAGGATTTTTTAGCAATAAATATAAAAAATGGAACCAGTAGCACTCAAATCGGTTCAGCCACCACCGACAAAAGTGAGTGAATATAACTGCTTTATTAAAAGATTCCACTATTTTAATCATATCTCTGGAACCAGACATCCGATCGGAATGTAGCTAAGTAGAGTTTCTTTCAGAAATAGCAAGCAAAATGAAACCAGTTGAACTCAAATCGGTTCAGCCACCACCGAAAAAAGTGAATGAGTATTACTATTATTGAAAAATTTCACTATTTTGGTCATATGTCCGGAACCAAATGTCCGATCGGGATATACTTTGATAAAGTTCTACCGGAGCTGAAACACACACAATCTAGAACCGCTCCAATTGCATTCGATTCAGCCAACGCCGTACGAAAAAGGCAAAAATGTCTAAATGTAACGAATGCGGTTATATCTGTCACAGTCTACGATAGTTGCGTAGTTCACAATCTTTTTGAGAAGTAAGTTGTCAATTTCTGATCTGCTAATCTAATCTCTTGATTTTCGGATGTTCGGCTATAATTGATTTTCGGAAGCATTTCACCCATTTGACGCAAGTAACGCGCGGATAATGATGATAATGATGAAATAACTTGAATGATAAACATAGGTCTACAAACACTCTCGGCTAGTAGCTTTTCGTAGCTTTTTAGTCGCATGATTGCCAAAAACAAATCACTGGGTGCGATTTCCGGAAACGAAGAGCTACTACTCCTGCCAGGCACCTTTCTGCATGCGAGACGAACGGTGGAGAGTGAATTAGAGAGGGCCTGTTTGGAGAGCTGCTTCCTGGTTCGCTCTCCAAGCAAGCCGCTCGTCTAGATTAGCTTTTTCGATCCCAGTCAAGAATTATAAGCGCATTCGTCTATAAATGCCGAAAGAATGCCACACTACGATTGGGGAAATCTGGCACGCTTGCAGCATTAGCAACATTATAATTCTACGATCTTGGGGTTAGTAGGGTTTGTTAAGAGTACGCTAAGGCTACCTTAAAACTAGGAGGAAGAAGTGAATGTAACGATCATGATCGAAGCGAATGAAGTCGTCGGACGACGTGTGACGTATTTTGAATTACAGCGCATAGTCTCACCTGGATGAGGAGATTGGGTTCCGCTCTGCTGCGATGGAGGTCGCTGAAGATTCTGCTGTGCCGGCGGTTGTTGTGGTGCACCGGCTGGCGGCTGCTGACCAGGTCCCGTTTGCTGCGGGGGCTGCTGCGAATAGTCAGGTGTCGAGCCGGGAGGATAACCACCAGGAGCGGCACCGCCCGGATACGTACCGTAGCCATCCATCGAGGCGCTACTGCTTCCCGGCGCTGGGAACGAGTCTTGCGAGTTGGATGATCCTTCAATAGGAAGAAGAGACAACAAAGGGGACCAGTGAGAAACCGTTTCCGGAGCGGTTTGCGTTTTGTGACCTACCCGGAGAGGGGACCGAAGTGGTTTTGTTCGATTTCTTCTTGGAACCGGCTTCGACCTGGGCAATGATAGGTGCCGGGTCGATACCGCCACGATCGAACTTGCACTCGAACGGTAGTAGATTCTTGGTGTAGTGTTTTCGCAGCGTGTACGCTGCACTGCTGCTAGCACCGATGCCGAGCATTCCAGCGATGTCCTTCCACGTTTTGCTCTTGGTAACCTTTAGTGACGATTGGGAAGTAAAGAGATTCTAGTTTTTTGCACGAGAGAACCCATTGACAACGAACCGATCCAGGGATAGAGTTTGGACCGGTGTTGCCGTGTTGTACCCCACATTGATACGGAAAAGACCCACCACCCGGCTGTTAGTACTGTTAGTCTAGATAGACAAACTCACCTTACACACCTCAAGAAAACCGCCGCGCTCCTGCACCAGGACATACAGCTTGTACAGATCCAGGGGTGTCTTCGAGATCGTGGGACAGGCCGCAATCGGCGTTCGCCGCTCTTCCATGAAGGCTAGCAGCTTGTCCAGCCAGGGCCTTCGCTCCGGCTTGTCATCCATGTCGTATAACTTGTTTAAACTGTCAGATTTCTGTAAAACAAGACAAAATCATTACTTTCAACGTCACAACATAGGGAAATAAAAACCCATAACTGAAAACAACCAACCACACCACATTTTAGTAGACAAACTAATGGAAGGAAAATGAAAATGTTACATTATCTCACACCGAAATGGAAATTCTAAGAAAAAAATGAAAACGAACTCAATATGAACGACTTGCTAAGACTACCAAAACCAAACAAAAAAAAACTGTTAATTTTCAAAAGTATCAATTCATATTAACCTTAGTCGATCTAAAAGGAGTCTCCGTGGGAGGAACGTGGCTGTTAAATACCTGTGAAAAGAACGAAATAGAAGAAGTAAAAGAGCAAAAGCTTTAGTTACTGACTATCCCGGACTATGCGAGGCAGAAGGCGAAAATCAAATTTCGTCTAAAATAAGTAAAAAGTAAAACTCCCAAACTGCGCCTATGGTTTTTGTTTTGTTCTGATGCTTTTGATTTTCCTACCAAAAGGGGATCTGGAAAGGGGTGTCGCCAAAGGGGGGTTGAAACTGAAATCCAGATACTTAAATTTTATCTTCGGAAGGGATTTGCTAATATGTGGATTAACCTAGAACCAATTGGGAAATAATACAACAAGGATTTTACACATAAACTCGGCTATAACGCGGCACAACAGGACAAATCTAGAGAGAGAGTGAGAAAGTGAGAAGAGATTGTATCTACATTTCTACGACTGGCAACCGACGGCGGCCGGCGCGTCATCAGCATCGTCGTCGTCTGATCGACGTGCGAGGACAGCGCGGACGTGGGCGGCGTGGTATAGGAGGAGTAGGAGTACCAGTACGCAGCGACAAGGGCTGCTGCAGCCGCTGCCGAAGCCGAAGCCGCGGAGGACGCGGATGGCATCATCAGCGGCGTCGCAACCGGGGGAGAACGCGAAGAGCGGTACGGGCACGGCGATAGTGGTGGCGGCGGCGGCGGCGGCGGCGAAAAAGGCGACAGCAACCGTCTACTACTAGAACTACTTTTGCTGGCGGCGACGGCACGCTGAGTGCTGCTGTTGAGCGCTGGTGGTCTGGCGCTGGCCGTTACTATACTCACTGGACTAGCTGGCGTCCGTTGCCAGGGTGTGGGCGAGTTCATCTCGAAGTCTTCGTGCTGATTGTGCGGTCCGGGCGACGCGGTCGTCGGCGTGCTAGTCAGGTGACTTTGGTTGTAGAGTTCGCCTTTACGCGATTTCGGCGTCGTGCAGTGCTCATCACCGGAAGCTGGCGGAAGAAAGAAAGGGGGAAAAGGTGGAATGTAATGTAAAGGATGCAAATTACAAGGCACAAGCAGACAATCAAATACTATTGTTACATGTTCAAATAAGGAGAAATCCGCAGGGGAAAATAATGTCCAAACTGTTTGCAATTGATTGAAACTTTTTCAAAGATTTAAATATCGAAAATTGTTGAAAGCTCTACTTCTAGAATCCTGAAAATTTTTGAGCTCCCATGAACTTGAAAATTTGAGGAGGGGCCTATTTTAAAGCAAAATCTGCTCAAACATTCCTTTTAGGATTAGCAGCGTTTTAAAACTCTCATTTGTTAATTTATTGATTGTTGAAATCAGCATTGGAGCATTGGGTCGATGTTGACAGTCAATAAAATTAATAAATTAGGTAAATGACCCATCTTGACCCGTGACCCATCTTGCCCCACCTTACCCTACACGAACCCCACAATTATGGATAACCCTCAATAATGGATCACAAGTTTTCGAATATTGGCTTTTCAGTTCAAACTACGATTTTAAATGTCCGAAGTTTCAGTCTATGAACTCGGCCTTCTCTAGGGGATATAAAGTTGCACCCTCTTTTGAAACGCTTTACAATCTAGTCCTGATAATCCCCGGATCTAAACTGTGGCGATGATAAAACTGCAATCAACACTTTTCATAAATACGACTTAGAAGCCGAAACGAATTACTAATTCTTCGAGATATTTCAAGTTCCCTGAAAGACTTTTCTGAATTTTTCGGTGCATTTCTGGAGTTATTGGAACTGCCCGAAAGATCGCTGAATTTCTTAGAACTATTTTTCTGAAGTTAATTGAACGACCTAGAAGTTATTTTTTCCAGCAGTTTTCGAAACCTCTTTGAAGCGCATGAAACTTCCCTTAAATTATTTAAACTTATCTGAATTTCTCGCACTTGCATGAAGCATTCGTTTCTTCATAAAGTTCGCTAAATTTTCAAGAAGTTCTCGCAACTGCTCTATCGTTCCTACAATTTTCCTGATATTCATCGTCCGCCGCAATTTTCCTATTTTTTCTGGAACATTCCTGAAATTCTTGGATTTTTTCATAATTCCTTGGAACATCTTAAACTGCTCTGAAGTACTCTGATCTTTTTTTTTTAAGTACTCGGAACACCCCTGTAAAAATGAAACTGACGAAAAGTCTCAACATTTCCCTGAAGTTCTTTGGGCATCCTTTAAGATCTCGGAACTTTACTGAAGTATTCGGAAATTTCCTGAGTTACTTGAAACTTTTGTAAAATTTCTGCAATTTCCTTGAAATTAATTGAACTGCCCTGAGGACCACTGATCTTCCTGATTCTTCTGACGTTATTGGAGCTGCCCAGAAAGAAATGAAGTTGTCCTAAAAATCTTTAAACTTCCTTGAAAATCTCTGAGCCTTCCTGAAATTGACAGATCTTTATCTTTGAATATCCCAAAAAAATAAATAATGTAATCTTAAAAAATCATTACAACCTTAAAATTTCCGGAAAGTCTGGACTTTTCTGAAGTTTATTGGCACTGTCTTTCAGGTGTCTGAGTTTCCCGGAAAATCTCCGATGGATCCTTTCATTAATCGGAACTTTTTTATAGTTCCTAAAAATACTGAGGACCACCCTGAACTTCTTGAAACACATCTGAAGCTCTCGTTCCTCGATGATATTCCTAGAATTTCCCTGAAATTGATAAAACTGCCTTAAAGAACTCTGAATATCCCGAAGTTCTCTGCTGATTTGTGAATTTCTTGAAATTTCTGTGAAGTTTCGGATTTTTTTCCTAAAGTTCTCTGAAGTTCCCTGATGATATCTGGGATATCTTCGGAACATCTTGAAGGTTTTCGCCATTTTGCTGAATTGAATGGAACTGCCTTTAATTTCCTGAAATTTACACTGAAGCTCCAGAAATTTTCCGGTTATCAATGAAACTGCACTGAAGTTCTCAGAGCTGCCCAAAGTTTACACAACCTCCCTTAAGATCATTAAGCTCAAATGAAGTTTTGGCAACTTCTGTAAAACTTTTGCAATTTCCCTGAGTTTAACAGAACTACCCTAAAGCTTTTGATCTTCAGTAAAGTTCTCGAAATTTGCGTAAAATCTATGGAAGTGCCCTAAAGATATCGGAACCTAACACAAAGGACTTTAAAGCTTCCCCATAGTTCGGGACATTCTCAGAACTACCCTGAAGTTTCCGGAACTTCCTTTAAATTCTTGGAATTCCCTGAAGGTTCCCGCAATTTTTCTGGAATATTTTCCAGAATTTAAAAGAAATTCCATGAGGTTGCCTGATTTTCCAGATAAAAAATTTAATTCCCTGGAATTCCTTGATGTCCCAGATTGTTTTCAGGTAGTCGTCGCATGCGCATAATTTACAAATTCATTCCGACCATGCATAACAAATGCTCTAAATTCTTCAAAACGATACCCCTAGCAACTTAACATGTCAAAACAAATCGATGGAGTCTATGCGCATCAATTACGATTTATTTCTTAGTTATGGTGACCAGCAAATACCGATTATCAGTTTTTCGATTTTTCCGTTTTATTTTAGGAATTTGAACATTTTTCCGGAATCTGCTAGATACATTCAAATTATGCATGCAACAGAATGCGATTGAGTCGAAGAAGGGTTACAAACCGTAACAGGATTTTTATATAATGTTCTCAATAAATTTAGCTAAAATTAAAATCCGAGTCTCCCCTATAGTCTTCTTTATAACAGTACAAACCTTCCTTGCAGACCATTATAAAACAATCTTGATTGAGATTCACTTTGAATTCCTTGGGAAATGTATTCTCAAAATTTAATTTCCTTGCAATTCTCAAAATTCCCTTGGAATTCGTTCTAGAATCCACTTGGAATTATCCTCCAAATTTCCTTCGAATTTGTCCGGAATTATTTAGGAACTATTCTCAGCATTCAATTGCCTCAAAGTCCTTTGCGGAATTTTCTTGGAACCCTCATTGAAATTTGTCTCAGAATTTATCTGAAATAATAAGTTGAAATGGACCTGGAATCATCCTCACAATCGTCATGGAATCCTTCTCAGAACTATCTAAAACTTCCACTCAGAACTCTACTTAAATTTCATTTGGAGCTCTTTTCAAAACTGCCCTGCAGTTCAAGTCAAAACTAACTTGCCGCTTAGCCTAATCCTATAACGTTGGTGTTATCCCTAGGATTCCTTCAAAAAGCTCATAATTCTTCAAAGCGACAATATCCTGAAAATATACCATGAGTATACATTTATTTCCCCGATTTGTCATCGTAATTCACGGCCTTTACCGGTGATTACGATTTCCTACCTTATTCCCGGTTTTTCCGACTTTCCGACTCCCTGGCCACCCCCTGCTAAGTGCAAGAGTGATTCCAAACTTTTCTGAAGTGATTCAGTACTTTCTGAAATGATTCAGTACTTTCCGAAATTGCTGAAGTTATTCCAAACATTTCTGATGTGATTCAGAGCATTCATAAGTGATTAAATTATTTTCGAACCAATTCTGTTCGCACTGAAATGATTACGAACTTTCCACAATGAATTCAGTACTTTCCAAAGTGATTCCAAGTTTTCCCGATTTTCCGATTCCCTGCTCAAACTGCTTAGTACATAGGGTGTTCAAATTTCATAAAATCGTCCTGAAGTTAAGATCCTTTTATTCACTAATTCAACCCCAACTGAAACAATGTCCATAGAAGCGAAGCATATCCAAAGATGAAGTCTATGTGCATAATTTACATATACACTACCCGTCATGAGTATGGACTCGCATAGAAAAGTATTGCACGCTTGAAAAAGTACTGATTCACTCCAGAAAAAAAAAATCAAAATCACTTTGGAAAGAACTGAATCACTTCATAAATGTTCTGTAATTCCGAAATTTCTAAAGTGATTCAGTTCTTGCGAAAGTGATTACAAACTTTCTGAAATGATTGAGTATTTTCTGAAAGAATTCAGTACTTTCCGCAATGATTATGAGCATTGTCGATGTTATTCAGTATTTCCCGAAGTGATTCCGAACATTTCTGAAGTGATTCAGTGCATTCCTAAGTGATTCAATTATTTTCGAAATAATTCTGTTCGTACTGAAATTATTACGAACTTTCCACAATGGATCAGTACTTTCCAAAGTGATTCCAAGTTTTTCTAAAGTTATTCCGATATTTTCTGATGTTATTGAGTACTAACTTTGCATGATTTCAAATTTTTTTTTTTTGATTGAGTACTTGCGGAAGTGATTTCAAACTTTTCCTGAAAGCTTCCGAAGTGAATCGAAAATGTTTTGAAGTTGTTCAGTACTTTCCAAAGTGATTCTAACCCCTTCTGAAATGATTGAGTAAAGTCTGAAGTAATTCCAAACTTTTGCTAAATGATTCAATCCTTTTCAACGGGAATCCGAACATTTCTAAAATGATTCAATACGTTTCAAAGTGATTTTTCTGATGTTTGTCAGTACTTTCCAAAATGATTCTAAGCTCTTCTGAAGTGTTTCATCAAATTCTGAAGTAATTCAAAACTTTTCCTAAGCGATTCAGTACATTCCGAAGTGACTCAATACTTTCCAACGTGAATCCGAGTTTTTCAAAAGTGATACCGATGTTTTCTGAAGTTATTCAGTATTTTAGTAAGTGATTTCAAACTTCTCTAAAATGATTCATCTCTCTTCGAAGTGATTGAGTACTTGCGGAAGAGATTTCAAACTTTCTCGGAATGATTTAGTACTTTCCGAAGTGACTCCAAAATGTTCTAATGTTTTTCAGTGCAAAGTGATTCTAAACTCTTTTGAAATGTATCAGTAAATTCTGACGTAATTCCAAACTTTTCCAATGTGATTCAGTCCTTTCCGAAGTGACTCTGAACATTTCTAAAGTGTTTCAGTACTTTCCAAAGTGATTCCGAGTTTTTCAAAAGTGATTTCGATGTGTTATGAAGTTATTCAATACTTTGTTAAGTGATTGCAAACTTCTCAAAAATTATTTAGTTCTTTTCGAAGTGATTCAGTACTTTCCGAAATGACTCAATACTTTCCAAAGTGAATCCGAGTTTTTCAAAAGTGATACCGATGTTTTCTGAAGTTATTCAGTATTTTGGTAAGTGATTTCAAGCTTCTCTAAAATGATTCATCTCTCTTCGAAGTGATTGAGTACTTCCGGAAGTGATTTCAAACATTCTCGGAATGATTTAGTACTTTCCGAAGTGAATCCAAAATGTTCTAAAGTTTATCAGTACAAAGTGATTCTAAACTCTTCTGAAATGTATCAGTAAATTCTGACGTAATTCCAAACTTTTCCAATATGATTCAGTCCTTTCCGAAGTGACTTTGAACATTTCTAAAGTGTTTCAGTACTTTCCAAAGTGATTTCGAGTTTTTCAAAAGTGATTCCGATGTTTTATGAAGTTATTCAATGCTTTGTTAAATGATTGCAAACTTCTCTAAAATTATTTTGATCAATTCGAAGTGATTCAGTACTTGTGGAAGTGATTTCAAACTTTTCCGGAAAGATTCAGTACTTTCCAAAGTGATTTCAAACTCTTCTGAAGTGATTCAGTACATTCTGAAATAATTCCAAACTTTTCCGAAGTGGTTCCGAGTTTCTCAAAAGTGATTCCTATGTTTCATAAAGTTATTCAGTACTTTTTTAAGTGACTGCAAACTTTTCTAAGATGATTTAGTTCTTTTCGTAGTTATTTATGTATGTAGTACCTACTTGCGAAGTGATTTAATACTTTTCCGGAGTGATTCAGTACTTTCCGAAGTGAAAGTTTTTCAGTAATTTTCCGAGTGATTCTAAACTTTTCTGAAGTAATTCAGCAAATTCTGAAGTAATTCCGAATGTTTCCGAAGTGATTCAGTACTTCAAAAGAATATGAAAAACGTTCTCACCGAATGAACGATAAGATCTAAAATAAATGAGTGAGTCGTTTTTGACTCAAATTCGAATTGATTGTATCTTCTAAAACACTATATCTCAGTAACAGTATCACAATTCACATATCGTCAAAATGTATAAAGCTGGGATTGATTTGGTCTATCTAGCTACCTGTAATTATACTTGAACGCGACTCAGAGCAAATAGCCGCAGTACATTCAGCTGTCAATTTTCACTCGATTCTGATCTACGCGTACTTTGCTATCGTTAATTCAATTGATTCGAGAAAAAATCATGAAAAGAACGGTAAATACCCGGTATTTAGTAAATACATTTACTAAACCCTTACTTGAGGTTAATTATGATCAACCTGCAGCACATTATTAGTTGCGCAGAAGTTTTTGTTTGAACGAAATAATTAGTTTTGAATTTTTTTTAGTTTTGACATATGTGCCAATTTAGAACCTGTTGAAATCATTGACACACGATTATTTGCCTGGTGGATTATTAAAATCCCCAACGTTTTCCCGGTTTTTCCTGGTTGACTTGCCACCCTGAAAATGGTCGAATTCCAGCACAAACTTGATTCATTCCCCTAGCGAACAATTATGCGATGTTTCATTGAATTCTGAGGGGTAAAATCTAAAATTTGTTTATTTTTTCGCTCAATAGCATCGTTAAGCACACAACTTTCAGAAATCTGATTAAAATCTAAGAAAGATTTTAGGAAAAATAATTGTTTTTGGTGAACACGCCGAATAGAAAGAAACCCCACACTCCTATTGGAACGCCCGACACTCACCTACTGAGGTATTGGATAAGGTACTCTGCTGACTGGCTTCATCGAGAGGAGCGCCATCAGGTCCCGTTGTAACGAGTGAGGTAACTGGATGTGGCAGCCCGCCAGACGCGTTGATGCCATTGTCCTGTCCGAGCGGGCCCGATTCCGGATGGGGCGGCTGTGGTGGTAGCGACCCGTCCGGATGACTGTTGGGTCCGGTCTGTGGCGGAGTGTGCTGTTGCTGTTGCTGCGGCGGGCCTCCGGGTGGTCCCCCCGGTGGACCCTGCTGGTTCGGAGGAGTACCGGATGGTGGCCCCATGCTGGTCGGACCCATCGGTGGGCCCATGTGGTGAGGTGGACCCATCGGAGGATGCATACCGGGACCGTTGCCGTAGCCCTGGGGCGGTGTTGGACTAGGCGCACCGCCATAGCCGCCTTTGTGTTGTAGATGCTGCTTAAGATAGTTCAGAGGCCGAGGGGATCCGCTTTGCGGAGGTCCTCCGGCAGGTGGTCCCTGTTGAGACTGTGCTTGATTCGGTTGCTGTGGTGACGGGGGAACACCGGTCGGGGGCATTCCCTTGCCCGGTTGCTGCTGATGATTGTTCACGTGACCTCCGGGACCCTGTGGTCCAGGACCTGGAGGTCCCCAGCCTTGCTGGTACGGTTGATGCGGAGGATATTGAGAGTGCGGAGGTGGGCCACCAACATGGTTTGGCATGCGATGACCGGGATAGCCACCGGGGCCACCGGCCACACTGTTCGGTGGAGGACCGGGAGGTGGTGGTTGTCCCGGTTGCCCACCCGGCGGCGTGGGACCATAGCCTCCCGGATACTGGGGCCGGGGCGAGTAACTTCCTTGCGAATGTGGCGAATACTGCTGCGATTGAGGATTGTGTGGCGGATATGGTGACATTTGCTGTGGACCAGGCATTCCTGCACCTGGTCCACCGGGACTAGGTCCCATCTTGTATCCGCCATGCATATGCGGCGGATGTGGTGGTTGTGTCTGATATCCTTGAGCTGCCATGCCTGCTTGCAGAGGCAGGGGACCCTGCTGTTGCTGTTGCTGCACTTGCGGGCCACCGGCTGACGATGCGGAAGGAGGACGATTCGGTGATGCGACTCTCGAATGGTCGGGTGGCTGCTGCTGCTGCGATTGCGATTGGTTACCGTGGCCTAGATTACTACTACTACTACCTAGTTGATTCTGTTGCTGATTTGGAACTTGGGAGTGACTACTGGAGGGGCGCGGCGGCATCGGTATACTTTGCTGACCTGCAGGAGAGAAAAAGAAAGAAAATCAACATGAGTAATCTCGTTTAAAATCTCAAGGTCGTCGTCGTCATCGCCAAGTTGCAGACACAACAAAAGCGATAGATATAGGTCAATGTCACGGAAACCGTAATGTTTACATATACGAACGTGCATATAGATGTGAGCGGAAGAAGCTTCGAGTGGGGTGAGGTGGTAAGCATATACAAAAGTTTACCGGCGCAAGGAGGCAAGGGCTATTCATAAAATAAACATAAAAAATCTCAAACCCCTTTCCCCTCCCCCATCATGGAATGGTGTGCTGTGTGTGTATTTTTCTCACAGCGGTGGCGACGGTGGTGCTTGTTGTATAGCTGACTCGACGACGTCGACGTCGACGCCGTTGCTGGCGATGGCTATGCGGCATTATTTCATGAATGGAAACGAGAGCTTCTTCTGGTGGTGCTTTTCAACTTCTTCCTCGAACCCCAAACCCAAGACCCACTTTCCCCCCTGCCATCCTTCAGCCTTCAAATCCGTGCCATTCTTTCACTCTCTTTCTGAATGGTGATTGCATGGTAGGTAGGTCCCTTCCTTCACCACGTGCTCTTACGGTCTGTTGCGCTTTTCGAAGCATATTTTTCCCCGACCCGTCCGTCTCGGTTTGGTTGTGTGGGAAATTTCGGAACGCTGCCTCGTTTTCCCTGAAAGTGCACTTTACGCACGATGATATTGGCCTTCCGAGAGGTATGAGCCTACAAATATACAAAGTTGCAACCTCGTCTCCACAATGAATGTCTTTACCCCCTCCTCACGATGTATTCTGAAAACCAATCCGGCGAAAGCCGGTGAAGTTCATGTGAGTAGCCGAAACGATAAAATAACAATCACACAACCTCATACGCTGCTCTTAACGATCGCTCTACTCTGTGATAAAACGATTGAGTAACAACATGCCGGCATAATACCGCACATTCTAGTGTAGAGATACCCTCAATTGACTTGACCCACCTCACCCCCGTTGAGCTGAGCTTGTATGAATTCAACAACATTATTTAGAGAAACGGAATGGCAAACCAGCACCGACCGACTGAACGACCGACCGACGGACGAGACGTCGAAAAGGCACGCTAATGAAAGTGAAAATATTTAAATAGATTAAACATGTATACCTATTCCTGCATATAGTCATAGAGAGGAGACGATACCATTATAGCAGAGTTTATATCATTGTCCGCTTCGACGACCGAACGAAACAAAATGATAGGCTGCGAACGGAACGGTTTGACCTACCTACTACTAGACGTACTGCTAAGGTGGGCGGCAAAGTGGTCGGGCCGGGTGTTGTCTAGGCCGGCGACTAGACACACTCAACATGGGCCCCAAACGATGCGAGTGCTTCCATTCCAGGCTCTCTAAACTGTGCCGTCCCGTCCGTTTGTTCGTCGTGTGTAAAAGCTCCGTGAATGCACTACTGGCTACAGAGTTCACCAGCTCAAGGCCGGACGTAATCTCTGTGTCTCGCTGCAACCCAGCATCGACCGGACGAACGGACGGACGTAGATGACGCATATAATCGAGTAAGCAGAAGCCGAGGTGCCTCGGACTGTATATTTCGGAAACCGTACGCATAACAGGAGAGATAACGGATCTCCCTTCCCAGCGACACAGGTGGCGATGATGATGATGATGATGGTGATGGTGGCTCAAACTACACTCACGCGCTATTATTATTTGTTATCTTTACCGGTTTGAATATGTGGCGAGGTGCGCATTTAGGATTAATGAGGAGGAGGAAGACTTCAGCGATTGTATGTATCGGTTAAGTTCAAGGTTGGATATGCAGCGTGCCGCATTCTGGCATATAAAGGGATGTGATTATTGAGATATTGCATCACGCTAAAGGTACGTTTAGACTATCTGATTTGTTTGTCTGATTCGAGCGAACTGCTCGATAATTTTGTCGGATGCCATGGTTGGATGCGTTCACACTTTTTCGACAGGATGATTAGATTTGACGTTTGATTTGTCGAACGAAATAGGTTTGCGTTTAATTTTCATTCGACTCATCCAGCAATAGCCGCAAGTTTCATTTTCATTTTCATTTTGCAGCGTTTGGTGAGGCAATGGGAGCGCAAGTCAATCCAAAGCCGAGGATATCGGACGGGTAATGGCTGAATAGTCTATGCGGACCACTTGAACGCCATGGGAAAAGGAAGGGATTGAAGAGGCCGGTTATTGGGGGGTTTTGAGGAAATGACAAATAGTGATGCTAAATGTAAAGAAACCGAAAATCCATCTCCCACTGATTCATCCTTTCACGTATATACCAAATTGATATTTTAAAGCAATAATCAAAATAAACAGACAGTACATGAAAAGGCTAGTTGCCAGTTGCTTTAAAGGCTAGTTGCCTCCGTAAGCGGACCCTCTGCATCCTAACTCTTCTGTTAATCCACTTAATGCTACTAGGCTGTCTAAATTTTCTTATTTAAGTTCGTTTGATGATTATGATATCTTTAGTCTAATTTAATAAATAATTGAAATCTCTAATCTACCTACCATGCTTTATTAAGTACCTGCACTTGTGAATGTAATCTAACATTTAACGTGTTTCAAGTTGTTTTTGACTCTGACCTATATTTAATATATATTAGTTCGTCCCAGGTGACACCTTCAAGTGACTAAAATGCTTCACTTTGAAGTTAGTTTCCAAGCTGATTTTTAAATTACATAGGGTATATGCTTCAACTACGCTCACACATTTTCACTATGTCGCACCACAAAAATACGTATCGTTATGTCACAATAGAAGCACGCCACAGTGGAAATCCCGAGCCATAGCTCAAATACTAATCCCAAATCAAAATGAAGCACATATAAGATTAGTTGCAATACTATGTACAAACATGGTGTTTAACATTGTTCCCTGAGTAAAACCTCAATGAAAACAACAACGAAAGCTTGTCACGCTAGTAGAAGGAGCACTGTTGGGCATTTTCTGAAATATTTCAATACTATAATTCCCTTGCAAACCCAAATAAATCTATCAGCGTAAAAATAAATAAAATAAGAGTGATTTGCGGCAAAACCCGCCAGTATCGCACCCAACGTCAGTGCCTATACGTAAGCGTACTACAACGTGGCTTTCAAATAAAGGAGTAACAAGTGTGATACTATCACTTCAGGCTAGAACTTTGGTTCTCTTATGCAATGGTTCATCAGAGAGGGGAAGCTCAGTAATCCTCATCGCATGCTCATGACGCTATTCTGTCACGGCATGATCCAACGATGCCGGACCTAAACCAACCGTCTCCAACGCTCCACTATGAAGCATAAGATTAGGCCCGCTCACCAACGTCCAATATGGTATTTTTTATTCGGAAAGGTAAACCGATTTCACTATTCAATAATGTCCTGTGTATGGTTTGACTGATATTTATTTCCAGTGTGATTGGCCGAAAGATGCCGTAATGGCTTTGATCATGGCATGGTCAACAAAACAGTGTTTATATAATACGAAGCATGTACTGTATAAGAATAAGCATGCCAGACAGCAGAGAGGTTCGGAGCTCTACTGAGAAATTTGTTGAGCTTCAGGGTAGTTCGTAGATCTTAAGAACAGAACTACAAACCTTCAGCAAATTTTACAGAAATTAAAAGAAATTTGCAGAAATTCATAAAAAAAAAAATCACAAGATCATTAGATAAATGTTCAAAGAAATTATCAAAACTTTAAGCAAGCTAAAAAAAATTCAGATCAATTTGTAAAACTATAAGCGAAATTTTGCAAATCTTCAGGGAAATTCGCATAACTTCAGACAAGTTCAAGGATCTACAGTGAAATATAAAGTATTCCACAGAAGTCCGGAGATCTACTGAAAAATTATTCAACACCAGAAAAGTTTGTAGATCTTCAGAACATAGCTACAGAACATTGAAAAAAAAAATTACGGAACTTCTGAAAAAATCACAACAATGGCGAGGGTTCGTCTCTATCTAAGATGCTGGGAAAAATTTGTTTGCTGTTGTGAGATATGCTCACGCTTAGTAGATAGAAAAAAGATTGATGAAGATTTTAAGACTCCGAACACGATGCCTCCGATAAAATGTGTAACGGCAAACTTGTAATGTTTGAAAAATCATAGCTCAGCCAGTTATTCACGAATTTCAAAACTATTGACGCCATTTGAAATTTCATGCTTTAAAGATTTATTCAGTATCAATAGATTTCAAACCTGTCGATAAATTGCTGAGCAGTGATTTTTCAAACATTGTCAATATGCCCCGTTACACATTTTACCGGAGGCATCGTGTTCGGAGTGTTAAAGATTTCCTGCAAAAAGGTGGAAAGCGATGTGAGTAGATGGCTTTAGATGCAAGAGATGAAAAAATATGTTTCGTCGTGTATTGATTCGCTTGTGTGAGATTTTTCAACCACCTTAAATTGAGATTTAGATGTGTCACACCCCCAGAAGAATGGTCATAGATCTTCAGATAAATTTTAAGACCTTCAAGAAAGTGTGCAGATTTTCTGATACATTTTTAGAACCTCAGATGGATCTTCAGTAAAATTTGCAGAACTTCAGGGAAGGTCGGCGATTTAAAAAAAAATATTTATACGATTTCAGGGAAATTTGTAGATCTTGAGAGAGACATTTAAAACTTCACGGAAGCTCAAATATTTTCAGATAAATTTTGAGAACTTAAGGTAATTTAGAAGATCTTCGGGAAAATCTTCAAATCTTCAGGGTAGCCCAAGAGCCTATAGAGGAATTTACAAAACTTCAGAGAAGTTTGCAGATCTACTGAGAAATTTATTGAGCCTCAAGGTTTTTTTTCGTAGATCTTGAGAATAGAACTGCGGAGCTTCAGACAACTTTACAGAACTTTACAGATATTTGCAGGAATTTTTCAGATGTGAGTTCTTTTTTTAAGTTAGAATAATGTGAGATCATGAACAATTCGTTAAATGCCAGAAAAGTACCTCAATTCTAAAAGCAAATCGCAGCGAAGTACAAAAGTCCACGATTTTGCAGAACTCCATGGAAGTTGGAAATAGATAGATCTGAAGAACTTCAGAGAAGTCTGTAGAACGTCAGAAAGTTTATACGTTTTTAGAAAAAAAAAATGCAAAACCTTTGGCAAACTTACAGAGCTTCGGGAAAGTTCGCCGATCTTTAGAAGTATTTACACAACTTCGGAAAAATTCGTAATCCTTCAGATAAATTTTTAAACTTCAGCGAAGTTCAAATATTTTCAGATAATTTGTATGCGTATGAAGTTAAATAAAAACACTTTGAATGTAACAACTCAAGCCGGGAGTAGCCGTCAACAATGCTGATGATGGTACAGCACGCAACAACCACCCTACTGCTTTCTCTCTGAGATGATCACGTTGGTCATGACGAGAGGAGCAAGGGTAAAGAAGAATTGCATTATAACACACCATCGACTGGAAATGCTCTCGCAACGTGGGGCTTTAGGTAGTGATGAAAACGTCGCTAGAACTATTCCACAGCCGCAGTCAGTTTATGAGCAAAAGAAGGACGCACATTTTTTGCCTGTAGACTTGGAGACATACTTCAAGTCTCCGCGTACATCGTACGGGTTAGGCAAAAGATGTGCGTCTAACTTAAAAAAAAAACTGTCGCATTAATGGCCCTTCGCTCATTTTCAACTTCTATTCAATTTTCACCCAATTTTCATACTGCCGTACTCTAACGGAACTATCCACCTACTCTCTTCTAAAGATCATTCTCTAGCTAATAAATTATCACACTAAAGCTTCATGTTAGCATTTCCAACCAACTCTGAAAATCGCTAACTTCGCGTATGAAGTAACATAAAAACAATTTGAATGTAATTTGCAGAGTTTTGGGGAATTTCATAGACTTTCTGATAGATGTGCAGAACTTTATGGAAATCCAAGAGTCCATGAATAAATTTATAGAACTTTAGAAAAGTTCGGAGATCTACCGAGAAATTTATTGAACTTCAGGGCAGTTCGTAGATCTTTAGAGCAGAAAAACAGTACTTCAGAAAACTTTACAGCATTTGAATGAAATTTTAGAAACTTCAGAAAAGTTCAGAAGGTAGATCGTAAATCTACTGAAAAATCTGCAGATGTTTAAATAAATTTTAAAAGATTTTTATTGCAGTTCTTGGATTTGAAGAGCAATCACAGAGGTTCAGGTAAGTTTGCTGATCTTTAGAGATATTTGCACAACTTCAGAAAAATTAGAAAAAACTTCAGAAAACTTCCTTAAGCTTCCGGAAATCTAAAAAAGTTCTAGATAATCTTTTAATTCTTTAGGAAATCGTGTAGATGTTCAGAGACATTTGCAGATATTAATTGAATCATGAAAATCTACAGAGAAAATTACAGAACATTCGAGAAGTTTGTAGATTGTTAGAAATTTTGTAAACATCAGAGATAGTTGTTGATCTTTAAGGATCTTAAATTTTCAGGGATTCAAGAACTTTGTAGATTTTTAGGAAAATTTGCAGATCGTCTGAAGACCACACAGAATTTCAATGAAATCTGTAGAACTACCGAGAAATTGGCAGATATTCAGAAAAGCTAGTTGATCTTTAAAGATATTTTACTGGAGAAAAGCAACAAAACTGCAGGGACGTCCAAAGTCTTCAAAGAAATATGCAGAATTGGGTTCTTAACAGAAATTATCAGAACTCAAGGAATCATGTAGATCTATACAGAACTTTTCCCACTAGCTTGTAGAAAGTTGGTATCTATATCCTGGTGAAGTTTTGAAATCCATTTTCATCTTCATATCGCAGCTCTTGAAGGACAAGATGAGTTAGATCCCTGCCGGTGTTCCTCCTGAGCAACCATTTCCTACTCCACAAAGTTCACCTTCTCTTTCTCATTTTATTTAAAATAATAAAAGCATATACGCCTGCCGAAGCTAGAGTTAATTTTCCGGTAATTCATGATGGAAGTATTTACTTTTGATTCCTGATACAGTTTTGTTTTGAAATCTAAATTGACAGTTCTTTCGACATGTGCAAGCAGTGTGAACACCAGCAAACAGGGGGGGGTTCAACAAAATGTGTCGAAAGTAAATTCGAGCAGATTTTTCATTATGGCGGCGGTCAAAATCAGACCAAGAAATCAGATAGTCGAAACGGAGGCTAACCGTCAGACTGTGTAAGTAAGGTGAAAGAGAAACTTACGGGATTTGATTTTTAAAGCAAAATGAAATTAAATCATAATTTTGAAAAATTGTCAGGATTCAAAATCGCAACAGGTTATGTTTCAGCGGCGCCATGGGGTGTAGTGGTAAGCGTGATTGCCTCTCACCCCTAGAGACCTGGGTTCAATCCCAGTCGGCGTCGCCGGGATGTTCTGAGGCATAACATCTTCTATCACGCCTTCCAGGGTCCAGGTGTGGGAGCTGCCTTCCTGGCGTTGGTAGCATTGGTACTCAGTACGGAAAACAAGATCGATGGAAAACATTTTATTTTAGATAAATTTATGAAGTCCGAAATTTGATATATTTCTCAGTGGCAACTTGCTTGTACATTTTTTGAAAGGCACACAAACGCTTCTGGACCGAGTGGACCATTGGACCGAATGTAATTAAGTGATAGATTGATAGAAGGGATTTATTGAGGATTACGTGAGAAAATTTACGGCCACGCCAGTTTTGCACATTCTTGTACTCATATTTCGAGATTACGGACTACAAAATAACTTAATATTTTATATTTTACTGGCGCTATTTTCAACATCTCAGATTAAACAAAAATCTTGAACCTAGATAAAATTTTAGAATTCTGGCACTTTGAAGAATCGTCTGGAGAATTTTGATAAGTAGGAATGGCAAATGAGTTTCGAGGAGAATTGTATTCCTGTACAATTCACTCTCTTTAGTAATTCTGAGGAATTCAATGAATAAAATCGATGCGACGATGAAGCAGCTAGCTTTCTTTTTCTGTTGAAGTCGAGCAACTTCGCATCATTCTAGCACCTCAGTATGCGTTTACAAACAAATTTCGATTCTCTGTCTCCCGTCACTTCATTTGTGTTTCTTTCAAGCTTCGGTGAAGCGGACGAGTGAAAGAGAGCTCGACTATGAACGCAAATAAATTGAAAAAGCGCTGACTGAGAGAGTCGGTGAAATGAATTGAAATCCAAATTGAGGCTTCATTTCTACTCGAAAATCGACGTTTCTTTCATTGGAAGGGGTGAGCGTAACAAAGACGAGAAAATCCACAGCCAGCCTTTTGTGCTAAGCTTGCTTCTTTATCACTTTCGTTTGGCGTTGATAGGCTAGCTAGGCGTTGTAGAAATAATACGTTAATCACGTTTTGCATGAAAGAAAACAAAACTCTAATTCATTTTAGAGCTTCGAAAATGTAGAGCCCTGATCGATTACTATCCAATCACGGTTACTATCCAAAAGAACTTAATTCTGAGTAAAATTTATAACAAAAATCTTTGCAAAATAGCAAGCTAGTTTGAAGATAATTTCAAGGAATTTCCGTCGAGGTTCCTAGATAAAACTTTGATCATTATTTTCAAAAAAATTGGAGTGGCGTTCCCAGGAGATTCTAAATAAATTTTCAAACCTTTGGAGGAAAATTCCAAAGAGAATGCCAAGAAAATATCAAAAAATTTACTCAACGCCATTGAGAGATTTTGAAATTATACGTATTATATATTCCGTCGATCCTGTTTTCCGTGCTGAGCACCAATGCTACCGACGCCAGGGAGGCAGCTCCCACACCTGGACTTTACCTATCGACCCATCAACTCATGCACCGGGGACCAACGGCTTTACTTCCCTTCCGAAGGAAGCCGTGATCAGAGATGTTATGCCTCAGAACATCCCGGCGGCGCCGACTGGGAGTCAACCCAGGCCTGCTGGGGTGAGAGGTAATCACGCTTACCACTACACCTCAGGCGCCGCTGTCTATGGCAACTTCAAAAACTCTAAAACTTTCGGAGCTATGGCAAACTCTGAAACCCGGAGAAATTTCTAAATTATTAAAGTCAAAATTTCTGATACTACGACAGATCTACACATTTCATGAACGTTCAAAACACTCCGAACTACGAGAACTTCCTTAACACTGAAAAATGCATAAACTAAACACTCATAGAATTATTTACATGTCCAACGTTTCAAGAACTTTCGAAAATTGAAGAATTTTAGAACTTCCAAAAGTTCATGTAGATCCAAGAGTCCGGCTTGTTCAACCCCTAGCACTAATATAATGTTAAAGAACTCCGTAAAATACCGGCACATCGGGAACATTCTCTGAACGTGCGAAAAACCCAAAACAAGAACTACTACACTTTCCCTGCGATCACTGTTTTCCAGGTATTTCTGATGTTAAGAGTTTTATTTTCTGAAGTTTCCAAAGATTCCAATTCCTGGAGTTCCGATGGTTTCTGGTGTTTCGAGGGTCATCAGAGTTCCAAAAGAACCACGAAATTTGGTAGCCGAGCATTCTTCAAATGTTCTAGGGTTGTTTATGTATACCCAGGATTTCAACAGTTTTTAAACTTTGAAGTATTCTAGGACGCCAGAAAATCACTTTAGATCTGGTACTTATTGGAACTCGCAGCTCTCAGAGTACATCAATAGTTTCGATACGAGAACTCCAGGACTTTTAGAATTATTCAAATTATATGAACTGTTAGTGCATATTCTATAATTTACTAGCGCTCCGAAAACGTTGGAAGCCTCCAGGAAGTTCGAGAGATTGAGTTACAGAAATCCCCCGAATAGCACGGTGGGTGATCCCTTTGAATTCCCCTCCCTGCCTTGGTATTCTACTCACAACGAATAAGCATTAGCATGATTATGCAATTCTTCTCACAAATCCCAAGAATTCTCTTTAAAATTAGTTTGGAAGTCTTTTCAAGCCTGAACTCCTTTGGAATTCTGCTCCGAATTTCTTTGAAGTTCTTTTGTAGCCCTTAGTATACTCATAAAAGGCTATTATACTATGGTTATAATTCCTTTTCTATGCGCCCAGAAACATTCTGCTCAGAACTATCGAGAAATTATCATCAGAATTCTTTTCGAAATTTCCAGTGATTGATACTCAGTATTCCCTCGGAATTCGACTCAGAACTACCTTGCAATTTAACTTAGGTTTGGTTTCACCTGGAATGAAAAGTTCCTCAGAACTACCCTGAAAGCAATTCTTAATTTTCTCTTGAAATAGTCCTCACATTTCTTCCCAGAACCCCCCCTCGAATTTTCCTATGAATTTCTTTGAAATCACCCCTGAAGTTCCATGAACATTCTTATCAAATTCATTCAAGAAGCTTTTAAAATTTTGCAAGATCAAATCTGGAGTGGACATCTTGAATATTTATCTTTGCTCCAGATTCCCAAAAATTTAACCAAGTTTTCCCAAGCCCTAGATTTCGAAAAAATGTCTATGCTTACAATCTTTAAAATATGTCCATGTTCCAGAACCTAAAAAAACAATTCAAGTCTCAGAACGTTTAAAACTTATGTTGATACTGAAGATAAACTCGTTCCGGCATTACTAAGCTCAATAAGTAAAAAAAAATATATCGAAAAACTTACAGTTTATGAAATTCTGGGCTTAAAAGACATTATACTTCAAGAAATTTTCTAGAATTTGGAGTCAAATCTTTGCACAGTTCTCACAGGCTCAAGGAATTTTATTATAATTTCTTAGGACCTCATTTCAAGAGAATTCGGAGAAAAAAACATCGGCTTTTAAGGTAAAGGGTGTCCACGATGAAATTGCCACACTATGAAATTGCTCTAACTTTTTAACCGTTGGGTAGAATTTAATGAAAATTTGGGTGGATTTAGTTCATAGTGCATTATTTACATCCTGCAAGTTTTAAAGTCCTGTGATCAAAACTCGCGAACAGCTCGTGCGTGATAAAATCTTGCGCATTCATCACGAGAACAAGGATCTCTCGCATCGTTCCATCGCTAAAACGTTGGGAATCGCGAATTCCACGGTGTCGCGAGTGATTAAGCGGTTCGAGGAACGGTTGACCACCGATCGGAAGCCCAGAAGTGAAGGAAAAAGTATTCCGTACAACACCAAAAATCACAACCGCGTAGTTGGGGCCTTCAACCGAAATCCGAACGCCTCCGTTAGGGATGTGGCTAAGAAGCTGCACCTAAGCCGAAGTTTTGTCCAGAAGGCCAAAACTAAGGCTGGGCTTCGAACGTTCAAGGTACAAAAGGCCCCTAATCGCCCCTAAGAAGCAGAACAAGTCCGCCAAAACCCGTGCCAGGAAGTTGTACCTCAACATGCTGACGAAAGTTGAATGCTGCATCATGGACGACGAAACATATGTGAAGGCCGACTTCAAACAGATCCCCGCCATCTGTTTTTCACGGCCAAGGATAAGCTCAGCGTTCCGGAGCATGTCCGCACTCAGAAGATGTCCAAATTTGCGAAGAAATTCCTGGTTTGGCAAGCCATCTGCACGTGCGGGAAGCGGAGTGCACCTTTCGTGACCCAGGACACGATGAACGGACAGGTGTACATAAAAGAGTGCCTCCAGAAGCGGCTGCTTCCTCTCCTGAAGGCCCACAACGTCCCAACAATCTTCTGGCCGGATTTGGCCTCATGCCACTACTCCAAGGACGTGCTGAAGTGGTATACGGACAATAAGGTCAATTTCGTACCGAAAATGTTCAACCCTCCCAACACTCCGGAGCTCCGCCCCATCGAGAAGTACTGGGCGATTATGAAGCAGCACCTTCTTAAACGACCTAAGGTAGTGAAGACAGTCGAGGAACTGAAGAAAGTATGGGTTTACATGCAAAAAACGGTTGATTCACAGGTTGTGCAGAATCTTATGGCCGGGGTTAAGGCCAAGGTGCGGGCATTTGCGTATGGACTGTAAATAAAATACGAGTAAAATGGTAAAATGAAGTTTAATAGTTATTTCTCAATCCCTGAAAATTTGATGGCAATCGGATGAAAACTCGAATTTTGCGAATCAATTTTGTGTGTGGCAATTCCATCGTGGACACCCTTTAGTTTTGAGGAATTTTAAATTTCATATGATACCTAAGATAGTCTTATATGAAAGTTCAAGGAAACCCTGAACTGAATGCAAAGAAATTTCTGAGGAGCAGAACTCCTGTGAGCTCCAGAGGAAAAATCCAAGAGCATTATGATGATAATTTCATGGAGTTTGTGGAAGAAAACGAATCCGGAGCATAAGTCCTTGGACATGTTTGGAGAATACTTAGGGGGTGAGGGGGATGCTACAAGGAGGATTGCTGAAAATAACTCCAGGAGATCTTCAAAGAAATGCGGACAAATGCAAATTAATTCTCAGAAGACTTTCAATGTGAGTAGAATTCCAAGGGCAGGAGTGAGATTCAAAAAGAAATCTGAAATGAATTCAATGAAAATTTTGAGAATCTTTACACTGAGGAGAATTTCAATGTAATTCCGAGGAAAAATCAAAGAAAATTGAATTCAGATTATAGGTCCAACGAAATGTTGAGGAATATTTCAATGGAATTGCGAGAAGTATTCTAATAATATGCTGGTGATATTTTTTAGAGAATTCGGAGAAGCGTTCCAAGTGCATTTCAAGAATAATTTTATGAGAATTTCGGGAGAATGCAAAGCGAATGCTGAGGTGAACTCTAAATGAATTTTAATGAGAAATCTCTATTGAATATATAATTGATTGTTCTGAGGTCTTCCTGAAGCTAATGAAATTGCTTGATGTTCTTTTGCAGTTTGAGATGCTCACAACACAAATGTGTAAACTTCCCTGAATTTTTTCGGACCTCTCTGGAAACTATTTTTAAGGTTTCTAAAATTTCGTTGAAATCATTGGAACGGCCCTTTGATTATAAGATATGCCTTGATGTCCTCGAAGCTTTCCTGAAGCTCTCAATTCTATTGAAGATCACGGTTCTGCTCTGAAATATATGGAATTCTCATAAATACCTTTAAACTTCTCTGAAATTCTCTGGGCCTTCTGTGATGTTTCTGAAATATTTCTGAAGTTTTCATAAATTATCTAAAGGTCTCTGAACTTCCCTGAAATTTCTCGGAACATAATAAGGGTTCTCAATTTTGTTTTCAGCACATCATGGAACTATCCTGAATTTTTCAAAACTCATGCTTATAGATCTTTAAACTACTCCAAAAGTCTGGACTAAAGTTGCCCTTAAGATCTCTGAAATTCCTCAAATATCTCTATATCTAAGTTTTCTGAGGTATTAAGAACTTCTTAAAAGTTTCCACAATTTTCCCAAAATTTTCTTGACATCGGAGAAGTTATCTGAAATTCCGGGAACTTCTTAAAAGATCCTGCAGTTTTTCGGAAGCCGGTAAAGGCTCAGCTACAAGCAAGACTCTGCTGAAGTTGGCTAGGTTCGATTCCTGATTCGGGTTAGGAATTTGTCGGGTTGGAAAATTTCTCGACTTCCCTTGCCACACAATTATACTGATGCAAAAATGGTTCAGGTATCAAAAGCTCTCAAATAATAACCGTGGAAGAGCATCTAGAACACTAAGTTGAGAGCACGCAATAAGCAAATATGCGATAAGCAATAAGCTTGAAATGTGAAGAATAAGAATAGGAAGAAGAAAAATTAGAATAGGCTCTTAAAGCTTCCAATAAGTTTCCCATATTTTCAGGATGTTAACTACCCTTATGTTCCCGCAGTTTGTTTATGAAATTCTTATTTTCATTCCTCAGAACTTCTGTAAAGTTCCTACAGTTGTTGTGAAGTTAATGGGACTCCACTGAAGACCTTCAATATTTCATAAGGTTAATTACAAACTTGGCATAAATATTTTTTCCCTTAATTCTTGCACATTAAAGTTTTCAATATCTTGAACTTGCAATACAAAACTTTAAGACATTGAATATTTTGAGATCTTAGACTTACTACAATTAGTAAGTGTAGTAACGATTCAATGACTACAGCTATGATGAAACGTGGTTTCGATCAAAGCATTGTAAATTGGATCAATGAAATGTTATCAAAAAGAGAAATATCAGCAAAACTTGGAAGCTCACTCATCAGTGTAAGAGCAACCAAAGGATGCCCGCAAGGAGGCGTGTTATCACCTCTATTGTGGTCTTTAATAGTTGATGATCTTCTCAAAAATTTAATAGCCCATGGCTTCGAACTAATTGGCTTCGCAGATGATATAGTCATAATTGTACGTGGCAAATATGATTGTATTATCGCTAACAGAATGCAAATTGCTTTAAATTTTGTCTCATCGTGGTGTGATAGGGAAGGATTAAACTTAAATCCTTCTAAAACTACTATCGTGCCATTTACCCGAAGGAAGAAATTTTCATTAGACAACATAAGATTGAAAGGCACACTTTTGGAACTTTCTAATGCTGTCAAATATCTTGAAGTAATCCTCGATAGTAAACTTAATTGGAATATGCACCTAGAGCAGGCAATAAACAAAGCTACTAATGCCCTATGGATATGCAAAAGAACATTCGGTAAACAGTGGGGACTGAAACCGAAAATGATCCATTGGATTTACTCGGCAATTGTGAAACCCAGGATTACTTATGGTGCATTGGTCTGGTTAGAAAAACTCCAAAGGTTAGCAACTCTCTCAATAACAGGTGCAATGAGAAGTACACCATGGATGCTTTGCTTTATATGCTACCATTGCATCAATTTGTACAATTAGAAGCCGAAAAGTGCGCTCTAAGGATTACAAGGTCAGTGAAACTCTTTGAAGGAGACTTTAGAGGACATCTTACGATTCTAAAAACTGTTAGTATCAACTCTCTAGTAAGGAACAACGAAGACTGGATGGAGAAAAGATACAATTTCAATCGACTTTTTCGAGTAGTTGACCCTGGGCGTAATTCATGGCAATTTGTTGGCCCGGTTCTTCGTCCAGGATCGATGGTTCAAGATTGAACAAACAAGTGGGAGCAGGAGTAACTGGCCCAGGGATAGAAATATCGGTTCCTATGGGCAGATGGCCAACTGTGTTCTAAGCTGAAACCCAAGCAATTTTAGAGTGTTCCGTTATATGTTTGCGTAGAAACTATAAGAGTTCAAATATATGCGTCATGTCCGACAGTCAAGCTGCTCTAAATGCTTTAAAGTCGGCGACATGTACATCAAAACTTATCTGGGAGTGTGTTCAATCACTTCAAAAATTGTCTTGTCATAATCAAGTCAACTTATATTGGGTTCCTGCGGGATTGAGGGAAATGGAAGAGCTTATGCACTAGCAAGACTCGGATCTTCTCATAAGTTCATCGGGCCAGAGCCCTTTTGTGGCTTATCGGCTGCATCTCTTAGAATGGAGCTAAAAGCGTGGGAATCTTCAAAAGTGGAGGAAAAGTGGAAGAACACTTCCTTTGCTAGGCAGTCGAAGCGATTTATTAATCCAAACATTTCTGTGACCCACAAAATCCTGGAACTTTCTCAGAAAGATCTTAGTATATATGCAGGTCTTATAACCGTTATCACTTGAAGCTGATTGGAAAACTTCAAGATTTCTGTGGCATAGAAAAGGAAGAATCGGAACATTTACTATGCCACTGTCCGGCAATTTTCAATAAAAGGCAAGGGGCTGATAGAACCCTTTGACATTTGGAGAACAACTCCCAGTACGGCAGTGCACTTTATTCGAAGTATAATGCCGTGCTGGGATAATGCTATTAGTCAAACGATGGCGATCACTCCTAATAATAGTGATACGGCATCTTGATATAGCTAAAGAAAAAATTGGGAATATATCACAATAGATCAGAAAAATGGTCGCAGTGATGAAAATACCCGACAAGGAAAAAAAAAGTGGTAAACTTCAACATTCATTAAATTTGATTGTAAAACTGTCTTTTTAAACTGATTGCCATGCCTTAAAAACATTTGCGTTAATTTCTGTTGTTGCTGTTTTACAAAAAAAAAAGCAGATTTTAGCCCTTTTTTAAAAATAACTGTCTTATTATAAATCTGGAAATTATCCGGAAATTCAGTGAATTTTACCAAGGTAAATGAGTAGACACTCAGTAGATAGCGAAAAACGATTAAACGACAAAAAGCTCTGTAGAAGCACAACACCTTCGAATTGTGCGAAAATTAGAACAAAATGTAGGCATCGATTGGACTAACAGATCCAAGAGAAATGATCAATCTTGAAATAAATTCACAATAAAAAAAGTTGAAAATAGTAACTGATGAAGTGACAAAATAAGTGTAGTGACTTGGCCTTAAGAAAGGAGACTTTTTAGTGACTTTTTTTTTTATCTAATTCGTTTATTTGGAAGGCTCAATCACCTTAGCTATACGGAGCCGATAATTCATTGTTCATTGTTTTTAGCAAAATATTCACTTATTTCTATGTCTAGTAGGAGTTGAGCCGAATACTCGCGGTGTTAGAGGCGTACATTGTCGAAGGATAGAATCAGGGAAGGAGCTTGGGGAGGAGTTTCGTTATCTCATCAGAGCGTTGCCAATACGTTTCAAGGTGGCCACCTACATGTGACTATCGACAGAAGCGACTGACCAGCGGCTAATTTCAAAAGAAAGGTGCTTAGCTTATTTTCTATTTGATGGCTCTACTTTTCTCAAGCACAGCCAGCGTGGCAAGTGAATTTCCATTTTGAAATTCCTGGTTTTTTCCTGGTTTTCCTGGTCAATGATTTAAAATTTTCCTGGTTTTAAAAACCATGTATTTAAAAACCAATTTTTAATAAAAAAAAAAGTGAATACTTGTACCACCACTCTTTGCGCAATGTGGAATTTCACAAACCAAAATAGGTATTAAGGTTCTTGTGAATGCCCCTGAAATATTTATCTAATTGTTTGCTGTAAAGAAGCTGGTAGGGAGCCGCGCTATTTCGTCGTATCATGGCGCCTATTTCCGTTCTATGTGCTAAAACTATAATAACAAAGCGTTTTCACACATGTTTTTTTGCAAAAACATCTTTGCTTACAAGATTAATTACGATTG